>NC_087064.1:16022656-16449930 GCF_963678635.1 Symsagittifera roscoffensis
GGTGGCCGTTTCTGACCCCAAGGCTTGAGAATGCCACGGACAAGACGCAGGAGAGTGCCCCACCTCTCATCAAACAGATATGGTAGTTTTTTTGAGGGGCAGCTAGAAGTGGCAGAAGGCAGAGATATGACGGCGGGAAGATTTGTCACAGCGGCAAATGAAGTCACCATTGGAGGATTCTGGATGAAGCACGCGATAGGCTTTTTGAAGATCAGGAAAAAACCATGAAATCTTGAGATTCTTGAGCCTATGCTGGGAGAAGAAGTATATGGCCAGAGTGTTCTATGTGAAGGATGCCAACTTCGATGCGTTCCTGCAGGAATTACTGAACATGCACATTACTCTCTCACTGGCCCTGTACTTGGTCTACCCCAGGTATCTAGTCAACATGGGTTCAGCCAACATGCTCAGCAGGGGTGTGGAAACGCTCCGAATTGATAGATACTTAACGCTAGTACTCTTGACTCACGGGGAACTGATGGCGTTTCATCGACTGATGAAGTATGTGGAACCCCTGTCGACGGGGAAGGCTCACCCAAGCGCGGAAACTTACTCATACAAGTGTGCTGCCGGGCTAAAGACGTTGCTGGTGGAGTATCTCTTAATGCAAAATCGATACCTGACGGGCGAAGAGAGGAATCCCAAGACGAGTTGAAGGAGGCGAATGGAGGCATGCCTCTCTTGAGTGATCTGTGTTTGATTTTGTTTTGGTCCTGTTGCTTTTCTTTCGGTTATCGATACCCCTACTTCTTTTCATGATTTTTATATACAATTTTCTTTATTTACAATTTCAATATTTACAAGTCCCTATCGTAAAATCCGATTGCAACTATACAAAAAAAATTTAAAAAAATTAGAGGCGGAGGGTGAATGTAGGGAATCAGCGACAGAAGACGTCTTGATGGTTGGCTAGACCTCAGAGGGAATATCCAATCAAAAGCAGACCAGATGGTTATCCTGGAACGTGGATGGAGGCGTGAGGGGATTCGACTTGGTAAGAAATCCCGCCTGGAATAATAACACGGAATATGGTGCGGGAGAGTTCCCATTCCCCACCAGACCACTAGCGGGATTCGCAGCCCAATCCACAAGCAGGCCACTGTCTATGATACGGTCTCAGCAGAAAAATGAAGCGTACCCGGAACTCAGTAACTTGAAGAGGGAACTAGAAAGGGCCCAGAGGGAACGAGACTTGAGAGGGATCAGGCGACGAGTGATCTCAACATGATCAGGGCGGAGTACCAGCAGGAGCAGAAAAAGCGCGAGATGGAGGCGAACTGTGAGCAACTAAAGTCGGAGATGGAAAAGATTCAGAGGAGGCAACGAGAGTTCGCGAGGTAGAAAGAAAAGGTGACGAGGACGACGGAACCAGCAGGATCGAGACCAGAGTCGCGAATGGAGGTGGATGAGGTTCCCCGGCCCAGTGGTTGATTCAATTTAGACCGAGCAGCCAGCCCAGGAGCACATGAACGAGGGGCTAGAAGTGTGGATACCACCCGAGCCGGTACCCTCCGTGCGCAGTCTAGAGACGCAAATAATACGGCCATTGATGGAGGTCACGCTCCCGGGATATACTCACAGTTCAACCTCAAGTGGTAGCCAAATCGGCGCGAGTTCATCACGTCTCAAGGAGCTACATGATAGGTTGCAGTCGAGGACTCGTGACGACTCAATACGAGAAGAGCGACCTCCCACCTGGAGGGGCCATCCAGTCAGGAGTGTAATAATAGCGAGCTAGAAGAAGAACACGGATGGTGCATATCACAGGTAGAACCGCATGGACTGGACAACGCACAACGGGCAAGTAGGGATTGCTTCCATGGCGCGGCTTGGGCTGAGTACTTCTTGTCCTTACTTGATTAAAGGGGACCTTCTGATACGAGTACTGACACGAACCCAGTCACATTGGCAGGTTGGAGTCTTGAGTTTTTTCTGGAGCTGCGAGATGTTAGACGGGAGTCGACTCGAGAAACAGCTCAAGGATCAGCCGGACCAGACAACCGGGATCCACAACGATGGAGGCCGAGGAGACAGAGTCATTCACGCCCCAAAGTTCGGTGGTGTCTTCAGTGGTGGTGGTGGACAAAAAGAAGGTGGAGAGACCGGCAGAGACGAGCAAGACACGATATCTAGAGAGGGTAAAGGAGTTGGATTTGGAATGCAGGCAGGAATTGGCAGAAGTCCTGGGACTCAAGAACGTGTCACACGAGGAATTGAGTCGACACCACTGTGTGGATTGGTTGACAGCCCACGAGGAACATTTTTCAAAAGCAAGGACAATGGAGACAGCAGACTTAACTGGGATGCCGCTGAAGTCGATAACGGGACCAGTCAAGTATAGGCCGCTCAAGCAATTGGGGAGTGCAGGACTGATAGTGGAACCTCCCAAGCATCGACCGAGCATAGCCGGAATCAGGGTGGCAACTCCCGCACAGTTGAGAGTGGTGGAGAAGCTGCTTGAGCCGAAAGTCATGGGGCTCCCAGATGCCGCACATGAAGGTTCAAAGCTAGCTGATGATCCGAGATTTGGTAAACCCTGTGGAAGCTCACAGTAGCCCAAGACGTTGGCAGTGTATGATCGATCGGATCAAGGAGCAGCGAGGGTGATCATCGTGGCGGATTCGGATTTCGAGGGGATGTCCCCGAAGCTATTTTGGCCAGAAACCTTAGTGTATCTGCTGCCTGGTGCGGAGCTGAATCAGATGCTGACCCTGGTGGTGGCGATCAAGTCGGAGACGCCTTCCGAGCCGGAAACTGCTGCTATTTGCAGGAATGAACGACCACCTGCATGCGGCAGGGCTTCTGTAGCACCTGAAAGGCGAGACTGAAAGAAAAACTGGGAAGCAACCCAGATGTTGTTCGCCTCAATGAATGAGGTGCAGGAATCTGTGGTTTCTCGATTTGGATCCAAGACAAGAGTGGCATTTAGGACGTCCTCGGGCTACGCGAGTATGCCGCCTGCCTTGCAGTTTGTGTATGCTATGTTGATCTTGATAGCGGAAGGGAACGCGTGGTGGTAGTGTCCTCGGTGGTGGTAGTGGACAACAGGAAGGCGGAGAGACTAGGAGAGACGAGCATGGCACGATATCTGGAGAGGGTGAAGGGTCTAGACCTGGAAGATTTGGCTTGTAGGCAAGAGTTGGCGGAGATCCTGGGGATCAATGTTGTGTCTAACGAGGACTTGAGCAGACACCACTGCGTGGACTGGTTAAAGGCCCAAGAGGCACATTTCTCGAGAACTAGGACGTTGGAGACAGCAGACTTAACTGGGATTCCGCAGAACTCGATAATGGGCCCAGTCAACTACAGGCCCCTCAGGCAACTGTTGGGGAGTCCAGGACACATAGCGGAACCTCCCAAACACCAAACAACTATAGCCAGAGTCAGGGTAGCGATTCCCGCACAGCTGAGAGTGGTGAAAAAACTTCTTGAGCCGGAAAACATGGGACTCCCAGATTCCGGTATGGAAAACCCTTGTGGAAGCTCGCAGCTAGCCAAAACGTTGGCAGTATATGACCGATCGGATCCAGGAGCAGCGAGGGTAATCGTCGTGGCGGGATCGAACTTCGAGGGGACGTCGCCAAATTTGTTCTGGCCAGAGACCTTGGTGTATCTGCTGCCTTGGGCAGAATTGAATCAAATGTTGACCCTGGTGGTGGCAATTAAATCAGAGACGCCTTGCGAGCCTGAGCTGTTGCTATTTGCGGGAATGATCGACCACCTGCATGCCGCAGGGTTCCTAGAGCATCTAAGGGGTGGGGAACCAACACCCAAGAAGATCTGGGAGGCAACCCAGACGCTGTTTGCCGCAATGAGCGAGGTGCAAGAGTTGGTAGCTTCTCGTTTTGGGCCCAAGACGAGAGTGGTATTTACAACATCCCCGGGCTATGCGGGCATGCCACCAGCCTTGCAGTTTGTGTATGCATGGTTGATCTTGATAGCGGAAGGTAACGCGTGGCGGATGATTTTGGCCGCTCCTAATCGCGAACTGGAGCCAGTCAACTTGAGACTTCTCAAGTCGGAGCTGAGAGCGGCATGGGCAGGTGTGTCCCATGCACTGAGGGGATTCTACGAAATGGCGGACATTTTGATTGTGCTGGATGAGATCCTCTGCCTTGAGGTGTCGAATCTCGCCCGGCAACTGAAGTTTAATCCAGAGATAAGGGACGATCACCCTGTAATAAACCATCTAACGGCCAGCCTGTGGTTCCGAAGCATGGATCTGACAATCACGAGCTCCATCAGTAAAGCGAGGGGAACAAGCAACGAGAGGAAAAAAGTAGCTGCGGCCGAGAAGCAATTAAAATCGATGGGTTACCGCTTGACGCAGGAGAGAGGTAGAGGCCGTTTCTCACCTCAAGACTTGAGAACGCTACAGTCAAGACGAGGGAAGGTGCTTCACCTCTCATCAAACAGATATGGGAGTTTCTTGAGGGACAACTGTAAGTGGCAGAAAACAGGGAAATGATGGTGGGAAGATTTGTCACGGCGGCCAATGAAGTCACCATCGGAGGGTTCTGGATGAAGCACGCGAAAGGCTAATTGAAGATCAGGAAAAACCATGAAATCTTGAAATTCTTGGGCCTATGCTGAGAGAAGGAGTATATGGGCAGAGTGTTCTATGCGAAAGATACCATTTTCGATGCATTCGTGCAGGAACTACTAAATATGCCCATCAACCTCTTACTGGCCCTGAATTTGGTCTACCACAGATACCTGTTGAATATGGGTCCGGCATATATGTTCAGCAGGGGTGTGGAAACGCTCCAAATTGATGGGTACTGGACATTTGCCCTCTTGACCCATGGAGAGCTAACGGCGTTTCATCGATTGATGAAGTACGGGGAACCCCTTTCGGTAAGAAAGGCTCACCCGAGTGTGGAGACCTGTTCATACAAGTGTGCTGCCGGACTGAAGACGTTGCTGGTAGAATACGTCCTAATGCAGAATCGCTATATGACGGGCGAGGAAAAAAATGCCAAGACGAGAGAAGAGTTGAGGGAGGCGAACGGAGGCATACCTCTTTTGCCTGATCTGTGCCTGGTCATGAGGTCTGACCCATTGGGGATGATCAGTGGTCTAGGGAAAGATGTGATCTGCGTCTATAGACCGGCAGCTTTCCCGGATCCGCTCGTGGTGGCGTATCGGCACTCGGTGGTGCACGTGAGCTTAATAAGCGTTCTAGATGATACGGCACTGAACTGGTGCAGACAAGAAGACTTGAGAGCACGAATGAGTGAAACGGTGCTTTTTGGGAAAGTGAAAGACCCTGAGCTGATGGTGTTCAACTTCCGGGGACAACTGCAGTGCAGAATGGGGGGCAAACGAGAAGGTCCTATCGAGGCCTATCCCAAGTTATGGAACTTATATCCCGTGGCAGGGGACAAGAAGGAAGTCTTGCGAATCCCGGCCTGGAAAAGGAGTTTCGAATTCGTGAAGACGGAGTTGGAAGCTATACTTGAGCGGGATGTTCTGCCTGTTGCCCTCCCTGAGTTCCCGACGGTCAGAAAAATTACCCTGTGGATGAACAGGCCCATGGTAGTCTCTTCCCTGCACGCCAGAGCCACTGTGGAGAAGCAACAAAAAGAATTCACGGATGGTTGCGATCCCTTATTCGTTGGATACTCAGCTGCAGTTTACTTCCACACGTGTGACATCAAGATAAACTCGTGGACCACACAAGCTAAGAAGATGAGAGGCTCGATGCCCCCTAAGTTCGAGGTCCGGGATATCTTAAGGACGCTTGAGGAGGCTGAGCTCGAGAATAAGCTGCTAATTTATGATGATGGGAGAATGATCGTGCAGGAAGGACATATAGCTCTGAAAGATGACATGAAGTTTGCTACGAGGAAGTATCGAGCGCCTTATGGATTGGAGGAGTTCGAGCTAAGGCAAGAGGGAAAAAGGCTTGATGCAGCAGGCCCCTTGTATGTAGCCCTCACTGAGTATAAGAAGCTAGATCCATCAAGACCCTCACCCTTGTCGGTGGGCACCCCTGGAGATAAAAGAAGCCATCCTGTGGAGAACAGATTCAGGGATGCACTAGAGTAAGAACAAACTGGGTCAGGGGAAGACGAAGGCATGGATGAAACCCTCAGTGAAGCGGGAGAAGAGATGGAGGTGGGAAATACACCTGACCAGGATCCAGCGGAAAGGGATTTCACCACGCATGAGCTATTGCAAGACTTGAGTGGGGACGACTGGGCGAACAAAGCCACCCCACCCCTGAGATCTCCTCGCAAAGATCTGGAAATGCCCCTGGCGAATGAGGCCTCTAACATGGGGATGATACTCTTGAGTGCCGAAGAAAGCAAGATGAACGCCTTCGAGGGCAATAAATGGATGTTCCTGAACAAACTGGACGAGAAGGCGTGGCACGATTTCTTGGGCGACTTCAACCAGAGAGTGAAGAGCGAAACTAAGCTAGATGACTTCAAGGAAGAGTTGTGGAATACAGTGGTGAAGTTCGGGGAACCTGTCGTGATGGGTACCGGACTAGATGAAAAAGCGAGAAAGGAGCTACTAGAGAGAATGATCAGCCTGAGGGAACCGGAACAGAAGGCCAAAACTGACGCATGTAAAGACAGCTCTACTCTGAACAAAAAAGCTGTTGATAAAATAATTAGGGTTGAAAGGTATGATAAGAATAAGACTAGTAATATGATTAAAAATATTAATGTTCTTAAGGCTCGAGAAGAAGGAGGCAAGAGTTGGAAAGGGCGGACCTGGATAAAGAAGTCTAATCAGTGATGATAGTGGCGACGCCCCCGAGCAAGGGAAAAAGCTCTCGGAAAAGGAGAAGGGAGACAGAAGAAGTAAGTAGTCCCTCGGCGGACGCAGTCTCAGAAAAGAATCTGAAGGAGGCGGCCCCCATTATTCTAGCGCGATGGAAGACAGCGGCATATAAGGGCAGCTCTGCACCACGGAAGTTGGCCGAGGTGATGGAGGGTTTGAAAGCTTCGACGAAATTGACATCGGAAGAGGACTTCAGAACCCAAAAGGCAACACCAAAAGGGGTTCGACGAGTGGACAAACGTGGGAGGTGGACGTCGGCAATGAATGGCTCTCGACCCAACACCAGGAGGCCATTGGGAAACAAGTGACGGGTGATCCTCTTGAGAAAAATGCGACGAGGAACACCGCTCGACCCTGGTGGGTCGCTCTAGAGACCATGAAAGAGCTGGAGAATTACCCGAAGAAATTTGATCGCGGAGTATAACGCAAGCGTCGTCATTGGGCCACCCAACAGAAAGCCAAGGTTACTAAGTTAGAGTTGGGGAACCGGCTGAGGTGAACTTGGGAAAACCTGCTGCTGGATAATTTCGAAGAGGCGATGAGAACACCCTCGTCAGCGTTGCCGTTGATTGCAAATCCTTTCGTCAGTACGGCAGGACAGTTGATGTTCGCATGGAGCTTGGCGGGAGTAGAGCTGGAGGTGTTAACCTCGCACGATAAATTGAAGCTGGGCAACAAGAGTTTACAGGTTTATCAAATGCTGGTGCAGCATATTACCAGAGACATTTCGGGTTTGAGTCTAGCGAGGGTAAAGGATGCCACTTGTTTCTTAAGATGGATCATGTCCGTGATAACCGACAGTACTGTCCAAATGTGTCATCGGAAGGCGATGGGAAGTAAAATTATGGAAAGGAGAATCTCAACGGTCATCCTGAATGTGTACCAAAGTACTGGAATCGAGAAAGAGGATGGCTCCAGACAGTCTCTAGAGAGGCATGGGAAATTTGATGAAATACGGTGGTTCTACAACAAGAAGTTCGAGGAGGGGCATGACGTGCGTCATAATTTAGCCCGGGCGTAAGACTACTCTAAGCCCACAAAGCTGAGAAAATATCAATATGTATCTCGAGTAATGGGAATAGGTTACAACACTCTCTTGCATTCGGAGGCCGGGAACGCCTACTTGAATTAATTTTGAAGTGGCGGCCTAGGCCTAACACTTGAGAAGATGCCAGAAAGGATCAGCGTGCCGCGATCAAACAAGAGGGTGGAATTGAAGAGGGGAAATGGAAATGACATGCTGATTACGATTTTGGGGACGGTTTGGAAGTTGCTGAGACCTTCCTGGTGCCCACATCCCCACGCAAGTTTGATTGAAGAAGTCACGAAGCGAGTGAGAATGTAACTAACGAATGATGAGGACTTGGAGAATCTGAATGTGGTACACAAAGTGATCCTACCCCATAGTAAGGAGTCGGAGGAAACAACGCGCAAGCTAGATAAATCAGCGAAGAAAAGGGAACCCGGTAGTTGTCTGGACCTGGTGTGTGGAAGTGGAGAGTATTCTTGCGATGGACGATCCTGTGTCAGGATACAGTCCTCCCAGAAGGAAGACTTAGCCACTTGGTTTGGTGACATTACAGAGAAGGAAAAGAGAGAGGTACAGATAATGGCTGAGTGTTACACGAGCACTACTGTAAATATAGCAACGGCGTTGGGGTTCTTCTCAAGGATGTGCAGCTTGCAATCGCTGGAGATGCTAGAGTCCGAGCACCACTTGGTGACAGCGTTGAGCGTGGAGTCATGGCCTGGGGCTTTGCAAATAACCAAAAAACACATCAGAGAGTGGAAGATTGGTCTTGAGGCGGAGATGGGGTTTCCATGAGTGAAGCCTATAGTTTGCCAGTGAACGCGAAGTCCCTAGTGGGATCGGTGATGGCCAACCTGAGTGGAAGAAACTATCCATTACACATGGCAATAATGGGGTTATCCAGTCAGAGGATACTAATCGACAAAGCCTTCTCGATACCCATGTGCGTAAGCCTGGCTCAAATGTCGCATCACTCGCACAGATTATTGAGAAAGATCCTAGGAGCTGTACCGGAGGACCTGAGAGAATACTTGAGTGAGATCTGGGGGAGGAACTCTTGAGCTTGGAAGGCGAAAACACGAGTGATTTTATTAGACAGAACACGATCGGGAAAAGAGATGAACAGTACTCCAGCCATGGAGGCAACTGATGTGACACACGAGAAAATGATGGAGCTAGAACCTCTGTCGGAAGCTTCGCGAAAACCGCAACCTCCGGAGTATCAATCTCACACATGGTGAATGCCCCTGCCACTGTCTGGCACAGACGTTGTGGTATCCGGAGCACTCGAACCTCTGCTTGATATGGGACGTGGAGGAAGTTCGGTCAATCGGGTTACCCGATCATCGACAGAAGGTCACCCTCCTAGTAGTGAGCTCAATGCTGGCCTTGCGATGGATCGAGAAAAACGTGACAAAATATCGGGAGTCGAGATAATGTGACAATTTAATATTTTAGCGATAATGTGACAATTTTGCATGGTTGTGAATTTTGGGGTGTATATAAAGTTAATTCGGCTGCAAAGTTCTATTCTAAAAGTGACCACTGGCACTGTATCTTGAGAGACACTCAACATTCTGAGGGCTCACTGACAGACGACGACACGCAATGAGGACATCGATCTAGAGTCTGAGGAGTATGTGCCAGTCGGTCATATTTGGAAGTTTGGCCTTGAGCAACGCAAAAGACATGATTTTGGGGTGAATGGAATTTTTCAAAAATTCAAATTGAGCATGTCATGCTCAGGTTTTTTGCGACAACTGAAATTATCAGAAAAAAAGATCAGGGGTCGAACTACAATCGCGGGAAAGTAGTCCAAAATACCAGCGGGAAAATGCTATTCCCAATTTCCGATACATAATTCGAACGAGAGTAGAGCTGTCTTATTCGAAACAGAAGGCAGAGTGATCGCGAGTAAAGAAGAGATATATTAGAAGATTACCAGAGTGAACCTTCGGTGGAAAGGTGGACAACCGAAGTCTCCCAATGGTCCAGAACCAAAACTTGTCTCTTGAGTTAAAACTGACTTATTCAAAACTTTTTGAGTTAAACTTGATTACCCAATTTATGCTAGAGTTACTTATTAATTTAGT
The DNA here is from genome assembly GCF_963678635.1 of Symsagittifera roscoffensis. NCBI lineage: Eukaryota > Metazoa > Xenacoelomorpha > Acoela > Convolutidae > Symsagittifera > Symsagittifera roscoffensis. Next base: position 16,032,575 of record NC_087064.1, read on the forward strand.
TACTCAATTCTAGAGATCGTGCTGGTATGTGAGTACCCAATTTAAGTTTCTTGAGTGTGTTTTATGTTGTTATGTTGAGTTAGGGAGAGTTTGTAGGTTGATCCATCTGAAATGGATCAAAGGTCCACTGTCTAATAAAAAGTAACTATACGTAAGGTTCCGACCCTGTTTTTAACGGCGTTCGCGTGTTTTAGATATTTTGAGACCTAAGTCTGGGGACGTTTTTGTTTTCGAGAGTGGGGAGGGGGGTTTCTGGAGGTGGCCTTTAAGCTGTAAGAAAGGTTTTAGTCTCATGTCACAAGTGAACCAAATTGGCTCCGACCGCTTGAGGCAGAAAAACACAAGAGATAGTGTCCCTGACTCTTGAGCCAATGGTTATAGGGCCTATTTTTTTTAAACCTCATATGTGACCTAAGTAGGCGACTGTTACAACCTAAAATTCTGAACGCAACCTGATTTCTTCAACCTGCATTTACTCGGATAACGACAACGACGAATCAATCTTCTTTGACAATGAACGGAAAAAAACAGCGACCAGCCGATCTCCTTGATTCAACTGATCTGAATTTCACTCTGGAACTTGATCAATTAGAACAATCGACCAGCTCTTCAGTCAACAGACTTCAACTTGCTTTTCTATAGCCGAACTTTTGAACAGTGACCTCAGGACAGCAGATAAACTTCATCTCGACAGCCGACAACTTCAACTTGGACAGCCAACTCCACAAGCTAGCACGCTCACCTCAACATAGTTTAGGACTGAAGTAAGGGACACCCCACACCACCCAAACCGCCTCGTGATTTTTTTATTGTGCGATTGCAAAATAGGGCCGGCTGTATTGTGCGCTGTTCGAACAATTTAGCCTAATTGTTGTGATGAACTTATTAAACAGATTTATTATGTTTGATGTTTGTGCCTGATTGTGGAGCAACCTCTGAGGGGTTTTAGAGACAGGTCTGTCAAGTGGTTTTCAGTGGGGAGGTGGGAAACTGGAACTGGAACACTGTGGGAAGTGGTGCACCGCTGGAGCTACTGAGCTCGGGTGAGACTGTTCCTTGTTTTTGATTTTTATAATTCGATTTTAAAATTTAAATTAATTTAAATGTCTTTTATATTTTTTATTTGCTGATTTATAAAATTCCCACTAATTGAAATCGCTTAATTCGAATTTTTAAGCAACTCAAGAAATAAATAATGTGACTAAATGAGTTTAATGTTTGTCAGTTTCAACAACAGGAATAAGTTTGTACTCTAGAATGCAGTTTTATGTGGACCATTGGGACACTCAAGCTGTCCACTTTTCCACCGAAGGTTCACTCTGGTCCAGTTCGAATAGTTGACCAGTTGGATAATTGTCCAGTTCTCAGGAACACTCTGTCTTCTATTTCAAATAGGACAGCTCTACTCTAGATTATTATTGTCTCGGAAATTGCGAATGGCAATTTCCTAGTGATTTATCTTGCGACTTTCCCGCGATTGTCACTCGATTGTTCTGATTTCTCTTTTTCGGTTTTCAGTTATCGCGAGAAAATCGTGCATGACAGGCTCCATTCGAATTTTTGAAAAATTAAATTTCACTCCAAAATCAAGTGTTTTTTGCTTCTTTCAAGGTCAAACTTCCAAATATGACCGACTGGCTCAGGCAGTGCAGGACTTAATTTTCTGAAATCGCTTTCTAAGCTGATAAACCTTATTGGAGATGGCAAAATACCCGAACCCCTAAGACTTTTTTTTGGCGCAAAGATTATCGCCCTCATAAAGATAGACGGAGGGTTGAGACCTATTACTATAGGCAACACGCTGAGACGTATTGCGTCTAAATGCGCTGGAAGCACGGCCCTCTCCGAGCGGCAAAATTTTTTCGGAAACGTTCAGGTAGGATGCGGTACCAAACGAGGAGCAGAAAGAGCTGCGCACTCGTTTCGAAACCCTATTGAACGCGACGACAATCCAAAATGCTCTGTTCTTTTAAAACTAGATTGTAAGAATGCCTTTAACTCTCTAAATAGAGAAACAATGCTGAATCATGTTTATTCAAATCGCCCCGAATTGTATAATTACACCCATTGCGCTTATGGTAGACCTAGTTACCTTTTTTACGCAAGTTCTGTCATAATGTCAGAAGACGCAACTCAGCAAGGTGATCCTGAAGCCACACCCCTTTTTGCGGAAACAATTCATACACTAGTCAAACAGTTGGAGTCAAAAATTAACATCTGTTATTTAGATGATGGAAACTTAGATATATATATGTTGCACGCATATATATGCGACGACGAAAAACGACAGGAAAATGAAAAATATTCAAGAAAGACAAGCGAATTGACTTAAACTCATGACTACGAAAACTTGGAAATGTTAATCTTGACAATTGTTATTAGCTCTTGAAACAAAACGAGGACACTTATTAAATAGAAAAACTTGAGATAAAACAGGTTTCACATATTTCGAGTTCACAATCCCTGTCAGGAAGAGTTTTCGACTGGAAGAGTCCTCGCTCGCAAGCAAAACCTGTCTCATCCTCATTAGTACTTGCCAAAATGACGAACCTGAATCTAGCGTATTAAAAAAAAATGTAAGATCTTATTTGGTAAGCTCTCGTCTATTCTGGATATGGGATAGGCATATTTCACCGTGACTGATTTCAGAGGTGTGGATCTTTTACCAGACCACAATACAAGAACTCAATTATCTGACGTTTTTGAATTTTGGCATCACCCGTGTCAAAATTTTCGTGGTAGTAATCAATATTTATACCGTATGTGGCGTAAAGCTCTGACTAATATCTTCAATTTCCAAATACGCTATCAATCCTTTTCTAGGAAAACATGGCGACAATTCTGAATTTAGCGAGTACGAAAACTGATCAAGCTTTTGATTCCAAAGAAGAAGGAACTCTCTCCATTCAAACAAATTACACTCACATACGTATCCAACAACGAAGTGGACGCAAAACTTTAACGACAATTCAAGGTAAAGAATATATAATATACCGACAGCTGTTTCATTTTACTGTTTTAAGGTGCGTTCTTCAGGGATAGTTTCTTGTTTCATTGGATATATTTTTATTAGACGAAACTCTGAAATTAAATTTTATTTGTACTAATATTGCCACTTGCGAGATCAGAAAATCAAATTGTCAATCGGCGAGTGCGTAAAGCTCCCCTTTATAGCTTTCTAAAAAATAAATCAAAGTTATTCTCGGTCTTATGAAGAACGACTTATCATTGTGACAGAAGGTCACCCTCCTAGTAGTGAGTTCAATTCTGTCCTTGCGATGGATCGAGGAAAACGTGACGAAACATCGGGAGTCGAGGGCACTGACAGCGGAATCGATACACGCTATTGATTACAGCAGGAGGTTTGAGTTGTGTGAGACTGCGTGCAAAGTATTCTCGATATCTATGGAGGTCAGGCACGTGTGGAGCCGCATAAGATTCTTCCCATGGTTTCGAGCGACGTGGACGTCTTGGTTATACGCAGTGACAAAGAATCGCATGAAGAAACATTAGAAGGAATATCGACAGTTCCTGGCTGAGATAGGGCCGGAAGCCTTCAAGGGACCCTTGCTGACCCATCGTAATGCAATCACTACGGGTTGGAAGACAGTTGGTAGGGTGTCTAGAGATAATACGAAGGCGAGGGAGTCAATATTGGAGGAAGACTGGGCGAACTCCTTTTGCTTGAAGAGGGAGTCCAAGATGAAGGGTTTGCCGAACCAGGCGAAGAGATTGCAAGAGCAGAGGGAATGGACGCAATCCTATGAACAACTAAAGTCTTGGGAAGAGATCGTGATCAACTCCGACGATGATGAAGAGCTGTTGAGGCAGATTAAAGTGTCGAGTGCACCAGGGCCCAGTACCTCAAGGGCGAGGAGCACGAAATGAGCAGGATGCTCAGTGTCGGATTCTTGAGTCTTGAGCGGGGAAAGATAAGGGGCTTGAGAGTGAACTCGAATGAAATCTGAGATCACGGAAACAATTTTTAATGAACCTAAACATTGTTATTAATATGCTATATCTATCATATAAATCAAATTGCTGCATGACAATTTTCTGATTGGATGAGACAAAAAATTTTTTAATCGTTAGCTTGCAAAGCGCAATTTCAGGGTACATGTCTATGCAAATTTTGATTGCTGTTTAGCGATAATGTGACGATTTTGCATGGTTGTGAATTTTGAGGTGTATATAAAGTTAATTCGGCTGCAAAGTTCTATTCTAAAAGTGACCACTGGCACTGTATCTTGAGAGACACTCAACATTCTGAGGGCTCACTGACAGACGACGACACGCAATGAGGACATCGATCTAGAGTCTGAGGAGTATGTGCCAGTCGGTCATATTTGGAAGTTTGGCCTTGAGCAACGCAAAAGACATGATTTTGGGGTGAATGGAATTTTTCAAAAATTCAAATTGAGCATGTCATGCTCAGGTTTTTCGCGACAACTGAAATTATCAGAAAAAAAGATCAGGGGTCGAACTACAATCGCGGGAAAGTAGTCCAAAATACCAGCGGGAAAATGCTATTCCCAATTTCCGATACATAATTCGAACGAGAGTAGAGCTGTCTTATTCGAAACAGAAGGCAGAGTGATCGCGAGTAAAGAAGAGATATATTAGAAGATTACCAGAGTGAACCTTTGGTGGAAAGGTGGACAACCGAAGTCTCCCAATGGTACAGAACCAAAACTTGTCTCTTGAGTTAAAACTGACTTATTCAAAACTTTTTGAGTTAAACTTGATTACCCAATTTATGCTAGAGTTACTTATTAATTTAGTTACTCAATTCTAGAGATCGTGCTGGTATGTGAGTACCCAATTTAAGTTTCTTGAGTGTGTTTTATGTTGTTATGTTGAGTTAGGGAGAGTTTGTAGGTTGATCCATCTGAAATGGATCAAAGGTCCACTGTCTAATAAAAAGTAACTATACGTAAGGTTCCGACCCTGTTTTTAACGGCGTTCGCGTGTTTTAGATATTTTGAGACCTAAGTCTGGGGACGTTTTTGTTTTCGAGAGTGGGGAGGGGGGTTTCTGGTAGTGGCCTTTAAGCTGTAAGAAAGGTTTTAGTCTCATGTCACAAGTGAACCAAATTGGCTCCGACCGCTTGAGGCAGAAAAACACAAGAGATAGTGTCCCTGACTCTTGAGCCAATGGTTATAGGGCCTATTTTTTTAAACCTCATATGTGACCTAAGTAGGCGACTGTTACAACCTAAAATTCTGAACGCAACCTGATTTCTTCAACCTGCATTTACTCGGATAACGACAACGACGAATCAATCTTCTTTGACAATGAACGGAAAAAAACCAGCGACCAGCCGATCTCCTTGATTCAACTGATCTGAATTTCACTCCGGAACTTGATCAATTAGAACAATCGACCAGCTCTTCAGTCAACAGACTTCAACTTGCTTTTCTATAGCCGAACTTTTGAACAGTGACCTCAGGACAGCAGATAAACTTCATCTCGACAGCCGACAACTTCAACTTGGACAGCCAACTCCACAAGCTAGCACGCTCACCTCAACATAGTTTAGGACTGAAGTAAGGGACACCCCACACCACCCAAACCGCCTCGTGATTTTCTTATTGTGCGATTGCAAAATAGGGCCGGCTGTATTGTGCGCTGTTCGAACAATTTAGCCTAATTGTTGTGATGAACTTATTAAACAGATTTATTATGTTTGATGTTTGTGCCTGATTGTGGAGCACCCTCTGAGGGTTTTTAGAGACAGGTCTTTCAAGTGGCTTTCTGTGGGGAGGTGGGAAACTGGAACTGGCACACTGTGGGAAGTGGTGCACCGCTGGAGCTACTGAGCTCGGGTGAGACTGTTCCTTGTTTTTGATTTTTATAATTCGATTTTAAAATTTAAATTAATTTAAATGTCTTTTATATTTTTTATTTGCTGATTTATAAAATTCCCACTAACCGCCTATCATGGGTTAGTTCAGTCCCCTTAAGTCCAGTCAAAATCCTTTTTTTGTACCTTTATGCTGCGTCAAGATGAGGAAAAGCAACCAAGAGTGTACAAGCAAAGATTGCTTAAAACCTCCAGGATTGATAAATTGGATTAGATGTGATTGTTGTTCTAGTTGGTATTATATCAGTTGTGTAAATATTTCTCTTAGCGACGCTAAGAAAACCCAATGACTTCAGTGTCCTTTATGCGTTGATGTAAAATTTGTTAATAAAGCAACAATAGGTAGTGATTTAGTGCTAGACATTTATGTTAATACAGCCATCTCAAAAGACTCGCGTGTTCCCTTGGCGGAAAGTCTGTCGGACAAAAAAATGACATCATCTACAATGTAGAAGATGCTACAAAATAGCTAATTTTTTTAACGACGTTCTGGTTTCTTTTGGAGCAACCGAAAAGAAGTGGATGCAAAGAGACCACAAGCATGAGCTCTTTGATAAATAAAAAAATTTGAGCAGATGACGTGTCACTTCCAAAACCCCATCCCCAAGTTTCAAGTCCGCCTCTGAGTGACCTCGAGCAGAGAATAAAGCTAATAAGTTGTAAGCTCGATGAAGGAAATGTAAAGGGAGGAATAAGGCTGATTGCTTCGGATGACAAAATTGCTCCTTTTTCAAATGATAACTATCAAAAATTGTTGTCTAAGCACCCTCAGCGAGCCAAATTTGCAGCTCCAAATCCAGAAAAATTGGATAGTTTTTTCGTAACCGATTTCGACCTATACAAAGCGATAATGTCCTTTCCGACCGGATCAGCAGCAGGTCCTGATAAAATAATTCCTCAAATTTTTGAAGATCTTGTTAGTGAGTCAAATGGCTGTAACATTTGACTCACCCAGGAGCGCCATAAAAACACTATGTAACATTCGTCTACTGCAGTCACACATGAGGCTTAAGAAAAATAGGCCCTATAACCATTGGCTCAAGAGTCAGGGACACTATCTCTTGTGTTTTTCTACCTCAAATCAGTCGGAGCCAATTCGGTTCGTTTGTGACATGAGACTACGACCCGTTACAGCTTAAAGGCTTCTACTAAAATATCCCCCCACTCTAGAATTAAGAACTTCCCCATACTTAGGTCTCTAGATACCCAAAATACATGAATGCCATTAAAAACCGGGTCGGAACAATCCGTTAAGTTACTTTTTATTAGACAGTGGAACTTTGATCCATTTCAGATGGATCAACCTAAAACTCGCCTTACCTCAACATAACAATTATAAAACACACTCTAGAAATTTAAATTGGTACTCACATTGTAGCACGCTCATGAATTGGGAGTAATTAAGTCGGTAAGCAACTCAAGAATTAAATAATGTAACTAAATGAGTTTAATGTTTGTCAGTTTCAACAACAGGAATAAGTTTGTACTCTAGAATGCAGTTTTATGTGGACCATTGGGACACTCAAGCTGTCCACCTTTCCACCGAAGGTTCACTCTGGTCCAGTTCGAATAGTTGACCAGTTGGATAATTGTCCAGTTCTCAGGAACACTCTGTCTTCTATTTCAAATAGGACAGCACTACTCTAGATTATTATTGTCTCGGAAATTGCGAATGGCAATTTCCTAGTGATTTATCTTGCGACTTTCCCGCGATTTTCACTCGATTGTTCTGATTTCTCTTTTTCGGTTTTCAGTTATCGCGAGAAAATCGTGCATGACAGGCTCCATGCAAATTTTTGAAAAATTAAATTTCACTCCAAAATCAAGTGTTTTTTGCTTCTCTCAAGGTCAAACTTCCAAATATGACCGAATGGCACATACTCCCCGGACTCGAGATCGATGTCCTCATCGCGTGCTGTCGTCTGCCAGTGAGTCCCCGAAAACCGAGTGTTGCTCAAGGTACAGTGCCAGTGGTCATTTACAGAAGTTTGCAGCAGACTTAAGCTTATCTACACCCCAAAATTCACGGCCATGTAAAATTTTCACACTATCGCTAAACAGCAATCAAAATCTGCACACACCTGCACCCTTGAATTCTCGCTTTTTAAGCCAATCATTTAAAATTTCTTTTCTCCCATTCAATCAGGAAATTGTCATGCAGCATTTTGATTTATATAGTAAATATAGTATATTAATAACAACATTTGATTCGTTAAAATTTCTTTTTCGTGAATCCAGGTTTCACCCGGATCCACAATCAAGCCCCCCTTCCCTCTCCAGACTCAAGATCCATTCGAACCATCCACTCATCTCGCACTCTTCGCCTTGGAGGTGCCGCACCCTGAAGTACTAGATACTGCAAACTGTCTCAACAGTTCTTCTTCATCATCGGAGCTAATCACGATCTCCTCCCAAGCCTTCAGCTGTTCATAGGATCGCATCCATTCTCTTTGCTCTTGCAACCTCTTCGCCTGGTTGGGTAGTGCCTTCACCCTAGATTCCCGGTTCAAACAAAAGGAGTTGTGCAGGCTCAAGCTCACGTTCTTCGCCAGGTCCTCCTCTAGTATCGATTCCCTCGCTTTGGTATTGTCTCTAGACATTTTACCCACTCTCTTCCATCCTATCGTGATCGCATTTCGATGGGTTAACAGGGGTCTCTTGAAAGCTTCCGGCCCAATCTCGGCCTGGAACTGTCGATACTCCTTTTGATGCTTTCTCATGTGATCTTTCGTTGTCATGTACAACCAAGACGTCAGTGTCGCCCGAAACCATGGAAAGTACCTCAAACGGCTCCATACGTGTCTGACTTCCGTTGGTATGGCGAATACTTTGCACGCAGTCTCAAACAACTCGAGTCTCCTGCTGTAGTCTATCGCGTATATTGACTCAGCCGTTGGCGTCGTCGCTTCCCGATACTTCGTTATATTATCTTCTATCCATCTCAGAGCCAACATCGTACTCACTACTAAGAGCGTCACCTTCTGCCGGTGATCCGGTAGTCCGATCGACCGACTTTCTTCCGTATCCCACACCAGGCAAAGGTTCTTGTGATCTGGATACCACACCGTTTGTGCCAAACAGTGGCATGGGCATTCTCCATGGGTGATCTCAATGCTCCTGAGGTTACGCTCCCCCGAGGCTTCCAAGAGAGGCTCAAGCTCTATCATTTTCTCATGCATCGTGTCGTTATCTTCCATGTTTGGAGCACCTCCCACAGGTTTTCCGATCACGTTTTGTCCCTCGTGATCGCTTGTGTTCTCACTCTCCAACTTCAAAAGTTCTTCTCCCCAGATTTCACTCAAGTCATCTCTCAATTCTTTTGGTACTGTCCCTCTGATTTTTCTCAACAACTTGTGCGAGTGATGCGATATCCGAGCCAACCTCACGCACTTGGGCACTGAGAAGGCCTTATCCACCAGTACTCTCTGGCTGGATGCTTCCACCATCGCTAAGTGCAGTGGGTAGTGGCTTCCGCACAAGTTGGCCATCATTGACCCTATCAAGGATTTTGCGTTCAATGGCAGGCCATAAGCTTCGCTCATGGGAAACCCCATTTCCGCCTCGAGACCAACCTTCCAATTCCGGATGTGTTTTTGAGTCACCTGCAACACCCCAGGCCATGATTCTACGCTCAACGCCGTTACTAAATGGTGTTCAGACTCTAGCCTTTCCAGTGACTGCAGACTACACATTCTCGAGAAGAATCCGAGAGCTGTCGCTATATTCACCGTAGTTCTCGCGTAACACTCCGCAACTATTTGCACTTCACTTTTCTCCCTTTCTGTGATGTCTTCAAACCAAGTAACCAGATCTTCTTTTTGAAAGGACAATATCCTGACACATGATCGTCCATCGCAGGTGTGCTCTCCACTCCCACACGTAGAATCCAGACAGCTACCCGGCTCCATCTTCTTTGCTGACTCGAGACTGTTCGTCTTTTCGCCTGACTCCTTCATCTGAGGTAAGATCAGTTTGTGCACCACACTCAACTTTGCCAAATCTTCATCTTCCGTTGGAGCTAACCTCACCCGTTCGGTGGTCTCCTCGATCAGACTCGCGTGGGGATGTGGGCACCAGGAGGGTCTTAGTAACTTCCATACCACTCCGAAGTTCGTGATCAGCAAGCCATTGCCATCACCCATGTTCACTTCAACTCTCTTGTTCGAGCGCGGTATGCTCACCACCTCCGGTGTTTTCTCAAGAATCAGGCCCAGGCTCGGCCCCTCTTTCTCCACCGCGTCTATTTCCATTATTCTTTCTGTCCAAAACTTCAGTAGCTCCGCCACCTCGTGGTTCCTGTGAGCTCCTCCAGTTTCTGAGTCTAAGAAGGGGTTGTAGGCTATTCCCATCACTCCTGACACGTATTGGTATTCCCCCTTCTCGCTGGGTCTCGAGTACTGCCCTGACGAGGCCAGGTTACGGTGAACATCATGCTCTTCTTCGAACTTCTTATTATAAAACCTCCGTACCTCGTCTAGCTTTCTGTGGTTCTCTAGGGATAGTCTGGAACCATCTTCCTTTTCTATCCCTGTACTCTGATACACGTTCAAGATGATCGTTGAGACTCTTTTTTCCATGGTTTTACTTCCGCTTGCTCTCTGGTGGCATGCCAAGATGGTACTATCAGACATCATTGACATTATCTATCTCAAGAAACATGTGGCATCCTTCCTCCTAGCCAGGCTCAAGCCTGAATTGTCCCTGGCCACGTGTTGCATCAATGCTTGATACACATCTAGCTTCTTGCTTCCCAACTTCAGCCTGTCATACGAGGTCAATGTCTCCGAACTCTATTCCCACCAGACTCCAGATGAACATTAATTGTCCTGCAGTTCTAACGAAGGGATTCGCCATTAATGGCGGTGCTGATGAGGGTGTCCTCATTGCCTCTTCAAAATGATCCTTCAACAAGTTCTGCCAGGACCTCTTCAGCTGATTCGCCATTTCTATTTTATTAACCTCGGCCTTTTGCTGGGTGGCCCAATTGCGTCGCTTGCGAGCTACTCCACTGTCCAACTTCTTCAAGCAGTCCTCCATTTCCTTCAATGTCTCGAGGGCCACCCACCACGTCCGGGAGGTGTTCCTCGTCTTGTTCCTCTCCAATGGATCACTCGTCACTTGCTTGCCCGTGGCTTGGTGTGCCTTCGAGATCCATTCTTTGCCGACATCCACTTCCCATGTCTGTCCGTTCGTTGAACCTCTCTGTACGTTTATCTTCTGAGGCTTGAAGTCTTCCTCCGATGTCGAACTGGTGGAAGCCTCTATTTCCCTCTCTACTTCGAGTGGTCTTCTGGGCTCCGAGCTGCTCTTGTATGCCGCCGTCTTGCATCGAGCCAAAACCATGGGCGCCGTCTCTCTCAAGTTTCCTTCCGAAACAGCATCCACTGAAGGACTACCCAATCCCTCCACTTCTCTCTTCCTCTTGCGAGTCTTCACATCTCTGCTTGAGGGTGTTGTGGCTATCATCACTGATTCGACCTCTCTGTCTACCTCCAATCCTTCCAACTCTCGCCTCCCCCCTGCTCGAGCCTTAAGGATATTAGTACTTTTAATCATATTACTAGTCCCAACCTTATCCCTTTTTATATCATCAACTATTTTATCTACAATTTTTTGTTTCAGAGTAGAGCTGTCCTCACATTTTTCTTCTCTAGTCTTCGATCGTGAATTCCTCAGCTCTACCAGCTTGCTCAGCAGCTCTTTTCTCGCCTTCTCATCCAGGCCCGTTCCTATCAGAAGCGGTTCTCCAAACCTTACGACTGTGTCCCACAGTTCCTCCTTGAATTCGTCCAGCGTCGTCTCGCTGCCCACTTCTTGATTGAATTCTTTTAAGAACTCCTGCCAAGCATCGTCCTTCAGGGACCCCAGGAACATGTCCCTGTTCCCTTCGAAAGTGTTCTTTTCCCTTTCCTCCGAGCTCAAGAGTATCATCCCCATATTGGAGGTCTCACTTGCCAATGGCAATTCCAGATTCTTCCGGGGGGACGGAGTCAGAGGTGGAGTGGCAGTATCTGCCCAATTCTCCTCGCTCAAGTCTTTCAACAGCTCTTGAGTGGTGAGCTCCTCCCCTGATGGTCCTGGTTCAGGCGTATTCCCCACTTCCATGTCCTCACCGGCTTCACTGAGAGTTTCATCCATACTCTCTTCTTCTGACTCATTTCTCCTTCTCTCGAGAATTCTTTTGAACCGGTCCTCCACGGGTCCACTCCTCTTGTCTCCAGGCGTGTCCACTGACAGTGGTGATGGTGTCGCAGGGTCCAATTTTTTGTATTCCGTCAGGGCTACGTGCAGCTGGCCTGCTGCATCTAGTTCTTTTCCCTCCTGTCTCATTTCCACCTGTTCTAAGCCATAGAGGCCCTGTACTTTCTTGTTGCAAATTTCATGTCGTCCACCAATGCGACGTGCCCCTCCATCATGATCATCCTGCCATCATCCCATATTGGTAGCATGTTCTCTAGTCCTTCCTGCTCAAGAGCTCTCAAGACCTTCCACACCTCATATCCGGGGGGCTGCGAACCTCTCATCTTTTTCGCTTGCGTCGTCCACGAATTTATCTTCGCCTCGCTAGTATGGAAGTAGACCGCCGCCGTGTAGCCGATAAACAGGGGGTCCCAGCCATCAGTGAAATACTTCTGCATTTCCTCCGTCGTCATCCTCGCCATTATGGAGGGAACTACCAAGGGACTGTTCATTCCCAAGGTCATCCTCCTGACTATCGGGAACTCAGGCATGGCGGCTGGAAGGATTTCTTTCTCCATTATGGCCTCCAGCTCCCTCTTGACTAGTGCAAAGCATTCCTTCCAAGCAGGAATCCTCAAGATCTCTCGCCCGTCTGCCGTCAATGGGTTCAAGTTCCAAAACTTGGGATACGTTTCGATGGGGCCCTCTCGCTTGCCTCCCATTCTACATTGCATTTGCCCCCTGAAGTTGTACACTATCAGCTCGGCATCTTTCACTTTTCCAAAGAGTACCGTGTTGCTCATTCGCGCTCTGAGCACCTCCTGCTGATACCAATTGAGCGCCGTCCCATCCAGTATGCTGATAAGACTCAAGTGCGTCACAGAGTGACGATACGTTGTCACCAGGGGATCTGGGAATGCGTACGTCACTGCTGGACCATAAATGCAGGTCACCACCTCCTCTAGACCCCGGATTATCCCCATAGGGTCCGACCTCATTGCCAGGCATAGGTCCGTCAACAGAGGCATCCCTCTATTCATCTTCTTCCATTCTTCTCTCGAGGTTGGATTCTCATCTTCACCCGTCATGTGCCGATTCTGCATCATGAGGTATTGCACTAACAACGTCTTCAACCCTGCGGCACACTTGTAGGAGTAGGTTTCAATGCTCGAGTGGACTCTCCCCATAGACAGAGGCTCTCCATATTCCATCAATCGATGAAACGACACCAATTCCCCATGGGTCAAGAGTAATAGTGCCAGATACCCATCAACTCGAAGTGTTTCTACTCCTCGACTAAACATGTATGCTGGGCCCATGTTGAACAAGTATCTGGGGTAGACCAGATACAAAGCCAAGAGCAGGCTGATGGGCATGCCCAGTATCTCCTGCACGAAGGCTCCAAAGATAGTCGCCGTGGTGCCGAACATTCCTGCCATGAATTCCTTCTCCCAGCAATGACTCAAGAACTTGAGAATCTCATGATCCCTCCTAGTCCTCAGCTCACCCTTGGCGTGCTCTCTCCAGAACCCTCCAATCGTCACTTCATTGGCGGCCGAGACAAATCTAGCCACCGTCATGTCTCTTACTTCGGCCAGCTCCAGTTGTTTCTCCAGAAAACTCCAGACTTGTTTCACGAGGGGTGGTGCTTCCTCCCTCGTCTTATTCGTGGCGTTCTCCAGCCTTGGTGTCAAAAATGGCCACCAGCCATTCTCTTGCGTCAAGCGATATTTCATTGACTCTAATTGCTTTTCCGTCTCGGCCACATTTCCTCTCTCGTTACTCGGACCTCTAGACTTGCTGGTGGAATTTGTGATCTTCACTTCCATGCTTCGAAACCACAAGCTGGCCGTCAATTGGCTTATCGCCGGGTGATCGTCCCCGATGACTGGGCTGAACTTAAGTTGCCTGGCAAAGTTCGATATCTCTAGCAAGAGCACCTCGTCTAATACGATCAGGATGTCGGCTAGTCCATAAAAGCCCCTCAGTGCATGAGATATGTCCGCCCATGCCGCCGCCAATTCTGACTTGCGAAGCCTCAGGTTCGATGGCCCGAACTCCCGATTGGGGGCTGCCATTAGAATCCGCCATTCGTTCCCCTCTGCTATTAGGATCTAGACCGCGTACACGAATTGTAGGGCGGGTGGCATATTCGCGTATCCAGGGGATGTGGTGAACACCACCTTCGTCTTGAATCCAAATCTCGAGACAACATTCTCTTGCACTTCATTCATCGCTGCAAACAACGCCTGAATGGCTTCCCATATCTTCCTCGATGTCGGAATTTCATTGCCCTTCAGCTGCTCAAGAAGTCCCATCGCGTGCAGGTGATCATTCATTCCTGCAAACAATAGCAGCTCAGGCTCACAGGGCATCTCCGACTTTATTGCCACCACCAGAGTTAACATCTGGTTTAATTCAGCTCCTGGCAAAGAGTATATCAGAGTCTCCGGCCAGAACAACTTAGGAGACGTTCCTTCGAAGTCCGATCCCGCCACAATGACTACTCTCGCAGCAGCTGGATCTGCTCTATCATAAACTGCCAGGGTTTTGGCCAGCTTGCTGGGTGCTCCCACAGGGCTTCCCGTACCTGGGATCTTCCGCCAATTTCGAGCCTTCGTAAGCGGCATCTGGCAATTCCATTCCCCCCGGATTGAGCAGCTTGTCCACCACCTTCAACTGTGCCGGGGTCGCCAACCTGATCCTGGCGATGCTCGTTCGGTGTTTGGGGGGTTCTGCTATGAGTCCAGGACTCCCCAGCAGCTTGAGAGGTCTGTAGTTAATGGGTCCCATGATCGCTTTTGTGGGAATTCCGGTCAGATCCGCGGTCTCCATCAATTTCGTTCTCGAGAAGTGCGCCTCATGAGCTTTCAACCAGTCCACGCAATGATGTCTGTTTAAATCCTCGTGCGACACTCGTTCAATCCCCAGGGTCTCCGCCAATTCTCGCCTGCATTCCAAACCCTCTAGGTCCAGCCCTTTCACCTTCTCAGGATATCTCAAGCGAGCGGTCTCCATAGACCTCTTTTCCCGCTTGCTCTCTGCCACTACCACTGAGGATATCGCCGACCCTGGAGGTGTTGATGACGTCACCTCCTCAGACTCCATTGGCGTGGCACTCTGCAATCTGGTCTGGTTGCTCCTTGAACTGTCTCTAGTGTCAACTCTCGGTCCCAAGCGACCAGACAAGGCCCTTGAGGCAAGGAATGGTGGGTTCGGAGGTGGTCCTAATGTGAATTGGGCTGTCTCTAGCAGATCCGCCTCTAGCGTGTTTATGTGTTCTTGGAAGACGTCGTTCAGCCACTCCGCTCCCCTTGGTCTATCGAAATGGATTCCATCATTGGAGGTGTCTTCAGGGAATCCCTTTTTCTCCATGCGCTCCGCCACGTCCAACAGTCTGACAGGGAGCACACTTTTCCGGTGGATATCTCGGATCACCTTGTTTAGGTTCCGCACCTTCTCGTTCATCTCCAAGGCGTGCTGATCAAACATCATGTTGTAGGGGACAGTACATACCGTCAACAGGATGGGGTCCATCTGGATCCTCAGCTCCTCAAGAAGGCAGCTCATCTTGTCGTGCAGCCTCGTTATTTTCCTCGCTTCTCCCCTTGATACATCGTTAGTCCCGATCATCAGGGTCACCGTGTACACTTTAGTCATCCCTAGCATCTCAAGCGTCGCCAACATCTGTGGCGTGGCAGCTCCAGCGAAACTCAAGATTCCTGTCTGCCAGTGCGACTGGATCCGGGTCAACACCCGCACCAGGCTGTCCCCTATGATCAGGTGGACCGCACCTTCTGGCACACGGGGTGGCGCAAGATATTCCACCCAGGCTGCATCATGAAAGCAGTCCCTCCTGGCTTTCTGTTCCGCATTCCAATTCAGCCGATTGTGCCTGTGGTACCTCTTCTCTGTGTTTTTCTTATAACTCGAGATCACGACGCTCCTGACCGGTTGTTCCCTCCAAGTTGGGGGAAGCTCCGGCCTTGCCGAACTTTCACGACTTCTCTGTCGCAATCTCTCGCCCAGCTCCTTCAGACGCGATGAGCCACCGCTCACCTGACTGTCACTCGAGGTCGAGGTTGGGGTATATCCCGGCAGTGCCACATCCATCAGTGGGCGTATGGGTTGCGTCTCTAGGCTACGCAAGGAGGACGTTGCTTCATTAGGTATCCAGACTTCCAATCCCTCACTCATGTGTTCTCGGGCCTCGCGGTCAAGGTTGAACCGTCCTCTTGCCCTGGGGGCTTCATCCACCTCCATGCGTGACTCTGGTCTCGAGCTGGTAACCACTCGCTCCTTCGGCCTGGCTCCCTTCTGTGCGTCAAGTTCGCGTTGTCGTTGTTCTATTCTCTCCAACTCCGATTTCAGTTGTTCACAATTCGCGGCATTCTCCCCCACCCTTAGCTCCTGCTGATGTTCAGCCTTTAGCATCTCAAGCAACCTCAGAGTCTGATCTCGCTCGTTGACCGCCTGGTCCCTTTCCAGCTGAACCTTCTCCCGACCCAGCTTTGCCTGATCCCGATCGAGGTTCGCCTTATTCCTTTCCTTCTGCGTCTTCTCGAGCTCTTTCTTTAGAACACCAAGATCCGGATATGCCTCGGTCGTCTGTTGTGCTCGCGTCATCGATAGCACCTTACTCGAGCTCTTGTCTGTAGATCTTGCTGTTGGCCTAGTTGGTAGTGGGAATTCCCCTGCGCCACGCCATATTCGGTATTGTTACTCAGGCCAGGATTCCTTGTCAAGTCAAAGCCCCTTACTCCTCCATCCACATTCCAAGACAACCATCTGGTCTGTTCTTGGTTTGATATACCCTCGGTGGTGTAGCCAATCATCAAGACAGCCTCCGTCGCAGACTCCCTGCATTCACCCTGGTCTTCCAACTGGAGGATGGCATTCAGCATTACCGCCATTCTCTCGTCTATCTGGGTATAATCCAGGTCC
The DNA here is from genome assembly GCF_963678635.1 of Symsagittifera roscoffensis. Taxonomy (NCBI): domain Eukaryota; kingdom Metazoa; phylum Xenacoelomorpha; order Acoela; family Convolutidae; genus Symsagittifera; species Symsagittifera roscoffensis. The sequence continues at coordinate 16,049,562 of NC_087064.1, forward strand.
CTCAGGCGTCTGTACAGCTCATCAAGAGTAGGCTTCTTCAGGGCCGCGGGCATGGATTTCCAGAATCTGTCTGCCATTCTTTGTGACTTCGGGATGTATACAGGTATGTGTTAACCAGCTCAAGAATTACCTTGCCGACTCAAGTATTACCCAACTCGAGAATTCTCTAGAAATGTTCCCTTGCAAACACTTGCTGTAGGTGCCGATTATCACGAGTTTAATCAAAATTTCTCTTTCTGTTTCTCGCTTGAGTATAGTTGGATTTTCAACTTTGTTTTTCAAACTTGATCTGAAAACAGAAACCATATTAAAACTTAACAAGTCATGTTCCTAACCTAGAGACCCCCCCTTTTCACCAGTATGGTTAAAATCTTATCATTTTCATTCTACTTAAAACAATTCAATTGGAATTTCCTTAAAAGCATGCAGATTCATTTTATGTTTTAGCACCGTTAATTCTTTTTAAAATTCAATTGTCATGCCAATCACGTCTTAAGATCCCTTTACCTGTGCCGCACCCCAGTACCTAACTCAAGACTCCTCCCTCACGCCCAACTCGAGACCCCGTGTCCCCAACTCAGGCGATGCACAAGTAGTATTTTTTGTGCAGATACACCATTATCTCAGTTTCCGCAAAGACTACATGTAGGATAGCGTACAATTCCCTCGAGCTCAGTTTGCCCCTGTTTGGGTCATACACCGGCATTGAGACCTCCGTTATTCCTCTTTCAATCATGAAGTCTCGTAGTCTTGTTAGTGCCAACATCACGTGTTCGGGATCAATTCTGTTCCTGTCATTGACCCTCGTCACTAGGAAGCACAGATATTTGCCCGGGACTTGTGCTACTGATGGTGGAAGCGCTGCCATCCCTCCCAGTCCTGGTCCCTGTCTGAACAGAAACTCCACGTTCTGGTACTCTCTTCTCAAGTCAGCTTCCAATCTTGATTTGAAACTCATGTCCGCCGTGATGCAGATCGCGCTAGTCCTGTTTGACAGGATGAAGTCGCTATCCGTTATCATGATGTTTTCCGAGTACTCATTGGGTATTTCAAATTTCGTTTTGAAATTCCGACCTATGGTAGGCTCTGGCTCTTCTTCTTCCAGTTCCAATTTGCTTGTTTCTCTCACTTCCTTGTGCTTCTTTATCATCAAATTTTCGGTGTGGGTAAGTCCTACCCCCACTCCCCGGACAAAAATATTTATCGACGTCCCCGTCGATGTTGTCGGGTCTGAATTGTCCGGAGGAATGTCCAGTGGCCTATCTATTGCCGTCCACACGAAAAGAAGGTCCTCTGCCTTCATATAATTTGCCGATGATACGTCGACTTGTTGAATGCTTTGTTTTTCGCGGCTCTCGTCTTTGACATCGCGCATCCACTCTAGTATCCTCAAGTTCGTGTTCTCCCTCCTCTCTATCTCACTCTGTTCGAGATCCGTCTCCAATTCTGGCGTTGAGTAGTCTTCCTGCGGATAGTGTCCACCATCGTCAATGACCTGCCATTCCTCTTCGGCTTCCAGTTCGCCTGCACTCAGTAGTTCCTCGCCCAATTTGTCTGGCTGTATCTTATCGATCAAGAAGTCATCCCCGTACCTGTTGTACCTCATGCCGGTCCGTTTACGATTGCCAGTCCTGGTCCCTGGTGGTATTGGTCGATCTGGCTCCATCCACTTCGGCACCTCATCTTGCTCCGGGTCGTTCCAGTCTTCTTCTACAAATGATCCTGCTTCAGACTCCACTTCTATCTTTTCATTGTCGTCTAAACTCAAGTTCTCATTACCATCATTCTTCTCTCTGGTGCCTTTTTCATTCACTTCACACGCTGGCTCTACCACCAGGTACTCAAGACCCTCCATGTCCTTCGGTATGCACCAATCCTCCGGGGACGGGACGTGAGGCTTCAGATTTTCATAATGTGCCGCTCGCCCAGTACTCAAGCGATAGAACCGTCCTTGTTGATGAACTTCCGTTATCATGAATGGTCCCCTCCACTTCTTGAGTAGTTTCTTTGTTCCCTTGGGCGGTATGACATTTTGGAAGACCCACACGTATTGGCCCACTTCATATGGCTTCGCTTGTAATATTTTTTCGTCATATTTTCTGCGTTGCCTCATTTGCGCTTGCGCCGTGTTCCTCCTGCATAGCTCGTTTAACTCATGTTGTCTTTTGATCGCTTCTTTCACGTATGCCTGAGGCGACGTCCTTTTCCCTTCGTATTCCGGGTAAAAGAATGTCAGAGGCATTGCTCTCTCCCTGCCCGTCAACATCATGAAGGGACTGATGCCCGTCGTTGAGTGTTGTGTACTGTTGTAGGCCCCTACTACCTGTGGCAGGTATTTATCCCGATCCGTCATGTATCTTGAGCAGTACACCCTCAACATGTTGACCAGTGTCCTGTTTTGTCTCTCTACCAACCCGTTGGTCTGTGGATGGTAGGTTGTCGAATGTGCTTGAGCAATGTGCGATCTCTTCATCAATTCTTTTGTCAAGTCCCCCACAAAAGCTTTGCCGTTGTCCGACTGGAAAGTCATTGGAGAACCATATCGCGATATCCAATGCGTTATCAGATGATCACATGTCTCCTCGGCCGAGGCTGTCTGGCACGGAACCGCTTCCGCCAACTTTGTGAAGTGATCTATTATAACCAGTATCTGGTTATATCCCGACTCTGTCATGCAGATTTTTTGATGGTCTATCTGCACCACTTCATTGAACTCCGAGCTCTCGACAGACTTGAGGGGAAACTTCATCTTCCTTGGGTCTTTTACCTGGAGACATGCCAGGCAGGCATTCACCCACCTCTCGCAAGCTTTTCTCATTCCTGGCCAATCAAACCTGTGAAGTATCCTTTGTTGTACTTTATCTATCCCCTGGTGTCCCATCTGGTCGTGCGATCTGAAAAGCACCTCCGTTTGGTACAATTGCGGCAGTATGATGAGGTTGTGTTTGTGTAATATCTTCTCCTCATCTTTCCTTTTGCATGCTACCACCCCATCAGCTGTGTGGTAGAGTAAGTCTTTCTTTTCTTTGTAGAACTGGCTCAAGATCTTGTAGCTGTCCTCCTCGAGTTCCCCCTTCTCCTTGACCCCCGAATGGATCCATTTGGAGAGATTACTTGTCATTTTGTCATTCTGTTGGGCTCTTATTAGGTCTGACAGCCTGTATCTCGCCTTGACATGCTCCTTTAGCGCCATGATCTGTCCATTCATCTCACCAGGGTTGTGGATGTCGTCGCTCAGCTTCACGCATATCATCCTTTTCACGATTTTCATATCATCTTCTGGTACCAGATTCGTTCTGATGTTTGAGTTGCATGATAGTTCCCTGAATGGTTTCCTTGCAACCGCAATTTTCTCAAGTTCCTCACCACCTCGCATCTCCTGTATGTCCATGTTGTATGTTCCTGAAGATGGATCCGTCTGTAACTCCCTGTCGTGGTGCCTTGTCTTCTCTTCCGCCAATATCATGCACAGACTGTCTTGGTTTTCGCTGCTCTCATCCGAGTCTTCATCCCATCCTTCACGCTCCCCGGACAATTTTCCTTCTCCGGTTCCTTCTTCCGTGAATCTGGAACACTCCCCGGACTCTTGACCTAGTCCCAGGTGTTCAGTATCTTCTTTGAACGTCTCTTTCTTTTTCCTAACCTTGGTCTGCTCCAGAATGTTTTCGGGGATTTTGTCAACTAGTGACCGCACGACATCTTTGCTGTCAGTGACGCTTCCTCTTGATGAGTCAGTATCGTTCACTGTCTCTTTTCTCCGAAGTATAGTGACTTCCAGTTCCTCTTGACCCTTCTCTTGGATCACGGGCTTATCATCTGATAGTTTCTCGAGCAACCTCATTAAGTCATCATCTATCTGTGCAGTTCCTGCTTCTACCTGGTTGAGATCATAGCCTTTTGTCTTGAGCGTCTCCTTCACGATCTTCGACTTGAGTATTATCTCAATCGGAATCCTCTTGCTCCTCTTCAAGATGGTCTTCTCTGGAGGCTCTTTAGGCAATTCAGGATGTTTTTCTATCGGTTTGCCTGACTTGTCCAGCCATCTCGTGAGTGGAAGACTGTCGTACGTTTCCTTGTCCATGAAGGAGAAGCCATCTTTGATTTCAGGTCTGTCTGCCTCTCTTTGCTCTTGTCTCTCGTAGAACTCCGTCTTCTTACTCAAGTTGTCGGCATTCTGATGTTTATCTCGTGTTCTATGCTCAATTATCATGTTGTATCCGTCCAGGCGAACTATCCACCTCCCAATGTAACTTTGGTCCATTGAGTACGTTTTCAGCCAGCTCAGTGCTCGGTTGTCGACTCGCAACTTGAATGGCTCACTGCCCAGGTATGCCCTGTATTTCTCGACAAAGGTAACCACCGCGAACATCTCTGCTTTCGGTGCTCCGTACTTCATTTCCGTGTCGCTCAGGACTTTGCTCCCGTACGCTATTGGTCTCAAGACTGTCTTCCCATTCCATTCTTGTTCTTGGTGGAGAATCCCAGAAATCGCGACTACCGACGCATCCGTGTCCAGCACGTACATCCCTTTCTCAGTCGGCATACCCAGTACTGGTGCCTCACATAGCTCTTTCTTTATTCTCTGGAATGACTCTTCTGCTGCGTTGTTCCACGTGAACTTCTTGCCCTTGTGTCTCATTAATTGTTGCATCGGGTATACCTTGTCCGCATAGCCTTTGATGAATTCTCTATAATAGTTAGCGAAACCCAGGAAGCTCATCAACTGGTGCTCTGTCTTGGGTGATTTCCAGGTCAGGACTGCTTCCACGGCGTCCGTATCAGGTCTGATGCCGTGCTTGTCTACCATCCTGCCCAAGTATTTTATTGAGTCTTTGAGTATCTCGCACTTTGATGGTTTACACTTTAGCCCCGACCTCTTCATGCATGCAAACACTTCGTCAAGTCTCTCAATGTGGTCTTCCAGTGTTGGCGTGGCTATTACCACGTCATCCACGTAGCACATTACCAGGTTGCCATACTTCTTCGTCACGCCTATCAGCGCGTGTGCCATCAACCGCTGAAACGTGGCTGTGGCATTGCAGAGTCCAATTGGCATCCGTTTCCATTGAAACAGACCCAACTCGCAGGCAAACCCTGTCTCGTCCCTGTCCTGCTTCCTTAGTTGTACCTGCCAAAAGGCCGAGCCTAAATCAAGAGTCGTAAAAAATTTTGCATCACCTAACTTCGAGAGGCTCTCATCAATCCTAGGTATGGGATAGGCATCCTTCACCGTGACGGAGTTCAGGTATCGAAAGTCACATCAAAACCTCAACTGGTCGCCTTTCTTTTTGGCCATCACTACTCCACACGCGTACGGTGACTTGGATGGTTCTATCATGTCTTACTCTAGTAACGTCTCGATTTCTTTTCTACACGCGTCCGATTTGTGTGGGGTCATGCGCCTCGCCCCCTCCCTGTGTGGTACCGCGTTTTCCTCAAGCTCTATTTCATGCTCAACAAAATTACAACACCCGATATCCGCCTTATGCCTCGAAAAAACTTCCTCGTTCCGCTCTAGTACGTCCTTGATAGCTTCGAGCTGTTCATCTTTCAGTTTGCCCCTCAAATGTTCAATCTCCGGCAGAACCGGTTTATCAGTTTGCATTTCATCTAGTGTGGGTCGCTCCGGAAAGTTTGAACAGCTCGACAGTCCATCATCCGTTTCTGACTTAAGTGATTTAATAAGACCTGAAGACTCTTTTATTTTCTGCAATCGTCTCAAGATACAAATTTTGTCCCTATGATTGGGACAATCAACAACTTCATTTTGTTTTGAGTTCTCGATCGTTTCATATCGAGTTTTAACCGGTAAAGCATATCCCAGTTTCCTCCCTCTCTGTATCGTGATCGGTATATCAAGGGTATTCAACAAGACACTGACGCAGAGGCCGCTCTTCGTTATCGAGAATGATCTTCCTAAAACAGCAGCACTTTGACTATTAGGATTCGGAACTATACACACTTGCTTGTTGTCACTTAGTTCATTGTAATTTTTCATCCTCAAGCTTACGATTGCCGCTTCATTAGCCTTTAGCCTCACCCTCCTACTCAAGAATACCGGTGCTTTGTTTTCATTTGCCATTATTAAATTTACCGGTTTGATTGCGTACCTCCTATCCGGGTTCCGTATCCTGAACATTGCGTTATTTAGATCAATCGTTACGTCGAAATTCCTGATGAAGTCTCTGCCCAAAATGAATTGGTCAGATTCATCTAGGTTTTCTACCACGATAAAGCTCATCCACAGGTTACGTTCCCCCAAATTGAGGGCTATTATCGGCGTCCTGCCCAGCACCCGAAGGGCCCCTTTGTTTGCAGCTGACAGCCGTATTCTCGAGTCTATCAAGTCACCTTTGTCAAAGCCCATCCTTTCCCAAGTTTCTATTGGTATGACGCTCAAGACTGCTCCCGTATCAAGTAACCCACGCAACTGAGACTTTTTGCCACTTATATCTAGCACGTGCCCTGTCACATCTGCCTCTGTCCCGATGTGCATTGCATCTTCTTCAAGCATGGCGCAGTGTCCAATCGATCTCACTTTCAACTCTTCTTTCCCTACGTAGATTTGCCCAATTAGGTCTTCGTCACATGTTATCATTGTCTTGGTATAGATGTTGATCCCATCTATATTTAGCATCACCTCGTGTGAACCATAAGCTTCAGTATACCTGTTATCAACACGTACCGACTTGCTGCCCCCTCTCGTGAGTAGTGCTCTCAACGCTCTAGAAGTCGTTTGTGGGCTTATACAGCTCAAGTAATCTGCGTACACGTCAATGTGCATCCTTGTCTGGTCGCTCGGTTCGCTCAAGTTTCTGGTTACCTCGTGGCCGCCCACTGTGATTATCGACATTATTCTAGCCCCAATTTTCGATATGCCGAATGGCTTTCCCGTCACCATTTTTACAGTGTTACAATTCCCCGTCTTTGTTGAGCCTGGTACAGCCTCTGGTGCTTGGTTCGATCCGGTTAATGCTTCGTTAAAATTCTGTCTTTCGATCTCCAGCTTTAGTCGTTGCTCTATTTCTTTCGCAGCCAGATCCTGTTTCACTTTGGCAATTGCTTCCGTCGCCGCTTTCTCATAATTTATCTCTAGAGAGTTCCCGGCCGCGGATTCTATCGCACCATTAAAATGTGTTACAGCTTTCACTGTCTTCGTCGGCAATTCCGTGCTTGGTGCTCCTAAGTTCCTCGATTCAAACTCGTTTTGCCTGTTCCGCTGATTCTGCACCGTCGCTAATGCCAACTTATGTTTGGGGTGACTCTGGTCCTTGACCGCTTCCCAGAACAAGGGACAATCCATTCTGAAGTGCCCCTCCTGGTTACAGAAGAAGCATCTAGCGCCTATCTTGATGATTAAGCCATTATAGTACTCGTGTTCCTCCATCTGGCTCATGTCTTCCTCATCCGGTGCGTATCCTAGGCTCTTCATGCCTTGTTTGTATGTTGTGCAGTCAGCCACGTGGTGATCCGCCGACCCGCAGTTCGCGCATGATCTGCGCTTGTCCATATCATCTCTAGGTTTGTACCATGATGACCTCTGGGGTTGGCCTCCCCCTTGCGTGTTCCTGTTTTCTGAATATGAGTATTTCTTGGGCTTCATCAGCATGTATTCCCTTGATTTCTGTCTCATTTCTTCTGGGGTTGGTGCGCTGTCTTTCGACAATGTGTAGTATGTTGCTAACATTGTCCTTAAGTCATCACTTTTTACCCCATCAATGAACTTCGAGGCAATGCTGAAGTTTCTTCTGTTTGTCGACTCCTCTGGGTCACTCCTTCTTCTCAAGCTCTCAAGGTCATCTAGGAACCGATCAATTGACTCATCGTCCCTCTGTCTTCTCTTTTCAAATCGCATCATCGCTTGGTGACCCTTCATGCCTGATCCGAATCGATTCAGCAATATTTCGAAGATTTTGTCCGCGGTATCGCGTTCTTCTTCTTTCTTTGCAACCACGCATTTTAATGCCGTGCCTTCCAGGTTGCTGAGTATGGCTGTGCATGCTTGCCTTTCATCATTTAAGTTATCTTGCTCTAGATGTAATCTCATCACTTCCACCCACGTATCAATGCATCCATCGGAGTCGTCTTTGAATTCTTTTGGCTTCTTGAAAGTTTTTCTTGATTTTCCTTCTCTCCTATCGCTCGAGTCAGTGTTTTTCGTGGCGAAGGCCTCTAGAGTCCTGTTCATCATCTCCCAAGTGCTTGCCCACGTCATTGCATCCGTACCTGCGTTGCTGCTAGCTGTTGAGTCCCCCGGACCACTCGTTGTGTTTGATGTCCCACTTTTCATGATTGTTTTAGCAGCCGTTGGTGCTATGCTTACCGCATCCCGGTTTAAAGGCAACGGTGTCGATTGCCGTTTGTTCCTTTGTGGTTCCACAAAGTCAACTCTGGTGCCTTGCGTGCGATCCGCTGCCGGTCTTTCTTGTGAGGCAGAATTTCTCAAGATTGCATCCAATTTCGCCTGTATTGCACACGAACTTTCGGCCTGATTCCTGTTCATTATGTCCATTCTCTTTTCCAGGCTACCTAATTGGCTGTTGACATCATCATATCGGTTTTTCAACTGTTGCATATCTTTTTTGATGTTCTTATCTCGTTCTTCATTGGTGGCATCTACCTTGTCCGACATCTGCTGGAGTCTCTCGTCTGTCGCCTTAGCCAGATTAAAATAACTATCCAGATACTCGTGTTTGTTGTATTTCAACTCTTTCCTTATTAAGTCTCTATCTTCCTCACTGTACTTCAGTTTCTTGTCGATCTGATTTAGTTTTGTCATCAGGTCTCCAAGCTCAAGAGTAGCTGTTTCATGATCAGCCGTTATCTTGTTTTCGGCCGTCGCTTCCTTTCTGGCTTGTTCTTCCTTTGGGTCGGCTTCTGTCGCCTTCGTGCTCACTGTCCCAAATGTTCGTCCTCTTCCAGTCTGTGATTCCTCGGCCGTGTTGTCTTTCGATTTCATTCCGACCATCATCGCCAACTTTTCTGTAAAAGATGTCTTCTTTACTTGAGAGTCATCTTTCACCGTTTCTCGGGTATTGCCTGTTGTGTCTTCCAACGCGTCTATCGGCGAAAACTCCACGGTTTTTGGATTTTGATCTTCCATATGGGGCATCGGTGTGGATTCCGTTGTCTTTTTCTCCACTTCATCTACGCTCTGGTCTGGTGTCTCTAGGTCGATTTCGATTGTGGGCTCCACCTGTTTTTCCCTCGCATCTTCTCGCGTCTTGCTCTCGGTGCCACTCCTCGTGCTGACCATGCTAACTGAAAAGTTATCTTTTGTTTTGCCTGGGCCCCTTGATGTCGTTCCGCGTAGCGACGAGTTATATTTCGTGTTTGATCCACTTGACCTTTTTTCTAGCACCGGTACCCTACTCCGTCTCATTATTTCTATTTACAATTGCTCGTATTTACAATATTACTATAAACACAATTCCTAATCTAAGAATAAAAATCTTTTCAGAAAAAAAAATTTTTTAAAAGAAATATGCTACGTGGTAAAAACCTTGTTCCAGTTCTCTTTCTAAACTTTTCGAGAAACTTTCTTTATTTGTGATCTCAACCGTACCGGGTTCCAATTAGTCTTGTTCTGTCTTAATTCTGTCTTAAAACACTTATTGTAATTTTACTTCAATTTTTATACCGTCCCAAGACTTCCAACTACCGTCCCTACTCTTCTTTGTATCGTCCCAGGCTTCTTTCTACTGTCCCAAGACTGTTCGGTACTGTCCCAGTACTTCGTCAGTGTCCCAAGACCCTTGTCCTGAGAGTACTATCCCAAGGCTACTGTCCCAAGGCTAGTGTCCCAAGACTAGTGTCCCAAGACTACTGTCCCAAGGCTAGTGTCCCAAGACTAGTGTCCCAAGACTACTGTCCCAAGGCTAGTGTCCCAAGGCTAGTGTCCCAAGGATACTGTCCCAAGGCTAGTGCCCCAAGCCTAGTGTCCCAAGACTAGTGTCCCAAGGCTAGTGCCCCAAGCCTAGTGTCCCAAGACTACTGTCCCAAGGCTTAGTGTCCCAAGGCTAGTGTCCCAAGACTACTGTCCCAAGGCTTAGTGTCCCAAGGCTAGTGTCCCAAGACTACTGTCCCAAGGCTAGTGTCCCAAGACTACTGTCCCAAGACTACTATCCCAAGGCTAGTGTCCCAAGACTACTGTCCCAAGGCTAGTGTCCCAAGACTAGTGTCCCAAGACTACTGTCCCAAGGCTAGTGTCCCAAGGCTAGTGTCCCAAGGATACTGTCCCAAGGCTAGTGCCCCAAGCCTAGTGTCCCAAGACTAGTGTCCCAAGGCTACTGTCCCAAGGCTAGTGTCCCAAGACTAGTGTCCCAAGACTACTGTCCCAAGGCTAGTGTCCCAAGACTAGTGTCCCAAGACTACTGTCCCAAGGCTAGTGTCCCAAGGCTAGTGTCCCAAGGATACTGTCCCAAGGCTAGTGCCCCAAGCCTAGTGTCCCAAGACTAGTGTCCCAAGGCTAGTGCCCCAAGCCTAGTGTCCCAAGACTACTGTCCCAAGGCTTAGTGTCCCAAGGCTAGTGTCCCAAGACTACTGTCCCAAGGCTTAGTGTCCCAAGGCTAGTGTCCCAAGACTACTGTCCCAAGGCTAGTGTCCCAAGACTACTGTCCCAAGACTACTATCCCAAGGCTAGTGTCCCAAGACTACTGTCCCAAGACCCTTGTCCCAAGACCCTTGTCCCAAGACCACTGTCCCAAGACCACTGTCCCAAGACCCTGTCCCAAGACCCTTGTCCCAAGACCACTGTCCCAAGACCACTGTCCCAAGACCACTGTCCCAAGACTGTATCAAGACTGTTCTGGTCCAACACTGTCCCAGGACTGCACTGTCCCAAGACTATCCCCAGACTGCTCTGTCCCAAGACTTCTTTGGCACTGTCCCAAGACTGTTGACAAGTGTCTGAGCGGTGGGACCTCTTTCTTCTTCGTTATGGGGATTTCTTGATTCACTGTACCTTGTACCACCACTCAAGCTCTAGTAAAATTTTCCCAAAAACCCTCTCTTAAAAGCCAAATGCTGACCCCCCTTTTTCTTATTTCTTTTTAATTACCTCTCTTTCAATGTTCCAAGCAACTTGAGACCAAAACCTGTACGCAGGTATCTTGTGATCACCTGTTCGTATAAAAACTAAACACAAATCCTCACCAAAATGCAACAAAAATCCAAGCTAGAAAAAGTAATAAAAACGGAAAGATGAGCCCACCTAAAATTCAAAGGTGACCAATGTCTACCTTTTGTCGAAAAAAAAATTGTCTGGTACCTAATTGCCACGCGTTTTCCTCCCCCCAACTAATAATCTTATTGGGTATCACCAGAATTGTCTACGTCCGTTCCCCCCTACCAATCCGACCAGGGTACCTCCCTTAACTCAAGTTCAAATTTCGATATCCACTTATTGTAACCAACGCGTGTTAATGTCTAATATAACTAAGTCAACGATGTCGACTAATTAGTTACTCTAATTTTCCCCGTTTTTACTTCGTCAGTGTCCCAAGACCCTTGTCCTGAGAGTACTATCCCAAGGCTACTGTCCCAAGGCTAGTGTCCCAAGACTAGTGTCCCAAGACTACTGTCCCAAGGCTAGTGTCCCAAGACTAGTGTCCCAAGACTACTGTCCCAAGGCTAGTGTCCCAAGGCTAGTGTCCCAAGGATACTGTCCCAAGGCTAGTGCCCCAAGCCTAGTGTCCCAAGACTAGTGTCCCAAGGCTAGTGCCCCAAGCCTAGTGTCCCAAGACTACTGTCCCAAGGCTTAGTGTCCCAAGGCTAGTGTCCCAAGACTACTGTCCCAAGGCTTAGTGTCCCAAGGCTAGTGTCCCAAGACTACTGTCCCAAGGCTTAGTGTCCCAAGGCTAGTGTCCCAAGACTACTGTCCCAAGGCTAGTGTCCCAAGACTACTGTCCCAAGACTACTATCCCAAGGCTAGTGTCCCAAGACTACTGTCCCAAGGCTAGTGTCCCAAGACTAGTGTCCCAAGACTACTGTCCCAAGGCTAGTGTCCCAAGGATACTGTCCCAAGGCTAGTGCCCCAAGCCTAGTGTCCCAAGACTAGTGTCCCAAGGCTACTGTCCCAAGGCTAGTGTCCCAAGACTAGTGTCCCAAGACTACTGTCCCAAGGCTAGTGTCCCAAGACTAGTGTCCCAAGACTACTGTCCCAAGGCTAGTGTCCCAAGGCTAGTGTCCCAAGGATACTGTCCCAAGGCTAGTGCCCCAAGCCTAGTGTCCCAAGACTAGTGTCCCAAGGCTAGTGCCCCAAGCCTAGTGTCCCAAGACTACTGTCCCAAGGCTTAGTGTCCCAAGGCTAGTGTCCCAAGACTACTGTCCCAAGGCTTAGTGTCCCAAGGCTAGTGTCCCAAGACTACTGTCCCAAGGCTAGTGTCCCAAGACTACTGTCCCAAGACTACTATCCCAAGGCTAGTGTCCCAAGACTACTGTCCCAAGACCCTTGTCCCAAGACCCTTGTCCCAAGACCACTGTCCCAAGACCACTGTCCCAAGACCCTGTCCCAAGACCCTTGTCCCAAGACCACTGTCCCAAGACCACTGTCCCAAGACCACTGTCCCAAGACTGTATCAAGACTGTTCTGGTCCAACACTGTCCCAGGACTGCACTGTCCCAAGACTATCCCCAGACTGCTCTGTCCCAAGACTTCTTTGGCACTGTCCCAAGACTGTTGACAAGTGTCTGAGCGGTGGGACCTCTTTCTTCTTCGTTATGGGGATTTCTTGATTCACTGTACCTTGTACCACCACTCAAGCTCTAGTAAAATTTTCCCAAAAACCCTCTCTTAAAAGCCAAATGCTGACCCCCCTTTTTCTTATTTCTTTTTAATTACCTCTCTTTCAATGTTCCAAGCAACTTGAGACCAAAACCTGTACGCAGGTATCTTGTGATCACCTGTTCGTATAAAAACTAAACACAAATCCTCACCAAAATGCAACAAAAATCCAAGCTAGAAAAAGTAATAAAAACGGAAAGATGAGCCCACCTAAAATTCAAAGGTGACCAATGTCTACCTTTTGTCGAAAAAAAAATTGTCTGGTACCTAATTGCCACGCGTTTTCCTCCCCCCAACTAATAATCTTATTGGGTATCACCAGAATTGTCTACGTCCGTTCCCCCCTACCAATCCGACCAGGGTACCTCCCTTAACTCAAGTTCAAATTTCGATATCCACTTATTGTAACCAACGCGTGTTAATGTCTAATATAACTAAGTCAACGATGTCGACTAATTAGTTACTCTAATTTTCCCCGTTTTTACAATTTACAACCGCCAACCTCTAACTTAACCAGCCCCCCTTCTAACCTCCCCCCTTTTTAGCCCCCCTTCTAACCTCCCCCCTTTTTAGCCCCCCTTCTTAAGCCTAAAGTTACCTTAAGCGCCGGGTGCTAAACCTCTCAAGAGAAAACCGTAGACCTGTCTCCAGGCCTGCTCAAGTAAAAACGTTTCTCAAAACCGGGGGATATCGCTTATCCAATTTTACACTCATTTCCTATAATGTAATGTGAATTTTAACGATACCCGTTCTGCCCAACTTGAGAACTCGAGAACTGCCAAATCCTTCTTGGCTACTTTCCCACTCGACTGGTCACCTCTTCCAGTCCAGTCTCCTATTGGTTCAGCTCAAGTACTCCTGAACCACTTTCCCACTCGGCTGGTCACCTCTTCCAGTCAAGTCTCCTATTGGTTCAGTTCAAGTGCTCCTGAACCACTTTCCCACTCGGCTGGTCACCTCTTCCAGTCAAGTCTCCTATTGGTTCAGCTCAAGTGTTCCTGAACCACTTTCCCAATCGGCTGGTCACCTCTTCCAGTCAAGTCTCCTATTGGTTCAGCTAAGTTCCAAGCTATCTAAAAACCCTTGACAACGCCCCACACTCGGGCACTTTATTGAGGTTACTGGGTTAAATTGCTAGGTTGATCGAAACGATCGAGCTTGTAAAACAGTATGGGTATACTATTTAATTAATATAAAGGTTTGATCCAACTGATCTGGTGTCAAAGTCACTGTCTTTTTTCGTTTTATGGTTTTTGTTCCTTTTTCTATTCTTTTTTTTTGTTTTTGTTTTGCTTTTTGTCTTTTTGCTCCTGTTTTTGTCCCCCTAGTTGCCCCCCTTTACTCGGTTAGCTAAGCCTCGTTCGGAGAGCGTACCAGGAAGTTTTCTCGAGTTTTCTTAAAAAGCTATCACGGTACAACCTGAAGGTTTGCACGTTCCTGTCGAACCGCACCGCCGGTTCTCTAGAATGGGCATTCAGCCCGAAGCTGTCTCAAGTAGGTTCGACTCCGTAGTCTTGATGTCGTAAACACCCAGGAGCGCCATAAAAACACTATGTAACATTCGTCTACTGCAGTCACACATGAGGCTTAAGAAAAATAGGCCCTATAACCATTGGCTCAAGAGTCAGGGACACTATCTCTTGTGTTTTTCTACCTCAAATCAGTCGGAGCCAATTCGGTTCGTTTGTGACATGAGACTACGACCCGTTACAGCTTAAAGGCTACTACTAAAATATCCCCCCACTCTAGAATTAAGAACGTCCCCATACTTAGGTCTCTAGATACCCAAAATACATGAACGCCGTTAAAAACCGGGTCGGAACAATCCGTTAAGTTACTTTTTATTAGACAGTGGAACTTTGATCCATTTCAGATGGATCAACCGAAAACTCGCCTTGCCTCAACATAACAATTATAAAACACACTCTAGAAATTTAAATTGGTACTCACATTGTAGCACGCTCAAGAATTGGGAGTAATTAAGTCGGTAAGCAACTCAAGAAATAAATAATGTGACTAAATGAGTTTAATGTTTGTCAGTTTCAACAACAGGAATAAGTTTGTACTCTAGAATGCAGTTTTATGTGGACCATTGGGACACTCAAGCTGTCCACTTTTCCACCGAAGGTTCACTCTGGTCCAGTTCGAATAGTTGACCAGTTGGATAATTGTCCAGTTCTCAGGAACACTCTGTCTTCTATTTCAAATAGGACAGCTCTACTCTAGATTATTATTGTCTCGGAAATTGCGAATGGCAATTTCCTAGTGATTTATCTTGCGACTTTCCCGCGATTGTCACTCGATTGTTCTGATTTCTCTTTTTCGGTTTTCAGTTATCGCGAGAAAATCGTGCATGACAGGCTCCATTCGAATTTTTGAAAAATTAAATTTCACTCCAAAATCAAGTGTTTTTTGCTTCTTTCAAGGTCAAACTTCCAAATATGACCGACTGGCTCAGGCAGTGCAGGACTTAATTTTCTGAAATCGCTTTCTAAGCTGATAAACCTTATTGGAGATGGCAAAATACCCGAACCCCTAAGACTTTTTTTTGGCGCAAAGATTATCGCCCTCATAAAGATAGACGGAGGGTTGAGACCTATTACTATAGGCAACACGCTGAGACGTATTGCGTCTAAATGCGCTGGAAGCACGGCCCTCTCCGAGCGGCAAAATTTTTTCGGAAACGTTCAGGTAGGATGCGGTACCAAACGAGGAGCAGAAAGAGCTGCGCACTCGTTTCGAAACCCTATTGAACGCGACGACAATCCAAAATGCTCTGTTCTTTTAAAACTAGATTGTAAGAATGCCTTTAACTCTCTAAATAGAGAAACAATGCTGAATCATGTTTATTCAAATCGCCCCGAATTGTATAATTACACCCATTGCGCTTATGGTAGACCTAGTTACCTTTTTTACGCAAGTTCTGTCATAATGTCAGAAGACGCAACTCAGCAAGGTGATCCTGAAGCCACACCCCTTTTTGCGGAAACAATTCATACACTAGTCAAACAGTTGGAGTCAAAAATTAACATCTGTTATTTAGATGATGGAAACTTAGATATATATATGTTGCACGCATATATATGCGACGACGAAAAACGACAGGAAAATGAAAAATATTCAAGAAAGACAAGCGAATTGACTTAAACTCATGACTACGAAAACTTGGAAATGTTAATCTTGACAATTGTTATTAGCTCTTGAAACAAAACGAGGACACTTATTAAATAGAAAAACTTGAGATAAAACAGGTTTCACATATTTCGAGTTCACAATCCCTGTCAGGAAGAGTTTTCGACTGGAAGAGTCCTCGCTCGCAAGCAAAACCTGTCTCATCCTCATTAGTACTTGCCAAAATGACGAACCTGAATCTAGCGTATTAAAAAAAAATGTAAGATCTTATTTGGTAAGCTCTCGTCTATTCTGGATATGGGATAGGCATATTTCACCGTGACTGATTTCAGAGGTGTGGATCTTTTACCAGACCACAATACAAGAACTCAATTATCTGACGTTTTTGAATTTTGGCATCACCCGTGTCAAAATTTTCGTGGTAGTAATCAATATTTATACCGTATGTGGCGTAAAGCTCTGACTAATATCTTCAATTTCCAAATACGCTATCAATCCTTTTCTAGGAAAACATGGCGACAATTCTGAATTTAGCGAGTACGAAAACGGATCAAGCTTTTGATTCCAAAGAAGAAGGAACTCTCTCCATTCAAACAAATGACATTCACATACGTATCCAACAACGAAGTGGACGCAAAACTTTAACGACAATTCAAGGTAAAGAATATATAACATACCGACAGCTGTTTCATTTTACTGTTTTAAGGTGCGTTCTTCAGGGATAGTTTCTTGTTTCATTGGATATATTTTTATTAGACGAAACTCTGAAATTAAATTTTATTTGTACTAATATTGCCTTTTGCCAGATCAGAAAATCAAATTGTCAATCGGCGAGTGCGTAAAGCTCCCCTTTATAGCTTACTAAAAAATAAGTCAAAGTAATTCTCGGTCTTATGAGGAACGACTTATCATTGTGAGTCTTTTTTGTGAGAATAAAGTCTTTTTCTAGTTGCTAAGTTTTTTCCGAGATGTACATTTTTGGTATTTATGCGATTGTTTTTGTTCCGACCTCTACACCATCCCCAGGGGGAAAAGATTTATGGGCTAGGGTGATTTTTAAAATTATAATTACCCTTGCGATAAGCAAGGGGATTGCAATCGGTTACTAGATGTATTTCCCGTTCATTTACAGAGTGGTCAATTTTGTAGGAATAATAAGTTTCGAGACATGCTCAATCTCTTGAAATATCAAATGAAACTGCCTTCATTGAAGTAGGTGGAGTCTGTTTAGTTACTAATCTTTTTTCAGATAGTTACTCGTTTTTTTTTTATTTTTGAGGATCACAGGGGGATAAGTTAGTGAGGCACCTCCTAGAGTGGTGAAGTCCTTTGCGGCGGGGCTCGCAAGATCGGATCTACCCCGGTGTATCATGGGGAATTGGTCTGAGCTTTTGGGCTGTCGGGCGGGTATTGTATTTCCTATTGCCTGCGCGATGCATTGGATCACGTGCTTCCAATATTCACCGACGGTTCATCAAACGAGACCATTTCTGCCAACGTCACACGACGCATTGCACAATGCTCAAAGACGTAAGTGCGAACCTTGGAGAGCCTTGCTTCGGCAAACGTAAACCTTGGGGGTCACTCGACATTTTTGCATTGCGCTTGCCATGTTTGGATCCGGTTTTGGAAACCACCAAACTTGTGTCATTAGTAGTCTCACAGGTCTTCGGATAGAGACGACTATTGTGACAACTTTCTGCGGGAAACTGTGTTCTACAGAATCCCCTGATGATTGCGAAAGCTGTTAGTGGAAAATGGGCTTTCCCGAAGTTGCCATGAATGGTAACCGCCGCAATGCTTTTAGTAACTCTATTTATGATGGCCATTTATGAGGACTCACGAGTATACTGAGGACTCAATTTTTTTCAGATTGATATTTGAATTTTTGATTTTTTTTCGGACTCGTTTTTGGTTTTCGGCCTAGTTTCTGTCGGTTCATTTTCCGTTTTTAATGGTACCAATAAAGTCATTTTTAGACGGTTTGGTTCATTAGAAGAAAGGGTTCAAAAGAAGAAAATAATTGCGGATATTTTTCTTGTGCAAGAAACATTGACTTTGCGTGAAAACTTAGCTCTACTTTGCTCAAAAACTACCCTCCAAAATCAGGGTTATAAAAAAATTAAAAAATATGTGGGAATCTTCTCAATGTAAGCAGCTGCGCCCTGTTTTTTGCGAAAAATTAGTTATAATTCTCGGAGAAGTCAAGTTTTGATATTTTGTCGGAAACTTTCGATTTTTCTCAAAAATTACCCTGCCAAGTCTAAGGCTATTGGTTCTGTCGAGAAACCCGGTTGTGGGAATTCTCTCTGCGTTAACGGCTACACCATACTTCAAGTAGAAAAAATGGCTTCTCGGAAAAGTAAAAATTTTGAGCTGTCCCTTTTTTAGAAATATTTTGACTGATCTCAACAACTACCCTGCCAATGTTATGATATTTCTCATTATTGCAGTTTTGCACCTATATCAGGAGCCTTTTGTAAATCAAATAACGAAAAATTTAGATTTTTTTGGGCTAACCTTTTATCTATCTATTATATAATTAAATGCGGGCTTCACTGTCTCGCCATGTTTAAGCTTTTTCAACGTATTATTTTTGCATGTTTAACAAAAGAATTTTTTCACGTTTAAGCTATATCCGTATTTTGCAATCGTTAAAAGTTTTTTGGTTTTTCCTGCTTGACTTCAATGTTTAAATTCCTGTCGTTGAAATTGTGAGTGTACTCTTAGGAGTTGTGAAGCTTGCCTCTGAATATGACTGCTCAAATTCTTGTTGTTTTCAAGATTTGAACCTTTTTGAGGCTTTTTCAAGATTTTTCAAAAAATTTAGATTTAAAAAATTTAACAAATTTTTAAGTTCCCATCTATTTGACTCCAAATATGACTGCTCATATCCGTGTAGTTTTCGAGGTATGATGTTTTTTGTGATTTTTTGAATTTAGAATTTCACAGCCCTGTAATTGAGAACTGGGAAAGTACTCTCAAAGGTTGTGAGGCTTGTATCCGAATATGATTGCTGAAATTTTTAGAGTTTTCCAGATATGACGTTTTTTGTGATTTTTTTTTTTCAAAAATTTCACCACATTAAACTCAAATTAATAACGTTTAAAGAAATTGAATTTTTCAACTCTGTAGTTGGGTACTGTCAGTGGTACAACGTCAAGTCTTTGTAGTTTTTGAGATATGACGTTGTTTATACTTTTAAAAAATTTGTAGAAACTTTTTATATGAATTTTCTCATAATTTGAATTTCTCAAAGCTGTAGTTGGGTACTGTGAGAGTACTCTCAGGAGTTGCAAATCTCGCGTTAAAATGCGACTGCTCAATGTCTTTTAGTTTCCAAGGTGTGACGTGTTTTTTATGTCATTTTGAATAAAAGAATTTAGATAAAAAAACTTCAGAGTTTCATGGTTTTTCTAACTTTGAATTGAAAAAAACTTGAATAAAAAAATTTTTCTTCCAAATTTGAAATTACCAGTACAACCCTGTAATTGGGGGCTGTCAGAGTACACTCAAAAGATGCAGATTTTATTTCCTACATATGCGGTTTTTTATGAGTTGTTAACTATTAGAATCCTTGTAGTTTTCGAGATATGACGTTTTTAGTTATTTTTCAAAAAAATTTCAGGAAACTCGAGCGAAAACTTTTTTCATCAACATTTGAAATTCTTAATCCTCTAGTTGGTTGCTATCAGAGTACTCTCAAGTGTTGCGAACCTTGCCTCCAAAATTCTTAAAGTTTTCAAGATATGACGTTTTTTGTGATTGTTTCAAAGTTATTCAGAAAACTTCAATATCATTTTTCAAAATTTGAAATTCCTAGTCCTGTATTTGGGGTAGGATGCCGTCAAGGTACTCGTAGGGGTTGCGAATCTTGCCTCCAAATATGACTCTTCAAATCCTTGTAGTTTTCGAGATATGAGGTTTTTTAAATGATTTTTCCAAAATTTTCAATAAATTTAGTTTTACAAAATTCTCAAAAATTAAGAAGTCTAACCCTATAATTGGGTGCTTCCAGGGTACTCTCAGGAGTTGTAAGTCATGCCTCCAAATATGACTACTCAAATATTTGTAGTTTTTGAGATTTGACGTTTTCCAGATTTGACGCAAAATTGGAATTAAAAAAAATAATTTACAAAAATTGGAATTACCAACCCTGTAATTGTCAGAGTACACTAAAAGCCTGCAAATCTTGTTTCCAATATATGCATTTTTTCATGAGTTGTCAAAAATTCTCAGCACCGGAAGTGATTACACGCTAATTTTTTAATTAATTGTGCTCGCAAGATTCTGCTACTTGCTCAGCTTTTGGCTCTGTTTTATTTTGGGGTTGATTTGTTATTATGATAGTTACGAACGTACGTTTTTGCTTTTTAAATTTCATTCAATGAAGTTTTGTTTTAGGTTTGTCTGAAAAATGGGATATGCCTAAGATGGTGAGGTACATCAAAAAGGTTTTTGCCTGCAATGGAACAGTTATCAATCACCAAGAATATGGACAAGTGATCCAACTGCAAGGAGACAAAAGAAAAGATATGCACATGTTTCTTACCCAAGGAGGTTTTGCTTCACATGAGCAAGTCAAAGTGCATGGATTTTAAATTAATAATTGTTTTTGAAAATGATATGGATATGCAATTATCATAACATGTCGTTATCGTACAGTTTGTGTAATCAACAAAGCTTCTAATTTGTGGTTTTTAATTACTTACCAAGTCTTGCTATTGAGATGAGAAAATCGAAGTCAAGAATCTTTCAATTTTTCTAAATAAAAATTGCCCAAAAAAGCTGCTGACCATATTCAATCGTTTTCAGATTATTATAATGTTTTTGGCGAATCAACAATTTCGCTCTCTTATATGCAGTAACGTTCCCTTAGAGTACAATAATGATAACGACCTGTATAATCATTTCGCAAAATACGGAAATGTTCAAGCTGTGGTACCTGCTCCTACTAAAGGACGTGCTAAAGTTGTATTTGAAATGGCCCATGAAGCTATGCATGCGAAGCAAAGTGGGGCTAAAATTGACATGTCACTGCCTCCAATGCGACTATTTTTTGCAGACGATAACAGAGTTTCACGTGTTGCTTATAACGAACACGAAAAAGGACGAGATGACTCGGATATTGAGCGGATCCGAGATTCACGTGATCAAGTACGTGTAAACAGATCACGAAGAGTGAACTCGACCGAAAGTTTGTCAGAGCATGAACCATTGACCATTAGAACTCACCTTAACCAAGCGCGCCGAGCTATTTCTTTGCATCAGCCGAGAAATACCACAGCTTTTCAAACCACTTTGAGCGAAGCAGAGTCATTTGCCTCTTCGAGATTCAAGAAAATCAATTCTCCAAAAAGTCCTTTAGGAGGCGAAATTACGAAAACGAAAAGTAGCTTAGTTGATTCGAATAGGAAAGCGGGTGACAAACTTCTGCGTAGAGCTCGTTCAAATCAATTAAAGTCTACTTCAGTATTTGTCAAGGTCAATCGGTCAAATATGGTGGACAACGCATTACCAGATAATGAACCTCGACAGACTGTCTTTGGCAAAGTTGAACCACTAGGAGCCTCCTCAGTATTTGGAAAGCTAAAGGAGACGTCTGGCGCCACGTTTGCGTTTGGCCTTGGTGGATTGTCAGCGCCTGGAAGTAAAATATTTGAAAATTTCGCAGTTAATACCAATGAATCTATTACGAGTATAGCTCCCCCGAGGCTTAAAAGATCTCTACACGATGATAATGAGGGTGAAAAATCTATCAAATCAGAATTGGCTCCTTCCAAAAAATTTGCCGGATCACAAAAAGTCAAAATGGACACAGAAGTTGTAACTAATGTTGGCCAATTGTCGTTGGCTGCCAAAATTGAAAAACTGAAAACACGTGACGAGGGGTTGCGGAAAACAACGCTAAGTGGCGCAAAGGGAAATATTCTTGTCGGAACTCTAGATCAAATGTGCCCAGAGTTGGAAATGTATGTTCGGCAGTCTACAAATCGAGTTGATGAATACGAACTCGGAGCAGACGGGGAACCCGATTACTCAAAGTTTATCAAGGAGTACACGAGATCTTCGGCAGATAAAGAAATTCCGCTCCCACATGAAGTTAGATCTATAAATGGACTCATTATTTCCATGGATTACCTTATGGATACTGTCATGAACCTGTATGATTCCAAGGAGCGTCTGCGTTCTTTCAATAGAGGAAATTGGTTCAATTTTCTCTGGAACAGAACTAGAAGCATTCGCAATGACATAACAGTTCAAAACTTACATACTGTCAAATCAGCGGAACTCATTGAAAAAATTACACGATTTCACATTGTTTGTGGATATGTGCTTTGTGATGCCGATTATCATGAATTTGACCCGAAAGTAAACAATGAACATTTCAGCAAGTCAATGCAAACTCTAAAGCATATGTACTATGATTTGTCGCGAAAGAACATAGCATGTAAAAATGAGGCTGAATTCCGAGCTTATGAGCTGCTAAAGCACCTGGACAGTCCTGGTACTGCACTGGTAGAAGCTGCAAAGTATGCTCCGAGCGTGCTAAATGACCCAACGTTTCAGTTGTCCTTGAAAATTCACAGAGCTTACACGCAAGGTAATTTCGTCAGATTTCTAAGGTTATACAAAAAAGAGGCTACATTTTTGATGTCCTGCATTTTACATCCGTGTCTGACAGAAACGCGGAATGCAATTTTGCGTTGCCTTTCCATGTCTTGTGGAACTTCCAAAAATATTTATTCCGGTATTCAAATCCAGCAGTTGCTTTCGTTTAGCGCGACTGAGCAGACATTGGCTTTCTGTCAACAATTTGGTTTTTCACTCGTTGAAAAAACTTTGGTGGAAGTAAGAAAACTTTCTTCTGACGAGGAACTACCTAGTGGGGATATTTTGAATAACAAAGAACCAGAAATGGTTGAAGTGAAACAGAAATTGAGTTTTGGAGAAATCGTGAACGGATCGGAGCCGATAGGCAGTAGCTATAAGCAGCTGCTCGCTGGCAAATTTATTTCCAGATCGGTAGTTTCTGTCGAAGTTGATGAAGCTCCGGTAGATGAACCCGATAATCATGCTGTCGACTTTCTTGAAAATGATTTAAATGCAAGTGAGACCTCAATCGATGAAGATAGTTTGAATTCTTTAGCAGGAGATTTTTACGAAGAAATTCTAACTGAGGTGCTTCAAGATCAAATAAAGGATGCTCACAGAGAAATTGTAACGAAGGCTATTGTCCTAAGAGATTTAATGATGCAATTACATGCGAAGATAGAAACTGAATTGGTCCAAGAAATGTCAATTGAAATTTTGACCGAAGTCACGTACGAATCGAGAAAATC
Organism: Symsagittifera roscoffensis; assembly: GCF_963678635.1. Classification (NCBI taxonomy): domain Eukaryota; kingdom Metazoa; phylum Xenacoelomorpha; order Acoela; family Convolutidae; genus Symsagittifera; species Symsagittifera roscoffensis. The sequence continues at coordinate 16,072,821 of NC_087064.1, forward strand.
TATTGTGGATAGTTCTACTATAGTATATGCTGAACTTCTCGATGATGTTGTGTCGTCCGAGTGTGAAATTGTTTGTCGTACTGAAGTTGATAATCAAAAACGAGAAAATCTAATAAGCGATATAGCAAACGATGTTTTTAGCGAAGTGGAAATTGGGGTCGTGAAAGATCTTGTTCGCGATGTTGCTGACGAAATTGTCAAGAGCGAGTATGAAAGAGCGTCAGACATTTTGTTACTTCGAAAGTACTATAAACTGTGGAAACTTCAAATGGGTAAAAGCAAGCAGGACCGGATATACAGGGAAAGTTTTCCGCCCAAAATTGGATCATGGCAGGTTGCCGAAAAGATCCCCGTAGTTAATGCTTCGGAAAAGTTGAACTGTTTCTCAAACTTAAGCGAAGCTCAGCGATGTTTGAACGAAGTTACTGCTATTGAAATAAGTACACCATTTTCAACTGATCAGCTTCTAACTGAATGTATATCGAAATTCGTTCATTTGGCGATTATCAACGTTTCTCCAGCTTGTGAATTCAGTGAATGGTTTATTGAAAAGTTAAGTGGCAAAAGAACGTACAATGAAAAAAGTATGTTACTCGAAGCTGAAAATAAGGTGATTCGGTTTGAAAAGTCTTCAATGCTGTCAAATATTTGCATTTCCTGGACAACAGTTGGGAACTCGCAAAAAGCTCTTGAAGAATATAACCCTAATTTTGTCCTTATTCTGGACCCGATGGGTGTTATCGAAGAATCCTGGGTTCAAAACACGAGTGAGAATAACGAAGAAGTTTTCACGACACTATATGTAACAACATCAGATTACAATTTTTCGAATGCTGAGAATGACCATCTGAATAAATTTGTGTTTGATTGTAGTGATCTACCGAGTTTTTACAGCTCAAGTAGACATTTTCTGACACTAACGCAAAGATGTATAAAAGATTGCACATCGATCTACCCAATACCAAGGCCCATTTCTTTACGCGGTTTTATATCTTCATCGGTTAAGGAATGGTTTTCTTTGTTTTTATCACACAGTTACTTGAAAGGGTTGAATGAAGCCTTTAAAGAACAAATGACAATAGAATGGTTAATGGAGTTATACGACTCATTAGTTAATCAAATGGAGTCTTTTATTACCAGCAATCAAATTGTTTTCCCGCTTTCAATTTTCAAAACAGCTATTTCCGAAGCTTCTGAAGATGAAGTGAAAAGCTTATTTAAGTCTTTGAAAATTTTCCCTATGAACCTTTTACCGCTCGTGAACAGTTGTAATACGTGGATTGAGTGTCTTGACATACTTGACAAGTTAATTCAAAGTATCTACGCTTTTGAAGATGCTCAAAATTTTGCTTCTAAACTGGAAAAATTGCTGATGGTTGAATTTTCTCAAAGCGCTGAAAAAATTGTGGAATCCGCCCAAAATTTTCCATGGGTGTCAGTTTTGTGTGAGTTAATTGCTCACAATCTGGACTTCAGTTTTAATGGTCTGGGAGAGCGTAATTTGTTTCTAACTTGTCCAGAATCAGATTTTGTGTTTGATAGACCCAAGTGTTGGCATTTGTTCATGAACTCAGTTTTGTCTTTTAAAAAGGTACTTTCTTACACTGTTAATGGAACTGTAGTGCTTATTAAATAATTTCTTTCCTCTTATTTTGACTATGTGTTTCAGTTAAATCTCTGAAAATTTTTTTCTACGTACCATTCTTGGGTCAGATGAGATTTTTGACTACTAGAACTCCTAGACTACTCATTGATCAAAGCATTACTTCAAAAAAGTTGAAAAGACCCTAGAAGATTCTGCCGAAGTTGGAACAGATTTACACTTCATGTCATCATTCCGTTGAAGTTGTACCAAAAACGAAGTTATAATTAGTAAAACAGTACAGTTTTTTTACTTTTCAGTTGAAAATGTCAATGCTGAGATCGTTGAGTGGGGTTTCGCGTGCAGCTGGCGGCAGACTTCTCCCCAGATCATCCTCCTCTATCGGTCAGACCAGGAGTGCATCATCCACAGATGACATGAAGAACAAACAGCCTACCATGAAGGGGTCGAATGGGTTCACATCTCAGTATGCTGTAGTGGACCACACGTTTGATGCTGTCGTCGTCGGAGCAGGTATGTTTCTTCAGCTTACAAAAAAGAGTTTTTTTTTTTTTCAGCTTTCTGAACCGGCAAAAATAAGTGCATATTGTCCTAAACGAGTGACAAAACTCGGATTACATTGCTGACTGTAAATGCGTGTCTAAATGATAAATCAGAGATATATTTTTGTATTATACATGAACTTTTCCGTGAAATGTTTGGCTGAAAAGAGGCCCGACCGAGAAAGATTTCACCTTATTCTCACTTGATGTGTTTTTAGGCGGGGCTGGTCTGAGGGCTGCATTTGGTCTGGCGAACAAGGGATTCAAGACAGCAGTGGTGACCAAACTATTTCCCACCCGCAGTCACACTGTGGCAGCACAGGGGGGAATAAATGCTGCTCTTGGCAATATGGAGCCAGATGACTGGAGGTGGCACTTCTACGACACAGTCAAAGGTGAGCGAGTGCTTACTAGAATCTTGAAGTTAACAGCATATGACGATAAAATATATATATTTTTTCTGATTAACGAATGTATGAACACCACATGTTTATGTATATATCATCCAGGTTTAGTCATTCGAAATATAAGTTAATCGGCTGTTCAAATTGAAAAAATTGCGAGTTTCATCAAAATTATTGCTTTGCTCTTTGCAGATCAGGTGAAAACTTATCAATAATCACTTGGTAATCTATATCTGCAGACTTCAATCAATTATTGAGCTATTTAAACTTCATTTTTTTTCGGTGTGTTCAGAAAATAAGAGACTAAGTGTGAATTTAAGTGGGAATAGAAGAAATTATTTTTCCGACCATTTGGAAAATGGGGAGGAACTTTGTATTCAGGTGTGTTTTAGTTTTTTTTTTCTGTTTTCCACGCAAAATTAGCTTCCACAAAAAATCATGGAGAGAGAGAGAGAGAGAGAGTTGAGTGATATATCATATTAAAGCCCTTTCAGTAGTGTTTGAACGACATTAAAAAAACTTCAAAAAAGTTTTCGATATATATATAAGATTCTTAATATATAAGCTTGCTATAGCTTATTTAAATAGCTTCAAAGATTAATATAGCTTAATAGCTAAAAAAACTGAGTTTTACTGAAGGAAAGTTAGTTTTTATTTTGTATTTTAGCCCTTTTTGGTATCAAAAATTCAAAAAAACTGCAAAAAAATAATTTTGAAATTTTGTTTTTGATTCTTTTTGTTTTTCTAATCATTTTTATACAAAAATTGTTTTCCAGTTTGCGTATTTTGCTAAGACTGTCGAAAATTTCTAAGCTCTAGTTTTTGTTGAGATCCTTTTATCACACCACGCCGAAAAACTACCCTAGTTAAAAAAAATTGTTGTATTTTTTAAGACGCTATCCTTGTTTCGTTTTGCATATGAATAGGATTTGATTGTTTCTGTTTTTCTCAGGCTCTGACTGGTTGGGAGACCAAGACTCGATCATGTACATGACTCAAAATGCACCCGAGTCAGTGGTGGAACTGGAGAATTATGGCATGCCCTTCAGCCGGACCCAGGATGGCAAGATCTACCAGAGGGCATTTGGGGGACAGAGTTACGATTACGGGAAGGGAGGCCAGGCACACAGATGTTGCTGTGTCAGCGACAGAACAGGTTAGGCTGCCTGCACCGTATGTACTGACTTGTGTGTCTAAAGGCATCAAGTTAACATGCTTTCACTAAATAGATCAAGTAAAGATTTTTTTTCTATTCGATTGTTTAATTCAGTGGGGGTATCAAAAAAGATATTTTTAATTAGGACAACGTAATTTAACTTGTATCTGCTCAATTTGCCGCCAGAGTTTTATGCTTCTCTTTTTACACTAACAAGCTTTAGCGATCGTAGTGTAATATTACGACTATTCTACTTTTTCCAGCCTAAGTCGCAAACGTAGTTCGCTTTACGGCATTTTGATAGCTTGTTCTTTGACATTTGATTAGTTGTGTTTCAAACTACAGTACAATAATGAAAACTCAATTTCAGAAAATTTCCAACTCACTATATCTCCAACTCAATAGAATTTTTTTTAAATGCATAATTTGGCTTGATGTTTTCCAATTTATTACATGCAAAGTTAGTGTGGGCGCCTTAAGTTTAGGATATTTCAAATTTATGCAAAGTTAATGTCTTTTTATATCTGGTACCATTTTTGCTGATGGCATTCGCAATTTATTAACATATGTAGCTGCTTTATTTGTGGATAGTGTTAGTAAATTGTCAAGGGGGCAGATGCGATGACAGGGACTCTAAATTTCCTGTTCGTGGGATCGAGTTTTCATGGCTCATTTTCACCCTTTTTATTTTACTTTTTGAGCTATTTTTCTGTCGTTTTCTCGCTAGTGTCTGCGAAGCGCAGCTTTACCTGCGTCAAGTTAGATGCAATAAATCTAATCAACATAGAAAACATGTTATAATCTATTACAAAGCGTCTTATCTATTAAGTGACAATTTTTTAATGTACCAGGTCACAGTATGTTGCACACACTTTACGGCCAGTCTCTGCGCTACGACTGCAACTACTTCATCGAGTACTTCGCGCTGGACTTGATCATCGAGGACGGAGTGTGTAAGGGCATTGTGGCTCTGTGTCTGGAGGATGGATCCATCCATCGGTTCAAGGCTAAGAATACTGTGTTGGCCACTGGAGGATATGGAAGAGCATACTTCTCATGCACTTCGGCCCATACTTGCACAGGTAATGTAATTTTGAATGACTTTTCTGAGATGATTTCATGAGAAGTTTGACATCAGTTTGCCTGTCTATGAGCTGGAGGAAATCGGGTCAATATTAAAGAGCAAAGGAAGTTTGAAAAAGCATCAAAAAAGATTCAGATAAATGTTCCAGAAAGCGCTCCAGGAAGTTGTAATACCATTTTGATATCTTGAGGTAAAGCTACAATTGGCGAACAAAAGTGAAAGTTGCTCAAATTTTTGTGCATTTCATTCTTCTAGTGATCAAATTCCTGTAATTCTACCGTTAAAATTTCTGTTCTAGGTGATGGATGTGCAATGTACACTCGTGCAGGGGGTCCCCAACAAGACATGGAGTTTGTTCAGTTCCATCCCACCGGTATCTACGGGGCAGGCTGTCTCATCACAGAAGGGTGCAGAGGAGAGGGTGGGTACCTGTTGAATTCGGAGGGAGAGAGATTCATGGAGAGGTACGCGCCCAATGCGAAGGATCTGGCGTCCAGGGATGTAGTGAGTCGATCTATGACTCTGGAAATCATGGAAGGTGGGTAAATTTTTGTGCATAGTTTTCTAGGTCATCGTTTAGTGCAGTTATTCAAGATTTAACTGCTTTTTGTGAGACTAGTGCATAAAGTTAATTTTGTTAGGATCGAAATAAAGAGTTTTTTGCCGTTGCTTCGCTTGTTTGTCAAGTGCAGCTTCATTTTTGTGTAAGTGAATAATGGTTAAGTTATTTGAGCGAATGGTCATGGCAATCTCAAATACATATTTCAGGAAGGGGAGTGGGACCTTCAAAGGATCACATTTACTTGCAATTATCCCATCTACCAGCTGACATTCTGAAGAAGCGTCTGCCGGGAATCAGTGAGACTGCCAAGATCTTCGCAGGAGTGGACGTCACAAGGGAACCCATCCCGGTTCTACCCACTGTCCACTACAACATGGGAGGCACACCCACCAACTACAAAGGACAGGTTAGTTGATATTGTTCATTTCTTGTATATATTGGTCATTTTGCAAATAGTCAATTAACTTGGGAAATGAAAAGTTGTATTTTGACAGGGTTAGTTACATGGAGCTTCATTAGGAAGTCTTACTACAAGAGCTTCGATGCATTAAACAGAATTATGATAGTCGATGTCTACATTTTGAGAATTTGACTAATGATTTGAGTTGATGAATGATTACCGTATGTCTCTATCCGTAATGCGAGTCCATACATGAGAGAATATGTTTCTAATTTTCACTAGCTCCATGAGGCACAAGCTTAAATAGTAAGATTTACCTAGTATGCATAATTGTTTTTACAGGTAATTGACTACAAGAACGGTAAAGATGTGGTAGTTGAAGGTCTGTATGCAGCAGGGGAGGCAGCATGTGCCTCAGTTCATGGCGCTAACAGACTAGGCGCCAACTCACTACTCGATCTGGTCGTGTTCGGAAGGGCTTGTGCACACTTCATCTCAGAGACCAGCAAGCCAGGTAATAATCCAGTGATTTATGTCATATTGATATCTGAAAAAATCGATTAGTATTGGTCAGATTTGAGAAAAATGTAGCTAAAATTTCTTGAATTTTGTAGAATGAGAAAATTTTTTGATTGAAAAATGAAAAATAATCAATTCGTTGCTGAGCTAATAAAAATTATACCTGTATCCAATGAAAGAAATATAAGAATCAAAATTGAAAGAATTTAAAAAGTAATTTTTTGTAACTAAAACAATTGTATATATTCAGAAATAGTTAAAAAATTAATCATGATTTAGAATAGGTTACCAATGAGAAAATTAGTTTGATGGGATATCTTGGGTTAAATTCTTCACATTCCTCAATTAATTTGACCATTCAGGAGACGCAGTTGCAGACTTTGCAAGTGATGCTGGCGAGAAGAGTGTGGAGAATATAGACAAGATCAGACATGCGAATGGGTCCACTCCCACTAGTGAGTTGAGGAGTGAGATGCAGAAGGTCATGCAGAATCACGGGGCAGTCTTTAGGACCCAGAAGACACTCGAGGAGGGCGTGAAGAAGATCGACCAGTGCTACCAAGGTATTTACGCTTGCGATTAGCAAGCTTATCAAATCGGAATATTGACTTTTTCTGGCTAACAACTAATTGAACAACATCAGTTGCTGCTATTGTGCGGAATATGCTGATATGCTGCTGACATGTTCAATTAAATGAAAATTCAAAATTAACTACGGGGTACTAGCTCCTGGTACATGCTATATATAGAACGCAAACCATTGTATTTATAAATAACGAGTTTCGATATTATTTTTCTGCCTATGATTTTTCGGCTTCAAGGATGTCGACTTAAGTTCTGTCGGTTTATTTTCCAAATTATTTAGTAGTCCACTTTGCATGCACTGCTTAATTAGCTATCGTGTATCCTATGAGGGCGTTACATATGATTTTGTTTCCTTAAATTATCCGGTAGTTTTTATTAAATCGATAACATTTTGGCACCAATATTTGAATGCCCCAGGTCAACCGAACTTGACTCTTCGAACATTTTCAATTAGTTTAAAAAACATGAAACAAAATATATATTTTAAAAAAATACTTTTTTCCACTTGTTCAATTGTAATATCTTTTGAAGTTTTGTTTGCTAATTATTGAGCGTCATGGTGCTTTCATCCTACAGTTGTTGTTTCGCAAGTAATGCGAAGCTCAGCTTCGCCTCTGTGTTTAAATGTTATTTATTCAACACAGTTGTAGAAATGACAAACGTCCATCATAAAGTTCTTGTTGAACGTTCTCATATTTACAAACCGTCCTAATGCTAAACGTTGGTTATTCTGGCTGTAGTTAATTGTTATTCCGACCATTGAAAATGGGCAGGAACTTTGTATTTAGTTATTACTTTTTTTTTGTTTTTCACGCAAAATCAGGTACCACAAATAATCATCGGACTGGGTTGAGTGATATATCATATTAAAACCCTTTCAGTTGTGATTCGAACTTTCGAAAAATTTCAAAAAACGTTTATTTCGATCAAATAAAAGGATGATAATTTGTTCTATTGGCCATTTAGGCTAAATAAAACCTAATTTTTCCAAAGGGAAACTAGTTTCCGAAGCTATATTTACACTTTCCCGGCCAATTTTTTTTTAATTAGAAAAGTTTCGAAACTTGATCTGATTTTTTTCTCTTTTTTGTTTGTTATCAAAAGCAAAGAACGTAGTGAAGACTCTTATATATGTCTTGTGGTTTTTTTCAGGAAAAAGTCTTAAAATATTGATGCACTTAGGTATAATGCTCTTTTTGAGTTCAAATAAAATTCATCTGCTGAAAGTGACGTAAATAGCACTCTCCAAATACGAACGTGAACAATTTCTAGTTTCGAAAGTGGAATTTTCCTGCGTAACAAGTTTTACTCTATTTTTTTTGTAGATAAGGTGACATGGACTTCGGAAAAATACTTTTTAAAATTTTTACCTTTGTTTTTAGAAAATTGCCAAAAACTAAACAGCTAAATCTGATTTTATGGGTTCAATCTTAAAATCCGGGTGCAGAAATCTTCAATTTAAAGATCAGGGTATGGAGAGCTGATGCTATTCCCATACTTTAGTAGAGGAAAGATTATTGATATAAGAAAAGTCAAATTTTTGGTCTATTTTTGGAATCTTGTTCTTTTTTTCGATAACTACGCGGCGAAATCTGAAATAAAGGCTTCAATGGCAAGAGCAATGTGTAATTTTTTTCCTTTAGATAAGCGGTCAATCCCCTACTTCAGCATATAAACTCAAGGTTTGGCAAAAAGCCCATTTTTTTAATTTTGAAAATTACGATTTTCCGTATCAGTAAAATATTTAGTTTAAAAAAATTAAGTACAGGTAGAACCAGCATTAGCGGGTCCAATAGTTTGCTTCCAAGCGTACGTGGCGCTGATGCGAGGACCTAGAACTCTTAATCAACAGTTCGGATATTCAAATCTGCAACATTTAAGTAGTTTTTTTTGGTCGAATTTTTGCTGCATAACAATGGCAGTTTGATAGAAATTGTAGCTGCTTCATTGTAGGCTAGTGATAGTAAAAAAACAAGCGGTCATGGAGCAGATATGAGAACGTGATACTCTTGATTCACAATGATTTTTGTTTCAAGATGTATTTGAATCTTTTCCTTATTTCCCTTTGTTTTGCCTTTGTATAAATCTTTCTTGCATTTTCCTCGCTTGTGTTTGCGAGGAAACACAAGCGAGGAATTTCCCAGCGGAATAAAAACTTCACCTATTGATCCAGCTTTCTCAAGATGGGTTCATGTTATCAAAAAAGCGCCAATCATAAATTTTTCTAGAAATTCAAAGAGCTTAAAGGGCATCTATTTGTTTCTTTGAAATTCGAAAGCTGAGATTTTTTCAACGAAATAAGTGTTTTTTTTGCGTTCATTACTCTTTTCCAATCTTCGATTGGCCATGTTTCTTTTTCTGAAGACAACTGTTGTCGATTATACCTAATTTAATAATTTTTTATGCGCTTGTATTGTTTTATCATCATAACACATGCAGACAACGATACTTATTTGAAGAACGTCTATTGTAGTTTTTGTGAATATGGTTGAACATTTTGTGCTTCTTGCACAGCACCCGACTATCATTGTTATCTTTTTAAAATATATTATCTTAGGTCTGAAGGACTTGAAAGTGTCCGACAGAGGTATCATCTGGAACACTGACCTGGTGGAGACACTGGAGCTGCAGAACCTCATGCTCCTCTCGTCACAGACCCTCTACTCGGCCGAGGCCAGGAAGGAGTCCAGAGGTGCACATGCCAGGGACGACTTCCCAGGTTCAAATCGTGTATTGTCATAAAACTATTCAATGCTTTCTAGTTGCAGCGTCCAATTATTAGCCTTGATACATTATCTTAAATAAAGATACAAACGTTCTGATGCGAACATTTTCAGTTGTGCAGGATTGTCTTTTTTCTACAGAGATCATAAGATTCAACTGAAAGTTTTGTAAAAAAAAACTTGTTTTGTTTTCGCTGACAGACCGAATTGACGAATATGACTACTCTAAACCCGTCGATGGCCAGACCAAAATACCATTTGAGAAGCACTGGAGGAAACACACTCTGACGTACCAGGACCCGGAGTCAGGCAAGGTCACTATGGAATACCGACCTGTGATTGACTTGACCTTGGACGAGAAGGAATGCCCCACTATCCCACCGAAGATCAGATCCTACTAAGGATGATTAATATAACTGACTGAAAAACATGATCAATGAATGAGACTTATTCTACTTTCGCTCTGAGAGTTCATAGATGAGATTACCTCAGCTAACGTGTAAATGAATAGTTGATTGAATAGAGTTAGATATAAAAAATAATCCTTCTTTGAATCGATTATTTAATCCAAACGTTCCGATAAAAACTTTGAAACACAAGGAGGAACCGTTTTTTCTACTGTTTCAGATACAACATAATGTCTGGAACTTGATTTCGTTAGCAACGCAGTTATATCTATTGACTAAAGAGCTGCATTTGACTTGTATTTTTGCGCAATGGGGGATACAGAAGAAAGCAATGGTAGCTCGCAGCCAGCTGAAGTTGCGATGGACTCGAATCCAAGTGAGCAGAATGCTCCAACTCCTCTAGCCACCCAGACCAGCAGGCCTGCTCTGGATGCGGATGAAATGAGGAGGAGGCGACTGGCGAAAATAGGCGGAACTACACCTGCAGTAAGTGCAATTCGGGTCTGCCGTTTTGGAGATTTCGTCTAATTTGAAACTAGGAGAGCTGGTTGCTGTGCAATTAGCACATGTTCCAACTACGCTCATTTGCAGTTAAAATTATATTATGAAGAAAAACAAGACAGAATATATATTTTAAATTTTTGTTTAGATATGAGCAGGGAATGAATTGGATAATAAGCTACAAGACTAGATTATAATAGTCAAGATTACTTTGGATTAATTAGGTTTCCAGGACTTCCGATTTTTTGGAATCCGCATTATGGTATTTTTGGAATTAAAAAAGAACTTAAGAGCCAGTATTCTGAAAATCGGTTAATGTTATCAAAAAGCGATTATAAATATTCATGAGCTTTAAGGTGATATGTTTTTTTTTCTTTAAAAATTTGAAGTTTTTAAACGTCAATCATTTTTTGGCCTTGAGTTCATTGGTACTGTTCCAATTTTCTATAACCTTTGTTAATGGTGCAGTCAAAAAACTATAGCTGATTTCACGAATTTCGAAGTCTTTTTGGATGAAGCCAACTTGTCGCTCAATTCCATATTTTTCATTGGGCTTCCAAAACAACGTTTGTTGACAATTTACGTTCTCAAAAAGAAACGAACAATTTTGAAAACATTTGAATACAAAGCAAGTTTGCTAACGAAGTTTTTTTTGACAAATTTTCAGTGCTGAATTGCTGTCATTTGCTCTACTTTGTTTTAATGCTTTTAAAAGTGTTTTGCATCGAGACCGCCTCAGCTTTTTCACGTTCTGCAACTTTTTTTCTGCGCTTTTAGTCTTAACTTTTTGTTTTAGACACAACCTGCTAAATCTGCCGTGCTCAACCCGGTAACGGATTTGTCGCAGTCCATCATCCAACCAGTAGCCAAACTGCCACGCAACCGAACAGAAACAACGCAATCTCTCAGGACTACCTCCGTTCCAAAAATGGCCACACCTAATTGCGAAGAATCTATGCTTAAAATTGCACGATCGGTTTGCGGGCCGAGTGTCAAGTTTGAGACAAGTATGACCGAAGATATATTTTCGGCTAATCCTGCTTCGGTATTAGGAAGTTTAATTTTGGAATCGTGTCAAAGAGTTTATACAGAAACGAGTAGAGAAAACGATACGCTTAAAAGGGCAGCTGGTTCTAGTTCTAATGTGAAATCATACAGCTGCCTGAAATTTCTTTTTGAACTCCATCAAAGTGCTATTCGAAAAAAGAACCAACTGAAAGGAATGAATGCTGACGAAAGTTTGAAGAAAAAAATTGAACTTGTGGCGTATATTGAAAAAGCTTCGCTTCGCTTTTCGGTGCTAGTCCTCAATAATTATTTTGCAAAGGATGCGGACTCATTTTGCGACCCTTGCAATTCCGTGTTGTATCACCTCATAGTGGAAAACAACTCAGCGTGGGACTTCATGGTGGCAATTTGTTCAATTGTTAAAACAGAGTTTCCTGAACAAGTTTTCACCGAAGTTTTCAGCTCGCTTCTGCAGACCATTTCGTTCAAAATTTCAGTAGATAGTTCGGTCAATAATCCATCTTCATCGAACGCGCTTGATATGATGTGCAACCTATTAGAGATGCAGGTGGATGTCCTGTCTGAGAAAGTGGTCTGCAAACCATTCGTGGAGTTGACTGTGAAGCAGGAAAACTGGTTACCGGCGCCTTTGACGGCAGCTGAAGGACGGGAAATCCAGAGGCTCTCCTTTTTGGGTCCTTTTCTAAGTGTGTCTTGTTTGAACGAAGACGACCCTCTTTTTGCAACGTCGGTGGTTCCCGGAGGCCTAGAAGATTTTAAAGATCTGGTCATCTTCAAAAAGATCCAACAGATTGTTTACCAGCTAAGGTAAGAAAAAAATTTTCTCTGTGAGAAAGCGTTTTTTGAAATTGCTTTTAAGCATTTATCAATGAAAAATGAAGCCTTCTATTTGTTTGAATATGGGTTCGTCTTTTGTCCTAAAATTTACAAGTGTTTGAATCGTGAATTTACAAGTGTTTGAGCCCAACTAGCAGAATTTTGCAGCATCCTTTCTGACTGATGAATATTTATATTTTTCTTATGGTGCCTTATAATGCTGAATTTTTATATTGCAAGTGTGGTAAAAGTGCAAGTTTTTGTCAGATTTCTCCAAGAATTAAGATTTGTTGGTTAGAACGAAGCAGCACCTAATAGTACGTACTCTTCTGGTGAATCAATCGACACGTGCAAATACACTTGACCTGTTGGCCAACTTCCTCACTCGCAACATGAAGAGAGCCCAGTTCCAGCCGGACTCATCCACGTTGGCAACTCATGGATTCATGCTCAACTTCCTCTACATATTGTGCGAACTGGAGACGAAAGTAAGTTATTAGCGTTTAGTAGTCCAAGTAAACCCAAAATGTAATTAAATGAGAAGGAAATTTAAAAAAGAGCTCCTATTTCCGACCCTAAACTAAGTTTTTCGTCTTATTTAATTCGGAGGTTACTTTTCAATTTCGATTGATGGACGATCAAGTTTAAACCTATTCATAAGCTGCTCATTGAAAATAACTTTTTCCAAATATTTCAATCTTTTTCAATAATTTTTACACTGAGCGATCATCCCTATCTCTGCTCAGCGTTTGAGCACTTAAAGAAGAGCTTATTTAAATCTTCATTTTTCATCTCAGGGTTTGCATTTTATGACATGGTTACAGGTGACGTTGGACAAAGTTGATGCGAACTATCTGGTGCATCCCAGAAGTAGATTCGATTTGTCCAACGAGAGTCTCCTCAGGATGTCTTCTCCTGAGTTGGCCGAGTACCGCGACTCCATCAAGGACGACGGAACTGCTCCCAGATTCCCCACTGAGTGTTTCTTCTTCACCCTCTACGGAAGCCACCTCTGCTTCATTCCTGTCATCAAACACTACACCAATGTGAGTTCCGTATATCCATGATTGCTTAACAGTGAATGAATGAAGTTGTTGTCACTTATTTTGATCTTGATGATTTTTTATGTGTAAAAGGACAGTGATTTTCACGTTCATAGGTATTGATGATTTTTTAGGAGAAAGTCGTAAATTGCTCATTGCTCTAATAACTACAGAAGTGCATAATCATACATATTAATGCATTTATACATGCACTTAAGTATATATGCACTTTTTGAGTTCAATTCAACTTCATTTGATTTTTCAATTCAATTCAACTTTAAAAAGGGCAAATTGCGCTCTCGAATTACGAAAGCGGAAAAGATGCAAAAAATTGCGCAATCGAAATACAAAAGCGGAAATGATGCGAAAAATTGCGCTCTCGAATTACGAAAGCGGAAATGATGCGAATAAAAATTTTAACCCTTGATCCTTTTTTTATTTAAAGAAATCGAAGTTAATATAATCAGTTCTTGAAATTCAAACAGCTTTAACCAGATATATTTTTTTCTTCAAAATTGGAAAATTTTCAGTCAACATTTTTCGGTTTTCTTGTTTCTCTGACAATTTAAACTCGCAAAATAAGTGTCTTGTAATTGGCAACTAGACTTTTTTCCGCAGTTAACGTTTCTTACAAATTTTCAATTAGCTTTATTATTGAATCTTTGCACATGCGAAAGCAAGTGTCTTGTAGTTGGGAACTAGGACCTTTTCCCCTAAACGACTTTTTAACACATCTTAATTGCTTTACTATTGAAGCTTTTTAACTTTCAGGCTCGTTCCCACTTCACTTCGTCTTGAGGTAACGCCGTTGACTTTGTACCCTGAGGTCAGGGGTGAGTCCCGGATGGACCTTGTTTTTTTTTCTGTATCTATGCAGCAATTAAAATTTTTCTAGCAAAAAATTAATTGCCGTATTTTCCTATGTCTAATAATGTTTTGTCGGCTTGGTTGCCAAATCAGGGATTTTGCTTGGGCTCTAAGCATTTTTCATTGTAGTTGCAAGCAAAACTGTTATACAATGTATTTTTAGGGGGACCTGAGTAATTTTTGAGGCCACTTGTGTATGCTCAAAAATTGTCGGCTTTGTTTCGTACCGTTGCTAATTGTATAATCAAGCATTTGGAATTTTTGCTTAAATTTTTATTTTATTGAGACTTGCGAAAAATTCAGTTTTGGTAATTTTTCGACTTTTTATGTTTTTCATGTTTGTTTTATCGCAAGTGATGCGAAGCTTCACTTCGCCTCTGTGTAACAATTTCCAAATTCTTCCGTACTTGGTCTAAATAAAACGCCTAAAATCTCACCCTAAAATCTGGGATCAAATCCCGGTCGGACCTTGTGCTTTTTTCTGCATGTATAAATTGATTTGTTCGATTTTTGTTTATTTGCTCAAATTTGTCGGCTTTGTTGCCACATCACGGATTTTCTTGTGCAGTAAGCAAGTATTAAGCTAGTTGCAGGTGTTGTTATTAGTAGATTAAGATAATTCTTGGAGCTTTTTAAACACTTAAAATCAATTTTTTGGATCAGCTGATGGTTGCTCAAAGAATGTCTGCCCTTCAAAAGAGAGTATCAATGGAAGGACACCCTCCTCACCTAGTCTCTTTTTACTTTTACTTTAACCCTTTGTCTACAGCCTTCGAAAAAGTGCAGAGTCCATTTTTTTAAATTACACATTTTGTCGCACATCAGTATTACAAATTCAAAAATGTCAAACACATACCTCGAGCCTTAGCTGGGCTCCTAGTTGTCTTTATTCGTTTGTGCTGTTTTACAAGCTCCGATTCGTCTTTGTGTCACACTTGCAAAAGTAGGGGTAATGCAACCTGATGATTGATTTAATCCTGTAAAAAAATTGTTCTTTTTTGCGGGACTCATCGCCATAGCTGAACAGATACAGGCAGAATTTTTGCCTTTCGAATACCCCTCTATTCGAAGTTCATTTCTTAATGAAATCAATGAATGCATTGAAAACATTTAATTTGGTCGTGATGATTTTATTTTTTGTTTTTTTCTTGAAAAGTTGCGCCAACTTTGATTTTTTGCAGTTTATGACTTTGATTTCTTTTCAAGTTCAATTCAACTTCATCACTTAATAAAAGAAAGCAAATTACACTCTCCAGTAAGGAAAAGAAAGCTTGAAATTTCAATTTAAGGTATCCCAACGGAACAAAAATTTACCAATTCATCTGGTTTTTAATTGGCTATTTAAAAAAAAAGAATGAATCATAAAATAGTCGTGACATCTAGAGAGCTATTCTGTTTTACTTGATATCATTGACTCTGTTTGTTGGCTATGTTTTTACTGGTTTTAGATTACCGACTTCGATTTTGTATTTTGAAGAGCCGATGAGCATAGTTCAGACTCTAATTTAGTTCGCAATGTTTTTTTTGTTTAGTTTTTTTTTTTCATAAAGTTTTAGGCTCAAATTTATTTTTTCGCAGTTTGACTTTGGAGTTTTTTAAGTGTAGTTCATTTCGTTTGTTTAAAGCAAACCAAACTCCACTATCGAACAGCAAAAGTGAAAGGTCACCAAAAACGATCTACTTCGAGGTTCGAAATTTTCAGATTTCCAAGCGAAATAAAAATTTAATTATTAATCCAGCTTTCTCTGATTGGGTTAATTGAATCAAAAAATTATCCATGATAAGTTGTTTTTAAAAATTCAAAGGGATTCAAAGGCATCTAATTTTTTCTCTTTACTTGCGTTCATTGACTTATTCTGGAAAAGTCTTTAAATTTCTTCATGCTCCAAATTTGTTTTTTTTTTCGCGATTTGACCTTGATTGTTTTTTAAGTTCAGTTAAAAGGAAACCAAACACCACTATCGAACGTGATCTAACGAAAAACGTGATCTACTTCTAGCGTCTCATTCTTTTTCCATTGGTTTCGACGTCTGCTATATCGGCTTAGTTGCCTCCAATTGCGGTTTTTGCAGGGCAAAAAATCTTCATGATTATAGATTTTAATTGGCCTCTGTGTACATTTTTGTTCACGATCAACTTAGGTTTTTTCGCTTGACTTCTGATATCTAAAATTTACACCCCTAATTTTGCTTTTTTTTGCGTGAATTTCGATTGCAAAAATAAAGGCAGATTTTGTTCTATATTTACGAATGTGCAATGGCGCAAAAACAGGAATGGTTTCTAGTTTGAAAATATATTTTAGTTTTCATAGATTCTAGAAAAATAAAAAAAGTTATCTGTTGATCCAGTTTTTCTCTGTGTGGGTTACTTCTATCAAAAAGTCAATTAAAAAAAGATTGATGAAATTCAATGAGCTTTAAAGTGATGTGTAATTTTTTTTTGAAATACGAAAGCTGAAAATTGTTTCATTAATTTTCAATATTTTAAATTTCTGTCTTATTCATTGACAATTTACTTTGCGTCTGTTGGCTATGTTTATATCAACAACCTTAATTCAAAAGAGAAGCAGGAAAACCAGCAAAAAGCTTATCGAACACAATTCAACTATATAAACTCACAAATAGTCTTTCTATTTGAGGAACCATGTCTGTTTTTTCATGGAAATTTATTTGAATGAAGCGTAGAAAAAGATTAATCATACTCATTGTCATTGTCAAAGACGTTCAAGAACGGCATAAATAGGTTGAAATTGCAGTGAAAACTTATTTACTTAGTTGTGCTGATAGCTATTTTAATATTCGCTTTAAGATATTTATGAAATGTAGTCACACTGATATTTTGTAGGTGATGCGAACTTACAAGCAGATGAAGGCAGTTTTGACAGAGGCGGAGAAACAGCAGGACCGTATGTCCAACTCATTTGTGCAGAACAGACTGCGTGAGTTGAGACAACAGCTGGAGAGCTACTACAGGAGTGCAGTTACTCTGGGTGCGGTGTTAGCAGAGGAGAATCTTTTGGGACTCATGTTCCACTACTACTCCAAGGTAGATAAAACTCTAGAAACAGTACTTTACTTTTTGATACCCAGCAACTTGTATGCCAGTCGGATCATTAGAAAACGAAAGTATAAACGATAGGTCCCGCAATGTTTGAGAAAAGGACTCCCTCTAAACGATATTCAATTAACTCCCTCGTTTTCTCCGACAATTGGTAACCAATCTGTTTATAAGGATCCCCAGTTTCATGCTTGTAATAAGGCCCAGTATTTGTTGGGCATTAAAGGAATGAAAGAGATATGGATTCTGGACCAGAGTTTCTTATCCCAGATGCTCTCTGGTATTCTCGTACGATAGCTATGTTGACCGCATGTAGCCGTAAGGGTAGGAGTAATCAGTTAAATTGACCTGGCGAAGCTGCGAATTTCTTCTGGTGGTTATTATGATCAAACAACTTCAAATTTAGGTCATGGATCTGATCTTGTCAATGGTATCCGCCCCTGACTCCTCGAAAGGACTTTTCGGCCAAGTCAAGACACCAACTTTGCCCTTAGCTGAAGAAGTGCCCAAATCATTCGCTTCTTTTCCCGCTTTTGTCATTGAAGATATCGCGGATTACATCACCTACGTTGTCAGGTGAGATATTTCTCAGTCATTTAAAAATAGAACAATACTTTTATTTGTAACGAAAACTATAAAAATGATGTAATCTTCGCAATCATAAGCTTACAAACTATTACGGCTATAATGAAGACTTGAGGAATGATTTAGTTGAGCATGAAAATAAGCTGCATCTAATGAATTATTAATGATCCTTTCTTATGCAGTGTGTAATAGTATCTTGTGCTCTATGTGAATTTTTTTTGAGAATAATGATGTTTTTGCCAACCTGAATACATTTTTCTTCTGATAGGAATGCCCCCAAAACCGTTTCCTCAGACCAGAACAGTTCTCGCTCTCTCGTGAACTTCCTGGTGACGTTTGCCTGCAGTCCCAACTACATATCGAATCCCTACCTTGTGGCCAAAGTGGTTGAGATCATTTTCCTGCTGAATCCTGGCAACTCACAATCGCCTAATACGTTAGTATTCGCTGTTTATTTGAAACAAGATTTTCCATCAAATTTAGGCAGGGAAAGTCCAAACCATTATACGAGAATTTTTTCAACTGAGACAGAGCGGGTTATGATGGTTTGTAGTTTAAATGCTGGTCCACAAAAAGTAACGCGAATTTTTATTTCGATCTTAGATGCTGCCATCCATAACAAAAACACTGTTCGTTAAGAATGGTATTGCCAATGTCTTGAGAAACAACCATAGACTTCGTCGTGTCAACGAAAAATCCCGGCGAACATTTTTCGGATTTAACATATGATAAACAACATCTACTTGCAAATTGGGCTACAAGTGTAAACAATTTTTTTTGGGTTAGGCTCTACCAGCAAATTCTGGACCACAAAGAGGCCATAGACCACTTCGCGCCCAGTCTCATCCACTTCTACGTGGCCATAGAGTCCACTGGGAGCAGCAACGAGTTCTACGACAAATTCTCTATCAGATATCACTTGACCATTATTTTCATGTCCATGTGGAACAACCCCACACACAAGGTAAAAGGGTTGAGCACAATTGCAACTTCTTTTTTCCTGTTTATCACTGGTATTTTATAGTTACAATGGTAATTACAGCTCCCGGTACTGCGTGGTCTTAAAATCAAACTGAAGAACCAAATAGAATTCAGAATACTAACTTTGTCTTTCGTTTGGTAATCTTTCAAAGTTATCTGTTGCATGTCCTTAAAAAAGTTGTTTGCGTCTAGTGTGGCTGAGCCTGATTGTAATGATCAAATGCTTACGTTTTTGGTTGTTGGGATTGTATCAGAGGCGGAATTGATAGCCTTGATCCGATACATGCTGTGATTTTTCCAATTATGTTCCCATACCCTGAAGTGTTGCCAATCAGAGGCTCAAAACGGAGTATAGTGGGAAATAAACGGATAGTTCGCGGCGAAATTTCAACTTGTGCAGTTCAATAGATGTCATTGAGTCTCTTATGTTTTTTTTCTAGGCGTGTATGGTGCACACTTTGAACAGTGGGGGAGAAATTGTGAGATTTGTGAATTTACTCATCAATGACACGACCTTCCTTCTAGATGAGAGTCTGGAATGCATCAAGCGAATTCATGAAACACAGCAATTGATGAAAAATACAACAGTTAGTTTGTTGAAAATTCCATTAATTAACAGCGAACTTGAGGTTGTTCTTTTAAAAAGTTGTGTTATCAAGCTGTTTAATGAAATACTACTAATGAAAATTACTCCTATGATCTGTCTAACTCTATAAGTAAATCTTTAAATTACGTTTTTTGACCGAGTCTTCGAGCTGGTACAAGCCTGGAAGTAATGGAAGTTAATAGGATCTAAACCATAATGTGATGTATTAAGGAGTGGAATAAACTTTCCAAAGATCAACAAGGTGCCAAAAAGAAGAAACTGCACGAAGACGAAAGCCAGTGTCGCAGCTACATGACTCTAGTGAATGAGACCCTGAACATGTTCCATTATCTCACGAGGGATGTGCAGAAGCCGTTTCTGCTTCCCGAGATCATCGGCCGACTGGCCGCCATGCTCAATTGCTATCTGTCTCAACTTGTGGGACCGAACTACAAAGAACTTAACATAGGTCAGATCATATTTTCAAAATTCCAAAATCAAGCAATTCATCAATTCAAATTTGTGAATTGTGCGGCTGAAAGTTTTAAAACGCATAAATCTGCAACCGAATTCTATTGAACAGGAAAAATAATGTTTTATATTAATTGGGAGAACGAATTATTTAAAGTTATGCAAATACTGGATTCAAATTCCAGACTATGTTTTAGAGAATCGAGAGAAATACGGATTCCAACCGAAAGCATTGCTGGACAACATCACTGACTTATATCTGCACCTCGATAGTAAGGAGCTGGTTGAGGCGATTGCCGCCGATGACAGGTTTGATTGCTTTTTAAGGATCTACTTAACAATTAACTACTTAAGGGGGTGGGTTAACAATTATCTATTTAAGAGAATGGGTGTGGGTTAATTTTCAAGTAGATAAAGTTTTCGAGAAGTATTCGACCAATCAGAAGGCAGCACAGTTCGAATTTTAAATACAACGTTCTAGTGCTAATTTACTGCTTTTATTTATAGTCGTTGGCGATTCTTTTGTAGATTAGTAGATACCATAGGAGGAAGGGGGTTGAAATGAACTTTTGTCAAACAAATCTGGAATACCCTCAGGTGCTTAATTATTGGAGGGATCATAATTTTAGAGTGGGGGTCTGATTTGCGACCATCAATTCAGTTATCAGGGGTTTCCGATAGTTAAGCACCTGATAGTAATGTGAAATTGTATAAATGAGAATATCATGGCTAATTTTGAGCACATTTTTGTTTCCTTTTTGCATGACGACTTTTCCGATTAATTATTGCGTATTTATGCTGGAAGTTTTTGTAATTCGAATGAATTTATAATTCGTAATTTTTTGGCAGGTCTTATCGGGAAGAAATCTTTGTGAGTGCGGAGGAGACACTGAGGAGAGTGGGTCTGAAGACTGGTTCTGAACTAGAGAGATTCAGAAGGATGGCCAGTGAGGCCAAACAGTGCTATCTGGACAACATCCAGATGGAGGAGGACTTCGAGGATGCCCCAGATCACTATAGAGATCCCATCACACAGGTCACTATAAGTTAACTAGCTCGAGAAGAGTAAATCATTCAAGGTGAAAGTTTATTGGTAGCCATGTAGCGATTGGAAAATGGAGAAGTTATCCATTTTGTGTGCCTTCGGATTATTGAAGATCCATTATTAAGAGTAATGAACGTAGTTCACAACTATATAGGTCGTGATGATTTTTTTTCTTTCGTATTTTACAAAAAGTTTTAAAATTTGTTCTCGCTCAAATTAATTTTTCCGTGATTTGAGTTTTGATTTCTTTTTCAGTTCATTTCCTTTATTGAAAGGAAGACACACTCCCTTGCCGAACAGCGAAAGCGTAAAGGTCTCGAAAAACGTAATCTACTTTAGTTTCGAAAGTGGAGTTTAATTATCAGATTTCCCAGCGAAATAAAAACTTTTCGAAAAACAAGTTTCCTTGCGTTCATTACTCTTTTTCAACTGTCAGTTGGCTATGTTCTTAAATATTTGTGGACACCTTCTGACCGTAGCTTAGCAACTACTTTAATTGTAGTTAGGACAATGACGCAACCTACAGCAGTAGTTTTATGTACAGTGTGTTTCAGGGGTGGTGTAACGATTAAATTTAAAGGAGAACAAGACTGCTTGTATATTAGGGCGAAGCCCTGAATGTTCCGACCGACTGTCCATTAATTCATATCGAATAGTTTTTGAGAAAAGAAAATATTGAAAACCTATAAACTTTGGACAATATCAAAGTGAAATGTTGAGTCGTGTGAAATTAATAATAATAAATTGTTTCCAGAGTTAAGAGTTATTTATAAAAATTTATAAATACAAATTGGAATCAGTTGGGAGGACATCATTAAGCCAGCACGGCCCGTTTTCAGGTGTCTCACTAAGCGGAGAACAAAAAAATAGTTGAGTTCTTCGATCCAATGCAATGGACCTTGTACCGGTAAACATTTATTAAACGTAAAACCTCTTTATTCGCACCTTGAAACCATTCTCTATATAAAAAAATGATTTTATTTTTTGTTTTCTTGGGTAGTCTTTTCCACCCATAACCTAGAAAACACAGAAACAAAATCTACATATTGAGCAAAAAGGAATGCCCAATAAAACCGTATTTCCTAGAATGAAACTATCCAAAAATTTGATTAAAGCTATTCAATTGAAACCGAGAAGCACCATTCGAGAATGCGACCGATCCGATTAGCTAGCCTCAATTCAATTTGGAACGATTTTGTTGTGCGGGATAATAAATCGCATAACGCTCTCAGCAATATGAATAAATTCTTCAAAGCGCCCAGAATTTAGTCCAGAACTTGGTCAATTTGGCAATTTTCAAACCCCAGAACAAAAAATAATCTGAGATGAAATATGTATTTCAGGAAGTCAATATCTTGAATGAGGTATAAAAAATTTTTGTTGAAAACTATTTCGATCGGCGAAAGTTGACTGAATAAAAAAACACACCGAGCATAAATATTCCCTTTTCTTCGAAAGTCGGAACAAAAACTATACCGCTATTGAGAGGCAGCCCTGAATTAAAGTGATTGTTTCGTCATTGTCACTTTGATTGAATCAGTTTCAATCGTGACGCGTGTAACTGTTTCAGGCTCTGATGACTGACCCAGTTCGACTTCCGAGCGGCAAAGTGATGGACAGGTCAGTCCTTAGCAGAATTCTCCTAGACAGTGCCATTGACCCCTTCAGTCGCCAGCCACTCTCCCAAGACAGCATCGAGGAGTGTCCGGAACTGAAACTGGAGATAGACAACTGGAAGAAGAACAGAGTCAGTCAGAAATAGATGTAAATTGAAGAATATAATTTGAATCAACAGTGAAGAAAAATGGAGTCAGTTGAAATTTGAACGGACAGCAGCAGAACATCGTTGAACTTCGGCAAACCATTTATGACAGCAGATATGAAGATATTCTGAAATGAGCTTATTATTTAAAAACACATTCATGCTAAAACTGTGTACTACGCTTAAATAAATTGATGATACCGTTTTCAAAGATAAAAGAACGTTGCTTTCAACTGTGTAAGCTAATAGTGTAATTTAATTTGAACTGTTCATGATTGAATTTCAGCTGAAATGTTCCTGGTTGTGGTGAAAATGAGGTAAAACTTCAAGGTGTAATCTTATAACAAAATTGGAATGATTTTTGATCAGAATTTGGTTTTGCCTCATCTGTTTAAATTTGTAGGCGTCAATAATCTGCAATAGTGTCATATTTTACGTTAGAATTGGAGATATTAAAATTTATCACAGTTTAAACTAACTATACTGTCCTGAAATTCATTTGAAAAAATAGCATTGTTTCTACGTTCTCATTAAGTTGTTCAATTTGCATATCCGTTTCAGAGACAATATGTAAATAGCCATGAATGAGAAATCAAACATAGGAACAAATAATAATTATTCTGGAAGTACAGGAAGTACATATCCGAACCCTCCGACACCTTCGGCACCTCCGAGTTATGAAGAGTCGGTCGGATACCCGGACTTGACGCACTTGATTCCTGGAAGTACCAGGTCCCAAAATGTGTCTCCGGCACCTAACGAAAACCCGTCGGGTTCTAATGATTATGGAAACCGCGCCACCTCAACCAATGTGCCTACATATACTGACAGGAACGACCACTGGGGAGTGATAGGGTATTATCAACCTGTTCAAACTCAAGATGCAATTGCCCTTTCGGAACCGTACATAGTTTTAACTCTACCAGAAGACGTGATCCCTCGGCTTAAACCCCAGCAGAAGCCTAACTTGCCTTATTTGCAATGGTAAGTTGACTATTCAACTGAGTATCTTGAATGATCGGATTGAAAGCTGTGTTAAAACATAATTATAAAGATTGAGTTGTTGATTGTGGAATTTAAGGCTTAAACAAAAAACTGTATGGGTATTAAGACCAGGCCTTTGATTTTTTTCAGCATAAACCATGAACTGCTTAACGTAAACCTAGCTTGCAGTGATAAACGAACGGCTTTTTATTACGAATTTCGCTTTGTAGCAGCTGGCACTGGTGCTCTGTTGGTCTGCAGGAAATCCAAGTGCCTCCATACTTCAGGTCTTCTTGCAGAGTTCCAGTCGATGCCAAGTTCTCACTCGACTTTGACAAGATTAACTTTATGCAAAGACAAGTGCGCGTGTTTGCTGCAGCACCCGACTCAATGTTTCACTTACAGGTAACACCTCAAATGCTAGATATGAGTTGTATAAGCGATGCAGAGTTGTTGGCACTATTTTTGCAATCAATTAATTGAAGGCAATCAGCAGAAATCATTCAGAAGTGTTCTGATAGGAAGTTTCTACGCAATTCTATCGCTCTAATAGTGTCCAAAATCTAGGTCACTGGAAAATAGTATTTTTCGGCCGGTTATAGAGTTCTAGGATAATCAGCGAATGATAAACATAAAGCGATAAGCAGGTGCTATCAAATGTTGTACCATAGTTTTTTTGCATGTAAACAACTAAATTAACAGAAAATTGTATCATTTCTTTCTTTTCTAGCTGGAAGTTGGCGTTATCTCTTCTTCCCTTGCTTTGTTTTTAGAGGGTATTTTGATGCTTGAGTGTCAAAGAACGAAGTGATTTTCACTAATGTAGGTCGTGATAATTTTTTTGTTTTGTTTTTGGGAAAAAGTCTGAAACTTTTTGGGCTCAATTTCGATTTTTAAGAGTTTTTATATAGGTCGTGACGATTCCAGAAAAAGTTTTAAACTGCTCTAATGAGGAAAGAAGTGCTTTCATATTTATAAATGCACATATGAATGTCCCTAGGTATATATGCAAATTTTTGAGTGTAATTCAAGTTAATTTTCTAACACGTAGAGAAAATGCACTCTCCAAGTATGAAAAATGTAATGGCGCGACAAAAACATGACTGATTTCTAGATTTCCCTGCAGAATATTTTTTTCCTTAATCCAGTTTTCTCAAAAAGTTATTTTTATTACACTAGCGCGCTTGCGAGCGTTAGTGTATTAGTACGAACCGTCTTTTTTTCTAACCTAACTTGCAAAAAATGTTCATTAAAAGTGTTCACTTATATGGGTAATTTTACTGTAACATTCAAAATTGCATAGCATCTGTTCTCTGCTTTTTTTGGCTAGTGTTTGTGATCTGTTAAGCGTCCGTGGCTGAGTGGTTAGTGTGTTAGAGTCATAATCTCTAGGTCGCAGATCGAATCCGAGAAGCAGTCGAATTTTTTTTTTACTAATTCGAGGCTTATTTCTACTTTTTCTTATTGCACTTTATGGAGCTGCTTGTTGTGTTATTGCTAGTGTTCGCGAAGCACAGCTTTGCCTCTGTGTCAAAAAAGTGCCAGTTATATTTTCCTCTTGAAATTCAAAGAGATTTCAGGCCAGTATTTTTTTTATTCGAAATTGGATTTTTAAAATTGTTTTTCTTGTTCTTTGCGTTCAACTACGCTTTTCCAATTGTCTGTTGACTATGCTTCGTGGTTTGACTTTTGATCTTTTTTGAAAGTTCAGATCATTTAGTTTGTTAAAAGGAGGCACATCCCGCTATCAAACAGTAAAAGTGAAAAGATCACAAAAACATGAGGAACTTCTAGTTTCAAAATGGATTTAAATATTTTGAGTTCCCAGCAGAAACAAGTTACCTATTGATCCAGTTTTCTCTAATTGCGAAATTTGAGAAAAAAAACCCTTTGAAATTAATTGGTGAAGATTGAAGAGCTTCAACGTGATAGTTTTTTCTCCGAAATGCAAAGTTTGTTTTTTCTGTTCTTTTTACACTTTTTGAACTATCTGTCCATTTTATATAGTTGTTAGTTTTCACTTGCGAGAGGAAATGATTTGAAATCGGTAACGAGGTTTGTTGCATTCAAACTATTTTTAAAATAAATATATAGGAAATTCACCATGTTGCTTAACGTCGATGCATTTCCTAATTGATCTTCTGGTAAGGCGCATGCCTTGGGGTGAAAGGTCTGGGCAAAGAGTTCGGTCAGTGTTGTGTTTTCGCGGTATGTATGGAAGTTGATACATTTTTTGTAAAAAACATGTCGGAGCATCGTTCGATTTGATTCATAGACCATCGTTTCTCTGCTTGTCTTTCCAAAGCATGGAAGGGCTTTTCTACCGGTTGAAGCAATTTTAATTAAATTTAAAGTCTTTTTTAATTTGTAAATTATTAACTCTAATTTTGTTCAATTTCTTTTTGTTCCTCCCATTAAAAATGTGGAGAAAGCCTATATTCGTTTGTCCTAAGTTTTTTTTCCACGCATAATCAGAAACTTAAATAATCATCGGAATGGGAGACTGGTACATCATATTAAAGCCCGTTTTTTCATTAAAATTCTGAATTTCTTCGTTTTTAGTCCAATTTCGAGCAATTAAATGTAAGCAAGCAGCCTTGTTATTGCAGGATCACAAGCCATGCAAATATAGTTTCATTCCAGTAAAATTATTAGTGCTAACTTGGGAATAAAAAACTTCAAAGTTTCAAAAAATTTTGTGAAAAAAATGATTTTAATTTTTTTTTTCATATCATTTTCGATTATAACCGTTGCACGATTTGCCTTTTTTCTACTGTGACTGCCGGCTTAATTACCGTTCGCTACGTTGCTCTGAATGTTTTTAACGCTTGGATAAGTTTTTTTCCTGTTTCTTGTTTTTCTTAAATTGAACAGCATTTGAGACAAAGGTATGAAGTTTTTTGCCATTTTTCTTTTGATTATTTTTAAATTTATTTTCTTTTGCAATGCGCAGCTTTGCTTGTGTTTAAAGACATTATATGGTAGAAAGATATAAAAACTGAAGGAAGTTTTTACTGGGTCTAATATCAAAGCTGATGTTTCATTTGCTGTAACCGTTACACGATTTGCCTTTTTCTGTGACTGTTGAACATGACTAAATTCTACGTTTTTGTTAGATCACACGACTCACAAAAACAAACTCTAATTTGAAGCAAAACAAAGCATTCAAGTTTCACAGCTGGAACGATTGTCTACCGAGTACGGTCGGTTAATTACAGTTAGCTTCGCGGCTCTAAATGTTTTTAACGCTAGGTATTTGTTTTTTTCCGGTTTTATGTTTACCTTAAATTGAACAGAAAAGGCCATATATTTTTTTTTGTTGAAAATCGAAGTACGATTTTTTTCAGAAAAGTCAATATTTTTTTACTGTTTAGTTACGTTCATTGACTCTTTTCCAACTGGCTATGGTTTTTTTGTCCAAGTTCAGGCAGGGCAGATTCCCATCATTATACGAGACATTTCCACCATCAGAGAAAGAATGGATGAAGATTGGAAATTTACCTATTGATCGAGTTTTCTCACATTGGGTTTATTTTGTCCAAAAATTGTCACATAGTAATTTAAAGAGATTTAAGGTCATCTATTTTTTTTCCATCGAAATTCGCAAGTTTTTTTTTCAAACTATTCAGTTTTTTTTTTACTTTTTACTTACTTGCGATCGTTGGCTCTTTTCTAACTGTCTGTTGGCTATATTTAAAAAAATTATCACGTTTGTTTTTGTTTATAAGAGTCCATGAACATTGAGTTAGTTTTGTCAAAACAGTGGGTCAATCATAAATTGTTCTAGAAATTCGCTTATTCGAATGTCAGTGTTTTGTTTCCTTGCGTTCATTACTCTTTTCCAACTGTCGGTTGGTGATCGGTGATTTGTAAGAAGTCTATTCTTTTTAGCTGGTTTGGCAAATCCTATTACCAGAATTTTCCGTGCCCTAATTTGCGAAATTTTTTCGTATCTCACATTTACAGATTCTATTTCATTTTTCGCAGCATAATTTCCCCGATTGCTGGATGAAAATAATTTGTTTACTGTTGTTTCAGAGTGGAATAGTTAGCAAAGCTAAGACAAGCTATCAGACAAATTTCATCAAAGGAATTGCTGACAAACTTGCAAACTGCACTTTACGAATCACAACGACGACAGGAATCAGATTCTACAAATTTCAGAGCCTTCATTCAAGATGAATTTTTTCATTTTTTCTTTTTAATTGGTCAATTTTTTGTCCAGTGCAAACTTCTCATCCTTTGAAGAAATTTATTTTGAAGATTAGAATTTAAAAATAACTATTGGCTTCAATTAAATTGTGTCGAATTGGTTTTTACTTTTTCTATTTTGTGGTTTTGATAAATTTCATCGTTAATGGCTTGGTTAAATGTGCAATTCGCAGATCAAGTCTACTTTTTCTTTTGCTGTTGTTGTTTGTTATCCGTAGTGGACTCTTTTCTGCTGTTGTTCTGGGTCTGATTCTGACTATCTGAAAACAAAAAGCATTGTTTTGAACAGATTTTTTGAAAGTCTGAATTCGGGAAAGTTGCAGAAAAAGTCTTTTGGGCGAGCAAGTTCTCTATTAAGATATATAATGGTCCGAAGTTAGAGCCAAAAGTTGATCATTACTCACTTTTCCAGGGTGAGCAAAAACTATTTGAAGTATCTATTAAACTGCGTTTTTTATTGCACGAGTACTAGACTTTTTCTCTGTAAATAACTTTGTTTGCAAGACTCACTGGACTCATTTCCGGGAAGCCTCCTTTAGCTACAAATTTACTGCAAAAGGCCTATTTTATGCATTTTGGCATTTTAAATATCTGGCCAATTCGAGATTTGCTTTTTTTCGGCTTGATAGGTATTGGCCTATTATATATTGGTTTAGTGGCCTCATATGGCGTCGTTTGACGAGCAAAAAAAGTTTGCGTGTGGGTGTGTTTTGAGGGTGAGGCAGACTTAATAATTTTTTTGAAGTCTTGTTAGATTTTTTCAGCTTAAAGGTTTGGACGCTTTCCGGCTTTGTTACCGTTTGGTTTGTTTTCTTCTGATGCTAATTTTACATTGTCTTGGCATATTTTCGTTTCAAAACTAGCTTTTTCATTTTGGTAGATTTGTTTTTCGACATTATTTCGTTTTTGTTCAAAAAGTCTTTTAAAATGCGATTATTCCAAAATAAGTGATTTTATGCTTTTAATTGCATATATGAATTCCCCTAGCTCTTTTTTCATTGCATATATGAATTCCCCTAGCTCTTAATCTTGACGGTTATATGCTCTTTTTGAGTTCAATATAAATAATTTGCTAGAAAATAGGCAATACGCACTCTCCAACTATAACAGCTTAAATGGCGCAAAAAAGGTGATCGATTTCTGGTTTCGAAAGTGGAGTTCACAAAAAAAACCATATTTCGTCTCTGCGTTCATCAGATTTTTTATACTGTCTATTGGCTATGTTTTTGTGTCGCAAGTGGTGCGAAGCTCCGCAAAGCCTCTGTGTTGGATTTTCTTTGCAAGAGCAAGTGTATTGTTAATGGTAGCTAGACTTTTTTCATGAAACAACCTTCCTTACAAATAAGTTAGAGTTATTCAGATCTGTAATGGTATTTTGGGCAGCGCGCGTTTCAAATTTCTTTTTCGATTTTTGAGCTGCTGTTGTTTGCAAACGAATTCAAAATTTTTAGTTGTAAAAGAATACGTTATAAAGGTCTGGATGATTTTTTGTTTCATTTGAAAAATAAATTTGTTCATATTTTTCTCTCGCGTCTTTCTGAAATGTTTTTTGTGTCTTGTTTTGAAAAATTCCTAACTGCACTGCTCACATTTAAAGGTACGGCTGACAGTAATTACTCTGTTAAAATCTAACCCGCTAAAATCAACCCGCTAAAATCATGTCTGTAAAAAAGTAAGTGGAAATTAATTTACTTTGTCCGCTTTTGTCTTTTTTCTTGTCTTCTTTGGCCTGTACTTCTACATCAGCAAAATTCTGGATTTGCTCTTTCATCTGGTTCAAATCTTCTTCATACGCCAGTCTGACCTGAGTATCAATTAAAGTGAGCTCTCAAGTTGCAACTAAACTGTTAAAAAGTTCTTGGAAAGGTGTTTTGATGAGGCAGAAAGCATTTTGTCGAAGTTTTCATGGAAAATTTTGGTGGTTTTTTGGCGGAGAAATTTTTAAAGAGGACATTTGTCAATGGGTTTTTTTTTGTTTTTTAGATATCATAACTAGAAGTGCTGTTTTTTAATAATTGAAATTGCGCTTGAGTGCCTCTCACCTGGGCGGGAGCAGCGATTTGCTCCATTTTTTCTTTGATGTCCGCGAACTCCTGGATGCTCTCCTGTGCTTTGGTCGTATTTACGCAGATCAGCGCAAATTCTCCGTCTGATGCAAACAAAAATGTCTAATTTTGTTATATTTGAGGGTTTTTTATGCAATTGTTTATTTTTGTAAATCCAGATGATGCAATTGACACTTTTCCTTGATGTTCCTTGAGGTTCTTTAAATGTTTTTTTTTGGTACCTGGCATCTTGTTGTAGGATGAGGCCTTCTCGCCCCTGACGGGTGTGATGGATATCTTGCATGCGTCTTTGAACTTGTCACTTGCAAAGTACAATTCCTTCTCTACCTTCTTTTTTTCCTCCAACAAAGGAATCATTTGCTCTTGATGTCTTAAGTGCAAGTCCTTCAACAGTTGCGCTTTCCTAAAAAATGCCCTCACTTTTATTTTCAGGGATAAGTACTTCTAAGATTTAGTAAGTTGCTGATATGAAAGTGGGTTTTGCCTTGCGTTGAGCTGCTTGTCCAGTTCTTTGAAGGTGGCGTGAATGAGCCTTTGACCGACGTTCTCGGATACCTGTAACATGTTCGAAGAGTAAAGTTAACGAGTCCTACAGATGAATTTGATTGCGAAGACTCCGAGTACTTGAGCTTTGATAGTTGTTACTTAATTACCTTGAGACTGTCGAGTGCATCCTGGATGTCTCGGATGTTCTTCCTGTGGATCTTTCTTTCAAGACTGGCCGCCTCCTCCCGACTGCTCATGAACTCCTCCAGGAGACCCTCGACGTGCTTGGTTCTAATTTGACATGGTTCAGAAATAATAAGAACTCCATTTATCAAAAGCTGGATATAAAAGAGCATCGATATTCTGAACAGCAAATTAGCATATGATAACGTGCAACATTTTTTGTTGAAAAAAATCAAGCTATTTCTCAAGGGAGGCGCTTTTTTAAAGTCGCGGTAAATCACCTGCAGTTATCGCAAAGCTTCTGAGCACAGTGTACACAGTGGTTGAAGTCGGTCTTCTCCACTCCACAGCCCCCCTCGCACGGCTTCCCTCCTCCTCCCCCACCTCCGCCTCCCCCACCACCACCGCCTCCCTGACTGTTCTCATTTTCCCCGCCCCGACTACGCTGTGTCTGATTACCCGACCCTTTCTTCACCGTCACCGACATTCAACTGCAATTCTTTTGAAAAAAAAATCAAATATACATTGTCTTAAGTTGTTATTGTCTCTCGGGCTTAACCGTTTTCGAAGTGTGGTTCCTAGGCTTTAACCGGTGTTGAGCTTTTCCATATTTACGTTTACGCTTATTAATTAGGTCGGAAAACATCTGGATAACTCAGCTTATAGCAACGCAAATGAACAATCCTTTTGCGTACTGACAACAAAATGGCAAGCCCATTAATTGCTCTTTTTGTTTTACAGATTTTTAAAACGGGTTGAATCTCGACGGAAAATTAATCATCTGAAACGGTTTTTTTTCGGAAATGTGGACAGTATGGGGCTGAAGTTGAGTCATCAGAATTAATTGTTCAAGGTTTCAAATAGATTTAGTCTTCAAGATTTATGAGCGTAGTAAAGACTTATATAGGTCTTGGTGATTTTTTTTTTGTTTTTCAGGAAAACATGCAGTTTTGAGTTCAATTCGATATCATCTGTTAAAAGTTAAATAAATTGCGTTCTCCAAATACGAACGTGGAATTGGAGCGGAAAAAAACGAACGATTTTCTTGTTTCGAAATATAATTTTTGCCTATTAGCTAGTTATCTTAAATTGAGTTAAACTGTCAAACATAAATTCATCTTCAAATTCAAAGAGGGTTAAAGCCATATCTTTTTAACTTTCAAATTCGAAAGTTAAAGTTTTTTCAAAAATAGGTCACTTTTTTGTTTCCTTGCGTTCATTGAAGTTGGCTATGTTAGTTCCTGTCAGTTGCCTATGTTAGTGGGCTTCAAATATTAGAAGTTAGATTAATAATGTTTAATTTTACCTTTTGGCAGATCAGTTGAGCTTGACGAATAATAGATGCGAGTTCTGGTTCGATCAAATAATCTGTGTAATCAGATAAACGCTGTTTTTTGTTGCTGAGCGAGCTATTCGATTTTGAATTGAAAACAGTATTTTTTGAGCAACGTCTAAGCATTCGCCACTTGACTGACTCGAGTGCTTTACATGTAAAGCTTTTTATGACTGAGAAGTTGCTTAGCTTACTACAATTGTTGATTTCTTCACAATTTATTTATTGCTCCGATCACCGAAGTGAACGGAAAATGTGGATTTGGTTATTTTTTGCCACACAAGTTTAGGTGCTGCATAAGTCACTCGGGTTGAGTGATATATCATATTAAAGCGCAATCAACCGTTATTCGAGCTGCCATGAAAAGTTCTAAACAATTTTTTTAGGTTATCGAGAAAAATGATCTGATTTTTTGCTTCTCAGAGCAATTTAGCGCGAAGGCTTACTGAATGTATATATAACAGTTTCTTCATAATTTTGACTCAAGTAAATAATATTATCATTTTGTTTCAGATTTAATGTCTTAAAGTTTTTAGCGGTTCATTTTTTTAAAAATAATAAATTAGGTTATTAATTAGAATTAGGAATGGATGCAGTAAACAGTGCAATAATAAACAACGACAGTTCGCAGCAACATTTGCCAGACGGAAGTCCGCCGCAATCTGAAGCTGAAGTTGACGTTGAACCCGAAGATGTTCGCAATATTTCGATGACGTCATCAGCGTCCTCTCGCGTAAACAACTTGGCATCAAGATCACAAAGGCGCAGTCACGTGGAAACGGATTACAACATACGGCCAATGGAGTTCAGAGGTTTTTCTCCGGGCACACAACGGAGGCATTCACGCCAATATGGAAGTGAGAATTTTTAAATCACAGAAGGCTTTTCTTAAATCAAACGATTTTCTCGGATGTTTTGATTGAATTGACTCCAGAAACTGAATTAATGGTAAAGAAATCTTTGAGAATACGTTGTTAGTTTTTTGAAATGGAAAAAGCTCTGGAAGGTCTTAAGCAAATACATTTTTAGATACGGAGGAATCAAAATGTTTAAAATAGTGATACCTTTAGGAACATCTCAGCCACCGGGATTTGACGCAAGTATTCCAGAGATTACAATCGGACCGGAACATCTTCATACAATTTTAACAGTGAGCGGCAGTGGAATCCGCAATGGCACCTACAGACATGACAATGACGAAGACTGCAATGAAAATGACGACACGAGCAGTACTTCGGACTCTACCGTAGTGAAAGACCCGACAACTTTCGACGACGATTCGCGACTCATCGGGGATTCTGCGAACTTCTTTGGAGGAATCGAGCTGCATAGGTCCTACAATGACAATTCTCTTATCGGAGGCAGGACTTCGTTTTTGGGCGCTGTTTTTATTGTTTGCAATGCGGCACTGGGAATCGGAGTGGTGAATATTCCGCATGCTTTACTCACCATTGGAGGTCTCTATTCGGCTCTTTTCACCCAATGTGTGAGTTAGTTTTCTTACAAGTTAACTCGTTAACTCAAATCGTAAAAAATAAATTTATGTAGTGGATGTAAGTAAGTATACTTAATTTTTAAAAATAAGGTAAGAGTTATAATAGCCCATAGAAAGCAAAAAACATAAAAGAGGGTTTTCAAGAGGGTTCAGGATTTGTAACACTGAAATTGAGCTCAACTCGTATTTGGACATCTGGTCTATCGATTACTGGATCTTAATGTATTGTCTTGAATTACATTACCGAACAAAAAAGCTCGTTTTTTGACAGTTCTATTACTTTCTCTCATGTTTGACGTATTTTATTCCAGGTAGTGGTGTGCATCGTGATGTCGACTCTGTTCCTGTTGGGCTACTGTGCGGAGAGGTGTCAGGTGTCCTCATTCGAGTGTGTCGTTGGGACTCTGTGGGGTCCCAAACTGAAGTTCCTAGTGGAGCTCATCATCGTCCTTAATGGGTTCCTGTCCTGCATCATGTTTCTCATTATCGCAGGAGACCAGCTGCCACATGGTTCATTGAATTTTTGTTATTTCACTGATTGGATTAGCGTTTAATAGCAAAAGCAGATGGCTCAGTCTGTCAAGTGGAAATGAATGATGAGGTTGAGGGTTGGAATTCAACAAACAACAAATATTTTTCGATACAGTGTTTGAAAGAGCACCTTGTTTTTAGTGCTGTTGCTTCTGGACCCGAGCAAGAGTCCTACTTATTTCCGGGAGCTATCAGTGGTATTGTCTTCCCTGCTTATTCTGCCACTCTGCATACCGAAGGACATCGCATACCTCTCATACCCTGGGTGAATTGTAATTCAGATCATATTAATGAACCTCCAACTTCTGGTCTTGGTAAAAAAATAATTATTTGATGTCCCCACCCTCGAAGAGTAAGTATAAGGCTCAAATAATTTCTTTTAAAAAATTGTGGTGCTTGGTTTTATGATTTATGTATACCTACTGTATGACTTTTTGTATCTCTTGCAGACTAGTGTCGGTAGTAGCTGTGATCTACTTGCCTGTTGCAATCATCATCCGCTACTTCAAGCCAGACGCACCGAAGAGAGAAGACAGGTTTGACGATATCTCCTTCTCCTGGATGGGTCTCTTGCACTCGTTTCCCACTCTCGTGTTGGCCTATCAGTGTCACTTAAGCTGTGTGCCCTGCTATGCCAGTCTACGCAACAGGTTGGTCAACTTGTTGTAGCTTTGATAAACAGAGGAAAGTTTTTTTAAAAAGCTGTATAAATAGTCTGTTCAGCTATTTTTATTGTTTGGCTGACTCCCCATCTGTATAATTGGAAACTAAACTTCAGGAAGACGTGTTCATTTGCAAGCTGCGAAATCGTACAGCCAGCCAATTTTTTTTTGTAGGTCAATGACTAGATGGGCAACCATCATCACAATTGCTCTACTTATTGTCTCCGGAATCTACGCTTCAGTCGGTTTCTTCGGGTTCATGACATTCGGAAATATGGTAAGAGACAAATTTGGGTGTGATTCTTGTTATTGATAAGATTGAATTTAAAAAAATTGTATTTAGTATTTATAAAGTTAACTAGTTTTCTATCTATTTAACCCTTGCGATAAGCAAGGGTATTGCAATTGGGTCCTAGACTTTTTTCCCGTCAATAACTTTAGGCACAGGACTCATCTCCTGGACCCTGCACTCGTTCATCCACTAAGCCTTTTTGTTGCAACAGAGGTTTTTTGAGCATGTTAGCATTTCAAATATCGGCTTATTCGATTTTTTTTGTTGATTGCAATTTTACCAACTCGCTTTGTTAAAACTTCTCTTGTTTTTTTTCTCAGTTTAATAGATTTCGGCATATTTTATAATGGCTCAGTGGTCCCATTTTGCATCGTTTGATGAGCGAAAAAAATTTCGGTGTGCGCTTTGAGTTCTGAGGGGAATGAGCTTTAACATTTTTTTTAGTTACGAATTTTTTTCCGAATTTTCTAAAAAAAAATTTCCGGCTTTAAGGATTCTGCTCAGACTTTTTTTACTGCCTGTTAAGTTTTCCGATGATAATCTTATATTTTACTTTATTTGGTGGATTTGACTTTTGATTCTAATTATGCTTCATTCAAATTCATCTGCTTAATATGGAGAATGAAGAGACCTTGAACAAGATCAGCTGCTTAATCCTAGCGACATAAAAAGGTTATCTAAGACACAGTTTTCGTTAACTGGGTTGGAGTTAGTTAGTTAGCAAACATAATTGTCAGTCATAATTTTTTTCTAAAGTATAAAGAAATGCATGCTTCACTATCTCGCCATCCGTAAGCTTCAAAGTATTATATCTGCAAGTTCAGCTAAAGAATTTTTTCACGTTCTTACTTTATCGTATATTGCAATGCTTGAAGATTTTTTGTTCGATTAACCAGCTGGAATTCGAATTGGGCCTCCAAATATGAATGCCCAAATCCTTTTTGTTTACAAGATACGACGTTTCTAGTGACTTTTTCGAAAAATTTCAAGGTACAGATTTCAAGAAATTCGCAAAATTTGAAGTTCTTTACACTGTAGTTGGATGCTTTCAGGGTAGTCTCAGGGTTGCAAATGTTGCCTCAAATTATGACTTCTCACGTCTTTTTAGCTTTCATTATATGACCTTTTTAATGCTTTTTTCGTAAGTTTTCAAAGAAACAAGATATAAAAAAACGGACAAAAAGTTGAAATTCTAAACTCTATAGTGTGGAGTGCTGTCAGTACTTTCAGGCGTTTCAAATCTTGCCTTCAAATTACCAACTCGTTTTACAAAGTCAGCTGAATCACTTATGATGCTGACATGCTCAATTTCATGAAAATTCTGTTTTGATTACTGGGTGGGTCCTAGTTAAAACGGTAGTTTCAGGTGGTCTTGAAACGTGTTATTGCTGTCTGCTCGAAGATTGTCGGCCCTGTTTCCGCTTCGTAAGTTTTGTTCAGTTGATATTGCTAGTTTGAACTTCAAAGGTTTTGCTTGGCATGTTTGCCTAGATTTCCTGTTTGACAAAAAACACAGGTAATATGAAAGTGTATGGGATTAAGTTTTTTGTTTCATTTTTTTTGGACGCTATGGAAATTTTTATCTCTATTTGCAAAATTTTTTGTTTTCCCCGCAAAAACCCTTCTCCCGCTTTTCAAACAAGAGTATCCATAGAAACAGCGCCTTCATTTTTGTGTACTTGATTACTCTCCTGGTCTCTTTTTGCTTTACCCCTGTCTACAGCCTACGAGGACACCTGTGGCGGGGATATTTGACCGATATTTTTTGACTTTTTTTTCATCTTCTCAAAAACTAACCTACCAAATCTGAGATTTTGGTTTCAATGAATTTGACATATAAGAAAAGTTCACCTTCATAAATAGCTACTCTCAAAATTTTTCTACTCATAAAACTATGACCCTCGGAATTGTCAAATTTTTTGACCGTTTTTTTGAATCCCTTTAAACTTTTTTTTCTAAAATTAAGATCCCGATTTTTAGGTTGCGGGTTTAATAGAGATAACGGGTTGTGGGAAACTCCCCTGCGTAAGCGTCCACTTTTAAATTTTTTTTCTCACAAAAAGTTATAGATCTCGAAAAAGTCATTTTAAAATTTTTTTGAGTGCTTAAGTTTTATGATTTTTACCAAAAAATACTATCTGAGATTTCGGGTTCAGTCCAAAGAACGGGTTGTTTGAAGCTCCTTTGCATAGGCGACTACGCCCAAATTTTTTACACTAAAAATTATGGCCCTAGGAAATGTCAAAATTTTGATTTTTCAACCGTTTTTTTTTTTGAAACTTTTCTCGAGAACTACCCTGCCAAATCTGGGTTTTCGAGTTCAATCGAAATTAAAGGTTGGGTGAATCTTTTCTGCATCAGCGGCTGCTTATTTAAAACAAAAAGCTATGATTCTCGGAATTGTCAGCTTTCTGATTTGTTCACCGCTTTTTCAACTTTTCTCGATAACTATCCTGCCAAATCGGATATCATACGTTTAGTCGATACAGCAGGTTGTTGGAAACTTGTTTATTGAATTTGCCACTCCCAGTTTTTTTAGAAAAAAGTTATGGCCTCCAAACAAGTGAAAGTTTTTTTGGAAGTTTATTTCGAATCTTATCGTGTCAGTTACTCGAATCTTACCGTGCCAGTTCTGAGGTTGTGTTCAATCGAGTTTGTGAATCTTCTCTACTTTACCGGCCACGACCTGCTTTTCCTTTTTAGCTGAAAAAATAAACGAATTACGAGAATTCAAGTTTTTGTTCTGGCCGTTTCTAAAAATTTTTGAATTTTCTTGAAAACTACCCTATCACATCTTAGATAATAATTCTAAGATCTCAAAATATATATTTTTTCATTAGATAAACAACTTAGATTTTGGGTGAAGTTCAATTTTTTGAAATTACGCATTTCGTCCCGCATCAGTATAACAAATTCAAAAAATATCAATTATGTACCTCCAGCTTTAGCTGAAGCCTAGGTATCCTTCATTGAGACATACGAAAATTTTTGCTCATTTAGTTTTTTTCAAAATGTTTCATGTTTTACGGCGTTTTTTGTTGTATCGCAAATGGTGCTAAGCCCCGCTTGGCCTCGATGGTCGGAACAATCAAGATAATTTATGGTGAGAAAATTTGTAGTAAGGTGGTGATATATCATATACAGACGTTTTCAGTCCCAATTTTGTTCCAGTATTGAGAAAAACCGGTTCGAAATTTCTCAGTTTTAGTCAATTTCGAGCGAGTATAATTTTTCGAAAGTTTTTTTGTTTCATGTTTCGAAATGTCAATTTTCAAAAAGTCATTTTTTTGAAAAATTTTTTTATTCATTGTTTTTCAAATTCGTTTAGTTTTAAGTGTGAATGACCGGGTTCTTGAAATTAGAGTTTTAATCTTATGTATTTTAAATAGAAAGTTTATTAATTTGTTTCCAGACGAAGAGCGACGTCTTATTGAACTACGAGTCCAAGGATGACATAATGATCTTTGCCCGACTCACCCTCTTCTGCTCGGTTATTTTTTCCTACCCCAGCATGCACTACGTCTCAAGGTAAATAGAATAAGTTGCCAATCAAGTTTATACAAATGCCAGGAAAATATTAATGAAAGCTCTTCAACTCGAGGAATTTTTAAGCTGATAAACCCTCTTCAGCTGTTCTTGTAATTTAGAATGATATATTTTTTATGTAAATGTGGTTCACAAAAAAAAAGTTTTTTTTTCGAGTTCCTTGAGTTCATTGACACTTCCTAACTTTCTGTTTGCCATGTTTTAAATTTGGCCTTGCTCTCAAATCATCAAATTTTAATTTACCGAGGCTCTTTTTACCTGAATTAATCCACTGACGTTCACAATGAATTGAGTTACTACGAAATGCAGTTGTTCAAACAATTTGAAAGGTAGTTTTTCCTATTTTTTTTAAAAAAATTTGCATTAATTTTGCTCAGGTCTGCATATCAGAGTATGTTCAAATGTCGAGGTAATCCGGACTCGCCCTTCAATGCTTTCTTCACTCCAGCCTGGCTCCTGGGCTCACTCTCTGCCAGCCTGTTCATACCCGAAATTGGATTTGTCATAAATAGATTCGGACCAGTCGCCGCCTTCTTCATACTAGGCTTTCCAGGTTATATTGAAATGTTAACTTATGAGTTTAACTTACATATTACGAATCGACTTTTTAGTTTTTTCAAAATGCTGTTTTTTGTTGGCATTTTTTGCTTTTTTACACAAGCGAAGTGTATTATTACGAAGAATTGTTTTTCCAAGCTAAGCCGCAAATAAATATGCTCTTGGGTAGCACTTTTGGTATATTTCAATTTAATCATATTTAAACTTATTTAAGCATGGAATTTTAATAGCATATGTTGCTGCTTTATTTTGGCTTGTGTTAGGTCCTGTTTGAAAAAAAAACGGCATAATGAAAATGTATGGGATTCGTTGTTTTTTTTGTGATGCTTTGGAAGATTTTTGCACTTTCCGAGGAAATTTCTATTTTTCTGCGGCCTTCGAAAGTTTCTGTAGTAGGATTTTTGACCTAATTGTGTTTTATCTTTTTTCATTTTCTCAAACATTAAAAGCACAAATCTGAGATGAAAGTTTCAATCAAAAGAACAAACCATGGGGATCTTTCCTCCTCAAGAGGCTATTCCCTAAATTCGGTAGAAAAAAAGTAATGGCCTCAAACACACCCATTTTTGACATTTTGGTTAATTTTTAATTTTCTTGACTTTTCTCAAAAACTACTGGGAAATTGGAACTAGGGTTTAACCGAAAAAAAAAACAGTTTTGTGACTCTCCTCTGCGCAAGAGTCTATGCCTTACGTTTTGAAAAAATATGGCATTAAAAAAGGTCACATTTGAAATGATGCCTGTTCTTTTTTGGAAACGTTTTTCCAAAAACTAACCTGCCGATTCTGAGGTTGATAGAAATTGCATCACTTTTCTCAAAAACTACCAGCTAAAGCTGATATTAAGGGTTCATTCTAAAATTTAGGGTGTGCAAGTTCTCCCTGCATAAGGGGCTATTCCCATGCTTAAGTAGAGAAAAGTTAATGGATTTAGGAAACGTCAGTATTTTAGTTTTTGATCATTTTTTGGATTATTTTTTACTCGTTTCGAAAACTACTCAGCCAAATATGAGAGAATGAATATACTTGAAAGAAACAGTAGTAGTTTTGTCCTTATTATAAGCGGCTAATCCTCTACTTAAGCACAGAAATCTTTAGGGTTTTGCGTGAAGTCCATTTTTTGAGATTTTTAAAATAACGCCTTTCCGTATCAGTACAAGATGATTCAAAATATTAAAACAGGCGCATCCAGCATTAGCTAGGGCACTAGTTAATTTTCAAGCAACCGTGGCACAGATGTCTGCACGTGAGACTAGATCCACTGGTCGGAGATATAAACCCGGAGCATTGAAATAGTTTTTTTTGG
Source organism: Symsagittifera roscoffensis (assembly GCF_963678635.1). Classification (NCBI taxonomy): domain Eukaryota; kingdom Metazoa; phylum Xenacoelomorpha; order Acoela; family Convolutidae; genus Symsagittifera; species Symsagittifera roscoffensis. The sequence continues at coordinate 16,113,202 of NC_087064.1, forward strand.
TCGAATTTTTGCTGCGTAGCATTGGCAATTTGATAGAAATTGTAGCTGTTTTATTGGTGGCTTGTGTTAGTAAAATTACAAGCGATCGTGGAGCAGATGTGAGAACGTGATATTCCTAAAATCAGCAAAAAGTTTTTCACAAGTGGTATTTTAAGTTTTTTCCTTTTGCCTTATTTCACTATGTTTTACCTGTTCAGAGCTTTTTTTGCGTTTTCCTTGCTTGTGTTTGCGGAGCACAGCTTCGCCTGTGTTTTAAGTCTGCTTTATTGCGGTTTTTTGCTTGTTTTGCAACGTTGTGCAGCTTCGCCTCAAAGTAAAAATTGCCTGCCCTAAGAAAATTTGCGCAAGTTAACGCCCTTGACAAAGAAGTTGCAACTTTTTTCTTGTTTTCTTTGTTTCTACCATTTTTTAGATAAAGGGTTGAATTTTTGACATGCTGGATTCTATTATTTTAGATAAAAGGTTGAATTTTCGATATGCTGGGTGCAACTATTTGAAAGGAGCTAGCCAGAGGTGCTCTTGCTGTGGGAACATTCACGCAAACAACACAAGAAGCTTGGATTTATGTACTCAAATTGGTTCGTTGGGAAGATGATGAGCTTGACTTGTTCTTTTTTTGCCACGGAATAACAATAGACAAAATAGTTACTTGGTCCGGTGTCAAAAAGCTAATGAATTGTAAATAATTTTGCACTAATGATCGAAATAAACCAGCAATAAAACTGTTCCAGCAAGTATTTGAGGAGATTACTGCTCGGTTCCATGCATAGGATTTTCTAAGCTGTTTTTGTGCCTTGTTTTTGTTTCTGTGGTTCGGAAATGAGCGCCCAAGACCTTCAAACGTCTGTATCGTCAAAATAGATACGACCGTTTTTTGACGCCTGGCCAAATAATTATTTAGGTTTTTTCATCTGCCATTCTTCAGCGGCAGAAAGAGTAATTGAAGCTCAGCAGCTTCCCAAAGAGCCAATTTGAATCCATAAATTCAAGGGTTTGTCCCGTGACTAGATCTTTTAAGGTTCTGAGACATCTCTAAAATGGCCAAAATCTATTTAAATGGTTACCATAAAAAAGTTAAGCAAAATTTCTGGTTCAATGTGAAAGAAGGTGTTGTTTTCAGAATATATATTGATTTTAGATATTGTTCTTTTTGCCGTGAAGATATATTTTTTTCAGGTCTGTGCCTGATCCAACTGTCTCGTCAACACTCACGAATGTGGATTTTCTCAGCCGCAGTTGGAATAATATACTGCATTCTGTGCGTAATGGTGCTCGCTTGCTCTTTTCTCTCTTTCTATCCCAAGTAAACTATTCTCCTAAAAAGAAATGAGTGTTAGATCGGTCCCCAAGACAAATCAAATATGAATGTTAGATGCATGAGCATGGGTTTTAAAAAATGAAATTTATTGCTAATAAAAATCACAATAGGTTTTAGATTAAAAGCGGGGTTTTTACATAAGAGATTCTGCACTCTTGAACTCTCAAGTTTAAATTATAGAAGAAAAAGCAAATGAAGTCATTTTTCGGAAGGTGCTGAATTTTACGGAACCATCTGCCATATATGGACCACGAGCTAAAATATTTTAACGCGTATAGACTACGCAATTGAACTTAAACAAAATCTTTTCAGAAGAAACTGAAGTTTTCGGTACCAGCTGCCATAATTGTACCTCAAAAATTGACTATACAATATTTTCATGGCCAAATATTCAGTGCAGTATGTTTAGTTAGTTATTTAATTTAGCTAGAGCAAGAACAATTATTTAAGGTTAGTGCTGTTGGCGAAATTAGTGCTCATATCACATTTTCTTTCGGATTAGCCCACATTGTAAAACCATTTATTTTTTCCTGTAGTTAAATTTACAAGGTATGTTTTAGATAGCAATAATCGTGTATTTTTATCAGGCTATTTTATTATTGTAGAAAATTGATTTTGAGTACAGTTCAGTTTTGTGTCAATGAGGCTCTTTAAGCCTATTCCGACTAATTGAGTTCAGTTTTTAAATGTTGAGAACAAGTGAATTTTTTCTGAATTAGTCCTTGCTCATTTTTTTTTTATTTCGGTGTTTTGATTTTTGATTACAATTGCGAAGCAAATTTTATTAGTAAAAATTTTCTTTTTTTTTCCAACCTAAGTCGCCAATAAAATTGCTAGTTTTGGTGGCACTTTTGAATCGGTAGGCTGCGGTAGCAGTATAATATCGTATGTGATTTGACAGTTGATTCGTAATAACTTAACACAGTTGATGCATCTTTTAATTCATTGAATGTACAGAAAAAAGCTATTTGTTTCAAGCAACAGTACAATAATAAAATCATTTCAGAAATTTTCCAACTCAATGTATCTCGCATTTTTTTTGAAATGCATAATTTATACATAATTTGGCTTCATGCTTTCCAATTTATTACATGCAAAATTGTGTCTTTTTGTATTGGTGCTAGTTTGCTGCATCAAATTGGCAATTTATTAGCTTATGTAGCTGCGTTATTGATGGCTAGTTTTTTGGAGATTTTTAGCATCGGTCGCTGAGTGGTTAGTGTGTGAGACTCAAATTTGCCAGGTGGCAGATTTGAATCCGACACGTAGCCGAGTTTTTGCTAATTCGAGGCTTATTTCTATTTTTTTTCTAATTTCACTTGATAGAGCTGCTTTTTGGTCGTCTTGTGGCAAGTGTTTGTGAAGCGCAGCTTCGCCTGTTTTAAAATTGATATACTAAAATCAAGGCAAATTACGCTCTCCAGTTTAGGTGGAACTGGCGCAGAAAAAAAATGATTTTGAGGATTTGAATTTTGGGGAAAAAAAACAGGTCCGTTATAGGCGCATAACTTAATAATGGAGCAAAATAAACGAAATGAGCTCGTTGGGTGGGAAACAAAACGAATTAGGCGGTTAAAAAACAAGTTTGTTTATGTATCCGGGCAAAGCCCTGAATGTTCCGACTACCCCTTCATTCATATCGATTAGTAGGAAAAGATCTGGGAAAAGAAAATACTGAAAAAACTATCAATTTTGGATAATATCAATTTTGAAAATTACTAATTAATACGACCGTTTAGTTAAGCTAGCCTCAATTCAATTTGGATGGATTTTTTGCGCGAATCTTCAAAGCCCGAATAAATTAGTCCAGAGCCTGCTCAAATTGACAATTTCCAAGCTCTCAGATGTTTGCAAAAAAAACTGAGCGGAGGTAAAATATATTATTGAGTTTGATTACAGGGAGTTGATATCTTCAATTGGGTAAAAAATTGTCTGCTTTAAACTATTATTTTTATCGCCGAAAACTGATTGAATAAAAAAAACCAGCCCTAGCATAAATATTCCGTTTTTTTCGAAAGTCGATACAATATAGGCAAATAACTGATTCACTCTCGCAGAATTGCATATTAAGTTCAGTGTATATTACAGACCCGTCTATATCAATTATCGACTGACTTCTTTTTAAGTTCAATAGAAATTCATAGGCCAAAAGGAATGAAAATACGCACTAAGGCGCAAAAAGAACGTGAATGACCTCTTAGTTTAAAAAAAAAACGTGGAAGTTAACTGTATCGCAGCCGAATTAAAATTATTACCAATTAAATCAGTTTTCTCTAACTTGGTTAGCTTTATCTTGAAATTCTGTTTTTTCTTGCGTTCTTTCCTCTTTTCCAACTATCAGTTGGCGATGTTTACTTAAAAAGTTTTACTTGTATTTTGTGAAAATAGCCTTTTATTTCCCTATTTGATAAGCTTACTTATCCGCCAATGTCAGAATGGGGTTTTGAAGCTCCATGGAATAGCTGGCGGTAGAGCTGAAAAACAGTAGCCACCTCATGACTTCACAAATGTCTTAACCGGATTTCAAATCAAGGAATAACGAAGAGAAAAAGGAGGAATTGGTTTTCTCTGCAGACTACGTGGCCCATAGTAAACATTAAAAAATAGAAAAATGTGTAGAAATTGAGCGAAATTCACATGGGGTTACCGCGATCGGAACATTCGGACTATGTCCTTTTTCAATCTCTGTGGTAGAAATTAGAATCAGTATTTACTTTCAGGTTGATGAATGGATGGATATCTTCGACTGTGATTTGAAAATGAAAAGTTAATTGAAAAATTTTGATTTTACGTGACTATTAGCAATCTCATCCGGCGGAATGTCTACCCCTTTAACCATATCAAATAACGGATCCCTGGAAGTACTGCAAAATGACTCGCACATCAATGCATCATTAGGATCTTCTGCAAGCAACGGAGTGTTGATGAACAAAGTGATGGCTGGTTCTGTCTCGAAGGCCCCGATGAGCCATCAGCTATACAAAACCAAAGTCGCCAAAATCACCACGGAAGAGAATGGGGCAGCTTCGTTCAAAATTGAATCTACTAAGGTAGATAGATACTTTTAAATTTAAGGATCCTTGCTTGGTTGAACAAATCGGTACGGCGGATTTATTATGATTACGTGCTTTGGTTTCGTGTCTACTCTTTGTTAGTAATACATGGCAATTTTTTTGCTGCATTGTTTTTGGTAAACAAGTCGATTACCTTTTCAAATGAGAAATTGATGTGGCCACATATTTGAAAATGATTCAGTATTACGTCATCGATATTGTCAAATGATGCCAATTGAGAGATATTTGTTTTAGCTTAGTAACGGGAATAAGCATGAGGTGTGGAGGACTTTCAAGGAGTTCATGTGGCTCGACTACCAGATTCGGACATATCATCACAAGGAATACAGAATTGTATGTTAAATTGTTAAATTAGCTAGCTTTACCATAATTTTCGCGACTTATACATCTCAAATAATAAGGAACCGATAAAGTTTTGTTTGTAAAGACGAAAGATAAGGTAAGTACCTAGTTAGTTGGATTTCGTAGTATTTAGGTGGTTTGTTTACACTTGCGAGCCTTTGCGAGCGTAGTGTAATAGTACGACTATTCTTTTTTACCAACCAAAATCGCAAATATTGGTGCCACTTTTGGGGCATCTTTGCGGCTTTTTGATAGTATGCGCTTTGAAATCATTCGATTAGTGTTAAAATAAAACAGTTGATGAAATTTTGGTTTATCAAATGAACCGAGAAAAGGAAAGGTATTTGTTTCAAACAATAGTACAATTATTACACTAGCAAGCTTTAGCGAGAGTAGTGTAATAGTACTACATTTCTTTTTTTCCAGCTATTTTTTTTCCAAAGGTGTTCGAGTTGTTCGGGTCAATATTTGTTTTGTTTCTAGGGCAAGCAGCTAATCACGATTTAATCTAAATTTTTGGAAAGCCAATATCTTCAGTAATTTAGAACACAAAACGTCTAAAAGGTGAATGGTCATTGAAGTTTTTTTTAGTTCAGTTTTTAAACAAGCGAAGCTTGTGTGATAAATTGAACTCTTTTTTTTTCTAACCCAAGTCGCTTGTATTAGTTTTCATTTTGAAAGTGTTTTTTTTCGCAGTATTATATATACACTGACTATTATATTACAAATAACACTTTAGCTTCAAGGTATCATGGATATGTTGCGAAGATGTAGGGAAGGAGACCCGCAATAAAGGCAGTGAAGGAGACCCGCAACAAAATATGAGGGTTCAAACATAGGCAGTGTCGGATGTTTTTAATGAACTTTTTCGTATAGTAGTTAAAATGCGTCGGCTCTATAAATTGAGGGGCATGTTAGTTGGTACATTTTTTTTCAAATTGACTGGTACTGCCAAGCGTCATATTTGGCTTGCGTCAATTAGCAATTATGTAGACCCATAATTGGCGTGTGTCACTTAAGAAATTATGTTGTCTCAAACTTAAACTCATTTATTCGACTAATCTGTTGAATTTCAACTTCATTTCTTCTGAGAGTTCCAGTAATCAAAAATGAGCCTTTGCTTATTTCACTTTCTAAATCTGCTTTTTGTCGTGATCTCGCTATTGTTTGCGAAGCGCACTTTCGCCTCTGTGACGAAATATTAGTGTAGTTTATTTAGATCTCAATTTATGTGGCTAATTTTTTTTGGCAGGACTGAATAGAACAAGACTGCTCGTATTAGTGCAAAGCCCTGTATGTTCTGGCTGCCAATTAACTAGTCTCGAAAAGTTTATAGTTGATGGAATATTGAAACACTTTGAATTTCAGACTGATAATATCAAATTTTAATTGTTTACCCTTGCGATGGGTCGTGAAAACTTTTTAAAAGTTCATGAAATTTTTTATCACAACAGTTTTATTATCGTCTCAACAGGTTTCTTCGACCCAAAATTTGTTACCGCTCGAAGAATTGTTTCCAATTGTTTTAAAAAGCTGCTTATGAACTTTATGTAGCTGTAGTTTTTCCAACTTTTTCTTGTTATATTACAAGTAATTTCTTCAGCTTAATTTTTCAGATTTTTTTATTTCAGTTTTTTTTCCACTGACTATATTGTAGCGCAATGTGTAAGGGTCGTTCGAAGTTTTTAAGCTGAACTTCGCCTCTTTGTAAAATTGTGTCGTGCATTGAAGTAATAAGACCAATTAGCTTGCCGCAATTCAGTTCGGAGTGATTTTGTAGTGCGGGATAATTTTCCACGGGTAAATAATGCGCCTCGCACTTTCAGCTCAAATTATAAAACGAGCAGCTTGTGCGAGACTCGTGTTGGGTTAGTATAGCGGTGTGCAAACTTGGTGAGGCCCTTGAAAATCGCGGATTGATACCCGAGACTAAAAAATTCTTTTGAAAACCAACGAAAAGATTTAAAACTGTGTAAAACTGCCTCTCGCAAAAAGTTTGTTTGCTAAAAATTTCTGCACTTTTTTAAGAAATAGTAAGAACTTGAACTATGTTTAGTTTCCGCCTCTGCCTATAAGTGGAAGTGGAAAAAAGAATCACGAGGCGAGGAGCAGAGTAGCCTCAAAGATCATTGACGATTGCTCCATCGACTGCGAAGTGCTGTCTCAGTAAGAACAGAAACTGCTATTTTAAAATAATTGACTAGTCATTCGAAAGAATTAATTTAGTGAACGTCGAAAACCTCGCAATTGGCATCAAAATTTGATGCACTAAAACAATTAGTCGGTTTTTTCATCTTCTCAACACTCATATTAGGGCTTTTCGCTGATAAAACTTAATTACTTGTTCCATCAAAGGGTACTCTTGGATACGGTGCATTTGTAGGTACCTGTGTATCTTGTGTTGTCACCCTCGCTTCTGCTCCTCAGAGTTTCTGAAGTCCTTCCTCACAGCTCCTCACCCAATCACCCTTCCCTCCCATATGCCCTCCAGTCTGCCCACACAGTGCAAGTACAAGCTACCCTCCACAAGTGTGAGTCAACAGAGTTTTTTCTACTTCTATGAGTCACTGAGTGCTGGAATTAGTACGATGTGTAGGAGCCCTAGACCCTAAGGAAAATGTGGTCTTTTAAAATCGAAAACAATCAGCAGATTTACTGAAGCTCACTCGCTGGACTCTATAAACTCGCTGGATGCATTTTTGAAATCTCATAACCTATGTGAGAAAAATATGCCATTTTATTGAGAGCTCAGTGAGATTATTTTTTTGGTTTTGTATTTATACTCGGGGGAAAAATTGTCAAACCCTTTGCTAATGAAGTTGCACTGTTACTTGAAAGGATTCCTATTGTAAGAAAACCGCTCCTATCAGGGCAAAGCCCTGATTGTTCCGACTGCCATTTGATTGGTCTTGAATAGTTTTTGGTAAATTAGATTTTGTACCCATGTAGATCAAGAGACAGATCCCCGAAAGGCTAGATTTTAATAAAATTGATTTTGTAAAGTTCTTAATGGTCGGAACAACAACGGATACTTTTCTTAGACAAATGAAAAAATAACTGAAGCATTAATTTACCAATAAGACTGAAAGGGTCCCCCTTACCGTTTTTATTTCAAATTAAGAGAAACGTCTGTTTTCGGCACGAACTGGTATACTTTCGGCGTTTTTCGGCTGAGTCGAAACTTACGATTCCTGCTTGATATATAATCAAGACTGCTCGTATATCAATACTGCTCGCAAAGACCTATATGTTCCGACTGTACCTTAATTCAGATCAAATTGTTTTTGGGTAAAAAAAATATTGAAAACCTATAAATTTTGGTCAATATCGAAGGGTAAAATTTTGAGTCGTGCAAGATTAATATGACCACTTATCTAGCCTCAATTCAATTTGGAACGATTTTTTTTCATGTGATAAATTGTCACGCATAAATGATTCGCGTTACGCTCTCAGCATTATGAATAAACTCTTCGAAGCGCGCATAGTTTAGTCCACAACATGGCCAATTTGGCAATTTTCAAACCCCCACAACTTAACTAAAATTATCGGAGTTGAAATATTTTTTTAAAAATTGAACTCAAGAAGTCGCTATCTTCAATGGGGTATAAAAATTTTTCTTGAAAATTATTATTTCGATCGGCCAAAATTGGCTGAATAAAAAAACCGCAACAATCATATTCTCGCTTTCTTTGAAAGTCGGAAAAATAAGCTTTGTTCATAAAATCGAGCTTTAGCGAGCGTAGTATAATAGTACGACTATTCTTTTTCCAACCTAAGTCGCAACCCTAATTCGCTTTACGGCTTTTTGATAGAATGTGCTTTGCATTCGATAAGTAATAACTTGACACAGTTATGCATCTGTAAATTTATTAAATGAACCGAAAAAAGGTATTTGTTTCAAACAACAGTACAATAATAAATACTTTACTTAAGAAATTTTCCATCTCAATTTATCTCACAATGTTTGGAAATGCATAATTTATTCATAATTTGGTTTTATGCTTTCTAATTTACATGGGAGGCATTCATTTTGTTATATTTATTCATAATTTGGCTTTGTGCTTTCTAATTTATATGGAGGCCTCAGTTTGTTATATTTACGCTAGCGAGCAGCTAGTGTTTTAGTACGAAATTTCTTTTTTTTCTGACCTAGTCGCAATAAAAGCGTTCACTTGTGTGCCTTTTTTGCTATAATCACGATCTGTAGCAGTGGAAATTTCATAGCATCTGTTCTCGGCCTTATTTGTGGCTGTTGATTGTGATGGACTAAGCATCCATGGCTGCGTGGTTAGTGCGTGAGACTCATCGTTTCTGCAGTAGGTACGAGTCCGAGACGTTTCCGAATTTTTACTAATTCTGTTTACTTTTTTATTGCACTTCTCTAGAGCTGCTGTCGTGTTCTGGCTAATGTTTGCGTACCGCAGCTTCGCCTCTGTGTCCAATTTACTACATGCAAATATGTGTCTATTTGTATTTGGGACTCAAATCTCTAGGTCGCAGGTTCGAATCCGATACTGGTAAAGTTTTACTAATTCGAGGCTTGCTTCTCCTTATTCTTATTTCACGTTATGTAGCTATTTTTTGTCGTGTTCTCGCTAGTGCTTGCGAAGCCCAGCTTCGCCTCTGTGTAAAAATTGTTTTTTAGAATGCCAGTGACCAGTTCTTCATCAAAGAGTGCACATTTCTCTCCAACTATGAACCAGCCATTACAAATTGCAGCTCAGTGAGTATTGCGCAACTAAATATACAACTCTTACTGTACAGTTTTTGACTGACAGACGGATATTTTTGAAGTCTCTAATTTGAAGCTATCTTTTCAAATACAGCTTGAGCTATTCAGTCAGTTGATTGTTTTTAGACTTTGAAGAAACTAGTGTTCAAGACGAGTGACTTTGCCGAAATCTGGGCAGCCAATTCGATCCTCTTACAGAGCAGTGCCGACTGCAGCGCCTTCAACAAGTACCTTACTTTGTTCGCAGAAGTCGCACATGATCTACAATTCCACTCCATATCCGCCAGAGATTGCGACGAGATCTCCCTCGGAGTGACACTCTCCTTCAATTCGATTCTCATAAATGAAGAAAAGGTACAGGCAAGATTATAAGAAGACTTGGTTGTAAGAATATAGACTGAGAAATTATTCGACACGGTTGAGTTGTCTGAAAAAATGGAAATGTTTTAAAACAAATCTTAAAAAAGAGCCATTGGCCGTGAAAATTTTTGAAATTAATGGAGGCGGCAAGTGAAAATAATAATGATTGATTTTTTAATAAAGTGGAAACTTTTCTATAATTTCTAGAGACTACTTGAATTGTGGCACCAACTTGTGAACAAATGCTGTAACATCCAAAACCAGATCAACAAACAATCACAGGGAAGCACAAAGCAAAAACAGGTCAGTAGTGTGAAAGCATAGTGGCCCGCAAGTTAATGAAATGAATTGGCTCCTGTAGATACATTTTAGCTAAAGTTATTAGCGTATTTAGGAAAATTTAAGGGTCGGTCGGCCGAATTTAAATGTAAAATTGTGTCAAATGGGGGTCATTTGAGTGGCGAAGGGGTCTAATTGCTGAGGGGGAGGGGTGTGTAACCCTAATTGTGTCATTGCAACCAGTTTTTTTTTACAAGATTGGGTATGAGGAGCAAATGTTTTTGGGTTGTGACAGTTACTCAATTTGTCGAACTAAAGTACAGAGTTGTTATCGGGTAGTAGCTTTCGAAATAGAAATAATAGTTTGTTATTTTATTCAAATTTACTGCCATCAGATTTGACAGCAAAAATACGACAAATCAGTTTTTAAAACAATTATTGCATTATGACATGTTAAAAAAGATTTTAAATGATTCAACCAACGTTATTAAGAGTCTATGAACGTAGTTAAGACTCTTATGTAGGTCGCGATGATTTTTTACCTTTTTTTCTGGAAAAGTCTAAAACTTTGTTCAAGCTCAAATGCACTTTTTTCGCGGTTAGATCTTACAGTTTTCTATTCCCATAGAATGTTCGATCTTCATTTTCATAATGTAATAGGTACAGTACAGTAAGTGCACCACTTGGATGTTGACCGAACTCAAATGAGTGCCAAAATAATTATTTGATGGGTGATGTTCTTTGAAATCTATATGATACTGGGTGTGTTGAAAATTATTTTTAGTTACATGAGTGAGCGTAGTGTTTCAGTATGACTCTTCTTTTTCCTGCCCAACTTGCTAATAAAAGTGCTCACTTTGTGGCACTTTTGCTAGCATAATTTTGGTAATTCAATATCATAATTTTTAACTACTATGTTGGTGGCTTGTGTTTTTTTGTTTCCTTGCATTCATTTTGTTTCCTTGCATTCGTACGTTTCCGAATTGCAGCTTTGTCTAGTTTTGGCTCCATAATTTTGAGAGTCATGAACGAGTTCATGAACATGCTCTAATTTAGGCCTTGGTGATTTTTTGTTTTTTTTTCAGGGAAAAGTCTTAAAATTTGTTCAGGCTCAAATTTTATTTTTTCGCGGTTTGACTTCTGATTTCTCTTTAAATTCAGTTCATTTCCTTTGTTTCCACAAGCATAGCTTGTTATGGTATGATCTTCTTTTTCCAAATATTGTGGCGATTCAATTGTTGCGACAAAATATGTTCATCTTGAAAGTGTTCATTTTGATCAATAACCAGCTATTACGTACAGCCAATGATAAGGATATTTACGCAAGTAAAGCTTGTGTTATTACGAACTCACTTTTTTTTCCAACCTAAGTCGCAAATATTAGTGCTCTTTTTGAAAGTGCTCTTTAATTGCAGTATATGTACAAGAAATGCTAAGGATATTAACACACACTATTGTATTACAAATAGCACTTTAGCTTCAAGTTGTTATGGCTCTGTAGCGTAGAGGTAGGGAAGGAGACCAGCAGCAAAATAAGAGGGTTCGAACCTCAGCAGGGTCGCATGCTTTTAATGAACTTTTTCGTATACTAGTTAAAATGCGTCCGTTCTGTAAATTGAAGCATGTTAGTTGGTAAACTTCTTTTCAAATTGACTGGTACTGCTAATGCGTTGTTGTTGTTGTTGTTAGCCCACGCGGGTCGGGTTGGGCTCTTCTGTCTCCAGGTCAAGGAACTTAGCAACCTCTACCGGCCGAAGCCACAGGTCTGCTGGGGTGAGTGGGGAGGGGTTTTGGGAGCAGTTGAAAAGGTGACATGTTGTGTGGGGGGCAAGGGAACAGGTTGGGCAAAGGTGGGAGATGGAGCTGTCGAGGCGGGATAGGTAAGTGTTAAGGAGCCGGCTGTAGCCAGACCGGAGTTGGGAGAGCTTACAGCGCGTGGGACGTGGGAGAGATTTTTCAGAGGGGTCAATCTTTGGGGGAGGGATACAAATAACTTTAGACGGAGGGGTTTCGGCTAGGAACTTGGTTACAAGGGAGGTATGGTTGTCTTTTAAAATTGGTTTGTAGTAGTTAAAAATAAAAGTGGAGACTTCGTCTCGGTCGTCCAGAACTAGAGGGTGGTTTGCGTAGACTGAAAAGTCGGTTAAAATTTTCTGGGTGTCTTCTTTGAAGCAGCTTATAATTGAGGGGCGAAGTAGACGGGGAGGAGGGGGATGTGAATGTATAAAATTAATGGGATGGTGGGAACGATAGGTAGAGATAAAAAATTGAGATGACAGAAGGGTATGGTGGTCTTTGACCGTTAGGATTTCAGATTCACTGTGCAGGTGGGCAGTTGAACTCATTAGATTTGATCCAGTAACAACGCGAAGGGATTGGTTTTGGGCAACCTGCAGGCAATTTATGGAGGTGTTACTTGATGCGTGGGACCATGCGGGGGCTGCATAGTCAAGTATGGGGCGAATTAAAGCTTTAAAAGTTAGGAGGAGGGTTTCTTTGGAGTGACCCCAGGTTGATCCTGCTAATGCCTTCAGGATTCCGATCCTGCGTCTGGCCTTTTCAGCGGATTGTTTGCAGTGAGTGGCAAAACAAAGTGTTGGATCAAATGTCACCCCTAAGATTGTTGGATTTTTGTTTAGGGGTAGCGCCTCGTTATTTAAAAGAACACTAGGTGTTTTATTAAATTCTTTGTTATAAGAGGAGAAAAGTGTAACTGATCCTTTAGAGGACGCGAAACTTAGTTTGCGTGAGGTGAAAAAATCGTAGAGCCTTTTTAGGTAGCTATTGAGGGAGTTTGAGGCGATATCAATATTGGAACTGCTTGCGAAGGGGTGGAAATCGTCTGCATACGAAACAAGGTTTACATTATCGGGAGGTGGCGGTGCATCATGGACATAAAAATTGAAGAGTGTGGGTGATAAAACAGAACCTTGGGGTACGCCACAGTGGATTATTCGATGGGGGGATTTGTGTTCACGGAATGAGGTGGCAGCCTGTCGACCATTAAGGTAATTACTTAGCCAGCGGACTAGACTTCTTGGGAGGGGAGTGTCATGAACGAGTTCCACAAGTGAGCGATGACACACCATGTCGAAAGCCTTAGATAAGTCAAGTGTGGCCAGTACCGTACGTTTAGGGGGGCGATTTTGGTTAAAACCGTCTGAAATGTAAAATTCGAGAGTGGAGAGAGCTGTGGTGGTGGAGTGAAAAGGGCGGAAGCCGTGTTGGTGTTTGGCGTTGGGGAGATGTTTGGTAAAGATGGGGTGAACGAGCCTCTCCAGAATTTTAACTGCTGGGCAGAGTAAGGATATAGGTCTGTAAGATGTTGATTGTTTAAGATCCTTATTGGGCTTTGGAAGCGGTGCAATTTTTGAATTTTTCCAAATTTGGGGGATAATGTTTTCGGACAAAGAGATATTAAAAAGGTATGTTAAGTATTGAGTAGCAAGTGGGCCGAGATGTTTAAGATGTATATTACAGAGGCCGTCGGGACCTAGCGCTCGCGATGGTTTGCTGTCTGCAATGGCTTGTTTAGTATTTTCAGGGGTAAAAATTGGGCTGTCTGACAGTGGTAGTTTGGCAATTTTTCTTCTCGTTATACAATTTCTTCTCGTTATACTTCTCGTTGGCAATTTTTCTTTCTGGCACCAGTGCGGTAGTCGCAAGTCCGGAGGAATTCTCGCCATTTATTTTCTTTGTCCTTTGCTGTCTGTTTCATGAGTCTACAGTTCAGTTGGGATATGACTTCTGGGGGGAGATTTTGTTTTCGGCTTAAATCTCTTTCGGCGGCTAGGGCAGTGGACTCGGGGGAAAGAGAGGGAGTGAAGTGGCGAATACGGCCAGCGGGGATGTGGTGGCGTGCTGCCCTGAGCACCAGGTCCCTCAAGAATTTCTCTCCAGCGGCAACTCCGGAAGGTGGAACCGCTGAAAAGAAACCCTCCTCAATTTCCTCTGTGAATTTGATCCAATCTGCTTTTAAAAAATTTACAAAAGTCCTTTTAGGCGAAAAATTTATAAAATCATCCAAGGGTAGTTCTAGAAGAATGGGTAGGTGATCTGATCCTAGAGATTTAATTGGGGTCCATGATGTGGAGAGTAAGAGCGATTGGGATGCGAGGGAAATATCTGGTGACGAGAGTTGGTTTTCTGAGTTAAAAGGGACTCTGGTTTGTGTGTCATCATTTAATGGAGCAAAGGTGGATTCGGTTATTTCATTGCTAAGTACAGAGCCGCGTTGATCTTCCTCGATGTTGGAGTTCCATAGTTGTGAATGTGCGTTGGCATCTCCGAGTACTAAGGCGTCCCCAGGTTCAAGTAGTTCGGCAAGGGACGCAGAGTAACCAGGGGGACAGCTCGAGCGAGGGGGGATGTAGAAATTATAAATACGAAGCTTGGATGAACTGGCTACCACTGATATGCCCATAGCCTCTAGTGTTCCATCGTTGTTAATATTTATTTCTTCGTATTGTATCGACTCATGTATGGCTATGAGAAGACCGCCCCCTTCTTTTTCTCGATCTTTTCTAATTAAAGTGTAGTGTGAGCCAAGTGAGGGGTTTCGAGATTTCTTTCTTAATTTAGTTTCTTGGAAGACAGCAATATGAATTTGATTTTGAGATAAGAAAGCAGCAATTTCGGGTGCTTTTCCGGAGATACCGTTGCAATTAAATTGAAGGATTTTTAAAAGGCCTTTGGCAGGGTGTGGTGAACTATTTACATTATTAACAGCAGTATGATTAAAATGGTTGTTTGAACTTGAGTTATTTACACTATTTACACGATTACGATTTGCGCGATTTTGGGAGGAGGAATTATTATTCGAGGAGGTGGGAAGGGTGGGAGGGGGAGGGGGGTTAGGGAGGTGGGGTTGGGGGGCGGTTAGGGAAGTTGAACAAGTTTGGGAGTTGGGGGTGGTCAAGTTAGAGGACCTGGTGCCTGGGGGAGGTAAAATGTAGGTAGAGGTACAGGTAGGGCAATAGTAGTCAAGGTGGTGTTGGTTAAGGTGGGTAAGACCACTACATTTAAGGTGAATGCTAATGCGTCATAATTGGCTTGCGTCACTTAACAAATTTTGTAGGCTCCAAGTTTTACTCATTCAGTTTTCCCAGTAGCGTTGTCGAACATTGCTACGGTTAAAGTTGTATTTTTGCTTGTGTATGCGAAGTGCAATTTCGCCTCTGTGTACAAGGAAGAAAAACTCCGCCATCGATGAACAAAAGTGTAAAGGTCAAGAAAAATATTAGCGACTTCCTGTTTCGAAAGTGGAATTTAATTTTCAGATTTCCCATCGAAATGAAAAGGTTACTTTTTGATCCAATTTTCTCAAATTGGGTTAATTTTATCAAAAAGTGTCTATCATAAGTTTTTCTAGAAGTTCACAGAGCTTAAGGTCATAATTTTTTCTTTGAAATTGGAAAATTGAAGTTTCAATTTTTTTGTTTCCTTGCGTTCATTTTTCTATTCCATCTGTCAGGTGGCTATGTTTTGTTGTTAAGCTGACTGATGACCTTCTTCGAACGGAATCTGAACTAGAAACAGTAGGAGATCAATGCAAGGCAGAAATTGCGCACTACAAACAAGAGAGAGACAGGTCACTCAGACAGAGCATATTCACATTCGCACATAAACAACTCCACATTGCACAGCAGCTGGAAAATAGTCTGAGAACAAGTCTACTCAAACTAAAGGAGTCATGATTATGAGTCGGAAAATGGACTAAATTCAATTAGTTTTGCTTCAATTTTTAAATGTGGTGCTTTTCATCATATGATGCAGTGATGGAATCAGTGAAAGAAAAAGTATTTTTGCTTATAATGTTCACTGCTTAGCTTATAATGTTCAATAGAAAGATTCTATTCCAATTGCATTGTATTCAATTTGAACATTTGGTATGAATTTCGAATAGGCGGAAAATTCTCACTTTCTTTTTCGAACCCGTCTTTTTCTAAAATTTGCAGTTTCTGATTTTCAACTTGAAATTTTCCCACTGTGCCATTAAATGTTGTCATTTTAATAAAACCTGGTCTAATTTGACTGAAATCCAGTTACTATTTAATTCTGAGTTTTATGTTTTCAATTGAATCATTCTGATTCTCTTTTTAAGATTGACCGCTTTAATGAATTAATTGAGAAATGCTTTTTTTGTATAATTGGTCTAATAAATTAAATATTTTTAAACACGTGGATGTTCTCTTATAATGTTTGAAATCGCGATCTGATTAATATTATTGTTACTTTTAACTGATCTCATTAGAAGTTGGAGTTTTCATTTCAGGTTGATTGTTTTTCAATGGCTAATGATGCCAATTTTTTGCCTGAGGTTGTTTCTAAAAAGGAGACTGGGCATCTAAATGATTTTAAATTGATACTTTGCAATACCTTGCAAGCACCGCTGGTAATTTCGGCTCAAGATATGCTCAAACGCTTCATTGATGCTTCTTCAACGAGTAATTTGAAATCCTTACATGGTATTATATTTGCGTGTAAATACGTAAAATGCATATTTTCGGAGCCCCAGTGTTTTGAATGCAGTTCAGATTTTTGGAAAGTTTTGACTGAAACTATTGAGTTTTTACATCATAGGAACTCTTGTGATGTTTTGTTCAATCAAGTTCCGGCGGCGACAAATTTGGATTTGGTGAATCCGAGGATACATTCGAATTTGTTCTACTTTTTACGACTTCCTCTTGAGCTTATTTGGCGAGCAATCGGAGATTATAACTTTCGTTACTTATTCTCAAACTCAAGCGTTTTCTATCAAAGCAAGAAAAGTAAAGTTCTGATTCAATTGAGTGGAACATCGGTTTGCGAAAAAGTGTTTGCTAGTTCCAGAACAAGGCAGGGAAATGCTAAATCAACCGAATCTAACGAATTGAAGTATTCAAACGCCAGTATTTGCCCACATCCGTTATTGTTATGTAAGGATTCCAAACTTCAAAATCGACTTGCTGCTCTACCGAATATTTGGAAACCCGAGTTTGTGATTAGCAATAAAACTGTGGAAAATCTTGCTGCGAGCATATTTGAGATTAAGCCTGCGAAAAGTGGAAGCGTATTTCTAGGAAAACATTTGCGAAAATTTCCACCTGTGCTAAAGAAATTATTGATATCTCTCAAGTCAAAAAAGTTAACCAAAAATTCTCAATTTCAAGTGGTTACCTTTCTAAATGAGTTCATAAATTATGTTCCATTGGAAGTATTTGGTTCTCAAACGAATAAAGCTGCCACAAAAACATGGCTCTCAAATTATCTTAAAATGGGAAGATTTGACAAAATTGACTTGAGACAATTAATGCGACAATTGAGTACAGGCAGTATGAAATGGTTGACAAACTTTGACCTTAGACAAAAAGGAAACGCTTGTAAAGCGGCTGCTTTTGCGGAGCAATTCTTCACATGGTTACTTTTTGGTGTGTTTATTTCGAAAATGAACTCAACTTATAGAATCGAAGCTGATGGTTCAAACCCAGGCGAGCTTAACTTTGTGAACAAAACTGAAGTCATGCAGAATCAGTACAAGGCTCTGGAAGTTTTCACGAATGAACCACTGGAACTTTACCAAAAAGTCAAATGCAGCGATGTTGAAAAACTGGTCAAAAATGACAAAATCTTGGGAGTTTCGAAACTTAAGTTCCAAAAGAAACCGAATGGTGCTTTTCGTCCCATTGTTAAACATGGTGAGGTTAATAATATCCAATTAAGTGAAAGCAGTGTGAACAGAAAACTAGAATCGGCGCGTGATTTTCTTTCGTTTTTGTTTCAAAGTAGCGACTCGGTTTTAAGCGGCGGATGTAGCGTGGGTTCTGGAGCTATCGATAAGACCTTAGCTAGGATGTTGCGAGAATTTTTCGAGAACATCTCGGGCCCGAAAATTTACTTCGCGAAAGCTGATATCGAAAAGTGCTACGATAATATAGATCAAGACAAAATGTGCGAAATTGTCAAAGACCTTTTTAACCGTCTCAAAAGCCAACATTTTGTGTACCAGAAAGTATCAGCGGTATGCGAGAAAAATAAACCTGAAAATGAATTGCTATTTTCTGTTAGAAAACTAAAACATTCTAAAGAGGGATCGAAGTATGTTCGGTTTTCCAAAATAGTGCGCAAATTAAGTCACGGGTTCGTCAGTCTAGAAGACTCTTTGGAATCGTTAGCTCAACAATTCAAGAAAATCAGCAACTCTGTGAAAATATGCGAGTTGAAACGCTTCGAAACAGCAGGAGTTAATATTGACTCCCTTATGAAATCTATTTTGATGCTTGTAAAACGAAATATATTGAAAGCTACCTGTGGAAAAGATAATTTTTTGTGGCAAAGAAAAGGTCTGTCGCAAGGAGCAAATATTTCATCTTTTCTGAATTTTCTGTACTTAAATGAAGTAGATAAACGGTATTTGATCCCAGTGTTAAAAAATCACGGGCTTCTCTTGCGAAATGTTGACGATTACCTTTTGATCACAGAGAAACAGGAAATGGTACAAAAGTTCAAGAATTTATTCTTGGAAGGATTCTCCGAGCTGAATTTGAAAGCGAATCCGAATAAGTTGCAAGTCTACGAATCGGGAGGAGAAACTCAAAGTTTTATTTGGTCCGGAGTTTCTATAAATGTCAATTTGGGTGACATAAGTCCTAATTACAAGCCACTACTGGATAGAAAACCATCGCTGATAATAGGACAAGTAACGAGCAAAATGATACTGATGCGTTTGACTGCAGTCTTGAAGACTAATTTTCGCTGGAGTTTTTATGCAGACGGTTTTACCAGTGAAAAAACTTGGTCTAAGAATCTTCGAGGCGTCGTTCATTGTTTGATTGTAAGGCTGAAATACATGTTGCATTTTGTTCCACTGAAGAGAAGAAAATTGACATTTCGGCCTTTGAAGTTATTTTTCCTGCAATTGCCGCAGTATTTGTTCCGTAGATGTCGAATAAGAAAAGACCAATCGCTCGCTTTGTTCACAAAAAGAACAATTTATTCCTCTGTTTTGGATAATATTGGGTCGCTTGATGATCTTGTTGATACGAATGATTTAATAGCCAAAATCTTCTCTCGACTTGAAGTTTGAAATTATAACTTTGTTGCTGCGATCTTGGACTTGATAATATTGGAAAAATATGTTTGAAAGAATTTTATTTTATATTGCCTTACTTCTAATCTAATGTAAATACATTTTGAAATTAAAAAGCAGTTGCAAAAAATATCAATGGATCAAAAATATCAATGCTGTTATTTACGCCTGCGATTATACAATTTTTTCCGTTTTTTTCGCTTAAAAGGTTTTTAAAATTTCAGATCAAGGCACGTGATTCAAAATGACCAACGCACACGGAAAGAGACGAGGTACTCGATACATGTTCTCGAGAGAGTACAAGAAAAATGGAGTTATACCTATGAAGACGTACATGCTGTGTTACAAGAAGGGAGATTTAGTGGACATTAAGGGCTGTGGCGCACAACAGAAGGGCATGCCATACAAGGCCTACCATGGAAGAACTGGTATGTTCATAGTCAGTAATCGGCTCTTTGAAACAGTTATGATAGCCGCTTGGAATGATAGCCGTTTGTAATATGTATGATTTTAGATTGGCTTCAAAACAATAAACGGTTGCAAATTTATAGTTGTCCCAAAATTTATTTTGCGGCTGGGATCACTTGCGTTTATTCATTGTTTCAATTTAATGAAGGGTACTTAAGCACTGGACTCACATTCTGAACCTCTTTTCAACTGATTGCAAGGGAATTTTCAATTGAATTTGAAAGTCACAAAATATCATATATCGCCTTCTTCCTCAGAATGGCGAAGTAATCTTCATTTATTTTGCCCTGTAATGTCTCTGTTATTATCAGTAGTATCATCTCAACCTCTGTTTTAAATTACATTGATATTGCTTTAATGTGTACTCACATCTTATTAATGCAGTCGTAAATTCTTCCGTTCATTTTGTATGAGTTTTTACTGTTTAGGCCGAGTGTACAACGTCACAAGAGCCGGTTTGGGAGTAATCGTAAACAAACGAGTCAAGGGTCGAATCATCGCCAAGAGGATCAACGTACGAGTGGAACACGTGAAACCATCCAAGTCCAGATTGGATTTCTTGAACAGAGTGAAGCAAAATGAAATCAAGAGGAAGGAAGCGAAGGCAGCTGGCAAGCGGGTGTCACTTAAGAGACAGCCCAAGCCCCCCAAGGGTGCTTTTGAAGTACCCTACAAAAAGGAAGAACTCATCACTCTTGAGCCTATTCCTTACGAGTTTGTTTTCTAAACTCAATTTCTGAATAGTCATTTATTTCGTTTGAAAAAAGTGAATTCAGTGTTTAGAGAAGCCTTGTTTGTGTTCTGAAGTAAACCAGATTTTTAAATAGCGATTGAGATAGATTTTTCAGCAGATGTGGTGACTTAGTAACTAAATTATGTCAGGACAAAACGTTTGAAGTGCAGAAAAAATTTTTCATTAATTCTGATTGCTTTCTCCATTTTTTTTGAGAGAAAAGTTAGACTCATTAGATTAAGGGTATTCTTAGACGAACGGAGCGCTTAAGTATCTTTGAGGTATACAAAGACGCACCGTTTTCTGAAAGTAGAAACTTTTGATAAGCAGATCGTGATATAAGCGCGATTTGTCTGTTGGCTTGTATATAATTTTTTTCAGTAGGATTTTAGTTTATAGCAAATAACGGAAAGGGACTTTTCTTGTCCTCGATTTTTCCTGTAGGATATGGAGGTTGGTTGGTTGCAAAATTTTAAGCAATATTTTTGAGCGCATTTAGGATTTTTTGGATCTCGATTTTTTTTACCAAAACTTTTTTTCTTATCGTTTCTACTACTGGTTATGAGAAAGAAAGGAATTGAGTTGGTGTAGCCCGAATCCCTTATGAATTCGGTAGTTGATTTTAATAACATTGCAATATGATTTTAATTGACAACAATTCATTCAACACTTTTCGTTTGAGACACATTATCTTTCGATTTTTGGCATTTTGTTTTGTATCGCAAGTGGCGCGAAGCTGTGTGAAAAATTTAGGAAAAAAAGTATTTCAGAGTTGGTTGTTGTCTAATGAGGTCCTAATTCTTCAAAATTGGGAAGATCAAATATTTTTTTAACTATCTATACATCATTTAGTTGGTGTCTCTCGGAACACATTCCTAAGTCCTTGCCACGGGATTCGGATTAAATTTGGACGCTCATGACACATCTAAGTCAGCGCACAAATTATATGAAATATGATTTTAATCTTTTTGTTAATATTTCGAACTGTTGAATTACAACTTTCCAAGGTCATCTGCTGTTTTACACCATACATCTGTTGAAGCGTGATTTCTTTAACTCTAAAGGTTTCGTGTTTTTTTTACGAGGAATTTATGCTGTTTTAATGTTTCTTTTTCGCGCGAAAATGACTTATTTTACTATCATTTTTAGATGTTCATTTTGTTTTTCGTAGTCAAATTCTAGCAAGAGCAGTTGCTTGATACTAGGGTCTTTTGTAGGGTTGTATTTCTGGCGCCAAATTACGAAGATCTGAAATCCAGAATTTTAGGAGGTTTGGCACAATCTTGAAAGTTTTAGAAAAAGTTCACTTTAAGTTTTTCCTAGTTGATTTTCTGATATAGTTCAAAATTTGGAAATGATCTAGTTGGCGTTTCACTTGACCGATGTTTAAGAAGTTCTATGTTGGAAAGTTATGGTACCGATATTTTTCATGGTTAACTTGGGATTGGCAAGTGTAATCAAATCGGTATGAAAAAAGGTTTTAGTTGCGACATCACGGATTTTTCTTGTACTGATTGCAGTTTTTACTGTAAATAAAAGTCCTTAACGTTGTGAATAATTTTATATATCTCTTGGCGATTTTTTTTTCAGGAAAAGGTCTTTAAAATTTGACGCGCTAAAATTTAATTTTTCGCGGTTTGACTAATGATTTATATTTTGTTTTTGAGTTCACTTGATTTCCTGTGTTGAAGGGAAGGCAAACTCCACTATCGAACCGCAAAAGTGTAAGTGTCACAAAAAACGTGATCGATTTCTAGTTTCGAAAGTGGATTTCAATTTGCAGATTTCTAATTGGAATAAAAAAATTTACCTATTAATCCACTGTTCTCAAATTGGGTCGATTTATTAAAGAAAATACTAATCATAATTTTTTCTTGAAATTCAAAGAGCTTTGAGGGGATATATTTTTTTCTCGGAAATTCAAAAGTTTTATTTCCTCGCGTTCATGACTCTTTTCCAACTGTTTTGAATGCTCTGTTTTAAAGTATTCTTAATTTCTTCCGGAGATTTTATAAACTTCTTCTTTATTCGCTGTTAGGAAAAATCTATTATAAATTTAAATGCGGGCTTCACTATCTCGCCATGTTTAAGCTTTTTCAACGTATTATTTTTTGCATGTTTAAGCTAAATCGTATATTGCAATGGTTAAGAATTTTTTTTCGATTTTCCAATTTGATTTTAGTAGTTATTTTACCGAGGTTAAATTAAGCAGCCCAATATTGAATTAGGGGTTGCGAATTTGGCCTCCAATTTTGAATGCCCGAATCATTTTAGTTAACGGGATTTTTTCAAAAATTTTCAGAAATTTCAAATAACAAAATAAGTTACAAAACTTGAAGTTCTCAACCCTGTAGTTGGGTACTGTGAGAGTACTCTAAGGGATTACAAACCTTGCCTCCAAATATGACTGTTCAAATCCTTGTTGTTTTCGAGATATGACGTTTTTTGTGATTTTTTTAAAAATTTTCAGAAAACTTAAATTATTATTTTTTTAAAATCTGAATTTCCCAACCCTGTTGTTGGGTACTGCCAGAGTACTATCAGGCATTGCGAATCTTGCCTCCAAACATGACTGCTCAAATCCTTGTAGTTTTCGAGATATGATGTTTTTTGTGATTTTTTCAAAAATTTTCAGAAAAATTTAATTACATATTTCTCAAAAAATTTGAAATTCCCAACCTTGTAGTTGGTTGCTGTCAGATTACTCTAAGGAGTTACAAATCTTGCCTCCGAGTATGACCGTTCAAATTGTTGTAGTTTTCGAGATGACGTTTTTTGTGATTTTTTCAAAAAAAATTCAGAAAACTTATATCAATTTTTTTCCCGCAAAAATTGAAACTCGCAACCCTGTAGTTAGGTCCTATCAGAGTATTCCCAAGGACTGCGAATCTTGCCTCCAATTGTGACTGCTCAATTCTTTGTAGTTTTCGAGATATGATGTTTTTTGTGATTGTTTCAAAATTTTCAGAAAGTTTACATTATTTATTTTTCAAATTTTGAAATTCCCAACGCTATAGTTCGGTGTTGTCAGGGTTTTCTAAAGAGTTGCGAATCTTGCCACATGCGACTACTCAAATGCTTTCAGTTTCCGAGATGTGATGTTTTTTGATTTTTTCAGAATTTCTCAAAGAACTTATCTACAAAGAAATTCAAAAAATTTGAAACTACCAACTCGAAGATACAACCTTGTTGTCAGCGTACGCCCTGGCGTCTCAAATCTTGCCTCTTAATATAAATGCTGAAATCCTTTTAGTTTCCGAGATAAGACGTTTTTTTTTTTCATTTTCACTTAGGTTTAAAAAAATTCACAAAATTTTGAATTCCTAACCCTATAGTAGGGTGCTCTCAGGGGCTCTCTGTGGTTGCAAAACTGGCCTTCAAATTTCTGCAGAGGCCCATTAACTTTTCGAGATGACGCTTTTAATATGGGAATTTAAAAAAATGAAAAGTTCGAAATTACCAACCCTGTAATTGGGTGCAGTCAGAGTACACAAAGTTTGCAGATGTTGTTTCCAATATATGCGGTTTTTCATGAGTTGTCGAAAAATTTCGAAGCACCGGAGGTGCGTTAAACGCTAGTTGTTTTTAAAATTTTGTTGGTTTCCGGAGCTATATTTGTTTCCAAAATTTTTCAGAGCGAGAAGTTTGCTTTTGGGTCAACTGATGTTTACCATAAATTTGTCGGCTATACTTAGATAACGCCGGCAACTTTTATTGACGTGTATTCGTTAAGCTTAACTTCATTCCAAGTACTGTTGTTGTAGTTTTGGTTCTGATTTTTTTCAAGTTGTTTCCATAGTAGTGGCTTTCTTTTCATCTGTCGTGTGCTAGCTTGCAATACTCTGTTTGCGTTGTATCGCACGTGATGCAACGCTCCGCTTTGCCTCTGTTTTGAAAGTGTTTAGCGAAGGCAACAATTTTGATTATATTTTACGTACAATGAAGTACGTCTTTTTGGTCACATTACGACCATTTGTTATCTTTCAGGGCTCTTAGCGTTGTTATTTGACAGGGTTTTTTTCCGAGAAAACACAGGACCGTTTTTCGAATCTGTTAACAAACAAATTCATCAGTTTTCTTTTATCCGACAGTTTCCTCAAAAAAAAACATGAAACCTCTGTCAGCAACATGAAACCTCTGTCGTTTTTTCTTTTATCCGACTAAGCTTGATATATTATTTTTAGCCCATCGACTCTCCGTTATTTGTAGCTATTCCTGTTGTGTATCCTGTCATGGAAAAAGAGTCTTGAGGCATCTCAAAGACCGTTTGGAAGGATAGTTTCAAAATTTGCAAGTTTTGCAGTCGTGATTTGAACTCCAGATAATAATTTAAAACATCTTTTTCGTGAAAAATTGGTCATTTTTTCCGTGAATCTGACTAAGTATCCAATTATTAAATGCATTCATAATTCCTTCTTTGTGTCTATTTTTTTATGACTGGTAGCTGAAAGTTTGATTAGTCTACAAACAGCCTGAGCATTCCAGGCAGCAGGAGCATCAACTGGCTATCCTTTTTTTTTGCGTTTGGCTTCATACGGGCTGAACACTGCTACACTTGTAGTAGCTAGGCCCAACGCCATTGTCTGTGGGTTTTTGTGGGGTGGCTGCGTTATGTTCTGTTTCTTGGTTGCCATCGCTATCCAGTACTTCATCTCTGTTTCGTCTCTCTCTGAGTTGGTTTCCGCTAGTCCCTGCCCAGTGCCCGTGTCCCCCGGTAGAATAATTGAGGTATGCGACATGAGTGGTAAAATGAATACCGTTTAAGCACTAGACTCGTTTTGATATCACTGATCCGTCTTTCGAAGTCAGCTCTTTGTCGTTGTCGATGTGTACTGCTTAGAGGGCAGCATCTTGGTTGTTATTTCACTGAAATATGATTCTTAAGGGAGTTCAGCTCTCCCGCTCCCTCGTAATATGAAGTTTGAGGAACTCAGTAACTTCGAGGGGATGAAGCCAGAGGTCTTCAGTAGTCAGGCCAGTCGGGTTTCCAGTGCAGTTGAATAAATGATGGACGTCGTGCGGCGTCTCATTACAGTCTGGACAGGAATTGTGTAGGTATGAGTTAGTGAGCGGACTGTACCCGGAGACGAGTTGAGCAAGCTGTATGCGCTCTATCCGCGGTAATTCAGTTTCACTGACAGATATTTGAGGCGGTACACGTTCCAATAGCTTTGAAGGTTTGAGGTAGTTTTTAATCTCGTTGTAATGGATCACCTTCAGAGCTTTCCGATAGTTTTTCGATTTATTAAGCCCTCATTCAGATGTTGTTGGATTTCGACAGCGTAGGTGGCGCGGAGTGTGAGCTTGATGAGTCTCGCAACTGGATATTGGGTTGTCTGGTAGTCGGAACGGTGACTTTGGTGGCATCCGACTAGGAAAAATTTTGCCAGCATATCTGTGTGAGTCTTTACAGGCAAGACTTTGGTTTCCCTGTGAAAATCATCAGTATTTGTCATCTTCGCGCAACCAGTTATATTTCTATGGGCAATGTTTTGTTGAATTTGAAGGTTGTTCCAGTTTGTAATACTTATTGATGGAGACCATATTGGTGCTCCATAGTTAAGCACACTGTGCCCGATGGCCTTGTATGTCACTGTCATTGTTTCTTTGGAACAACCCAGTCCTTGCCGGACAACTTTATTATGAAATTATTAGGATAGGTGGGTCTTGGAACTGTGCTGTTGCACCGTCGTGACTCTGCTGCATCCCGGGCTCCGATGATTTAGCATGACGCTTTTAAAGATTCCTAAATTGCATCAACCGTTTTAATTTCAATGTTTACACTAACGATTCGCGTAGTGTATTAGTACGAACTTTCTTTTTTTTCTAACCGAACTCGCAAATAAAAATGTTCGCTGATTTGGTGGCACTCAAGCTATATTCACGATCTAGCATTTAAAATTTCATAGCATCTGTTCTGTTTTATTTGTGGCTAGTGTTTGTGATGTATTAAGCGTGCGTGGCTGAGTAGTTAGTGCGTAAGACTCATAATCTCGCAGATCGAATCCGAGACCTAGCCGAATTAATACTAATTTGAGGCTTATTTCGATTTTTTCTTATTGCATTTCGCAGATCTGCTTTTTTCGTGCTCTCGGTAGTGTTTGCGAAGCAAAGCTTGGCCTCTGTGTAAAAATGTAGGCTCAATTTTTGTAATTTTCTGTGAATTTAAGTAGGAGTTCTCAAGGAATAACTTTTTTTACGCAATTAATTTTTGTTTTGAACACAATGTAGTGAAGTGTTGCATGCTAGAGTTTTAATGTTCCTGGCAAATCATGTTTTTGGGGACGACAAATGTACACAACCAATGTCATACGAAGCCGAGCATGTCATACGCGCCCACTCCCCTCAATTCTTGTTACCCAAATTTTTCAAATGCTTGAGCAACCTCAAAATTATTCTCAAGGTCAATATAGCTAATTTTGAGAGTAAAGACGCAATTTCTTAGTCAAATATTAAAAAAGCTCAAACTTGTCATTTTTGCAGAAGTTTATTGCAAATTAGGGTCTTAATAGTGTTTTGGATGAGCTCGGAAAATCAATGCGACTTTGGCTCTGAGTTTTAAAAGGTTATAATAAACTTGAAAAAAACTGTGTATACTTTGATACGGTCTCATGAAACTTCACTCAGTCTCATCGGGCTAGGTTCATTTTAAAATGTTGACAGAATTTTTGATACTTCCTTTGAAAATACATAGAGCGCTTCGCAAAATGTTAAAACGTTTTCTAGTTGTAAGGTGAGTTTTATTAGATCCGATGTTAACACGTGGGTTGCGATGATAGATTGACGATGCTACAAAAGATTCCCTAAAGTTTTTTGAAAGATACATTTTGCCCCTGTCCTGAATCATTTTGACAGGACTCATGGAGGCTGAAAGCAAACATAATTAAAACCAGGTTTTAACTTACGTCAGAAAGTAAGTCTCAAAAAACAAATTTCAGATTTGAACTAGTTGTGTGAAGTACTTAAGCACATTGAAGTACATTATTTGTGTATTGTTTAGTCTATAAATGGTAAGACTGCATGAAAACTGAAGTTTTATGATATCGATTTTTTTAATTGAAAATGTATTCGATCACATGAAAATAATTAGTATGTGTTTGTACCGGTATTTTTTGTATTCTTTCATTTCATAGTTTTGTTCAACTCATTGATTTTTTTAATCAGTACGCCTCAATACGCCTTTTTTGAACTGATTATGTAAGCCTTTGACAGTTTGTCCCTTGAAAGGTTTGAACTGATTTTACAATGGAGAACCAAACGATGGATTTTATTGAATCTTCTAAGTACGGAATAGGAGCTCAGGTAGTTGTTTGGATCGATAAATTACCCTTCAAGATTTCCAGGAAATCTCCCTTCAGACGATCGATACGATGCGTCCAATCGTGTGCCAGATGTGTTTGCTTTTCATTTGACAGCCTTGCAGGTACCAAGAGAGGAATAACCGAACTGGTTCTTAAAATATTTCTTGTTCTCCTCACTCTGGTATTTATTTTGGACTCACTTGCTCAAAACCAAAGACTTCATATAATGCTTCGAACCCTGGAAAGATCCGACAGCGTTCCGGCTCAAATATTGGAGCGCCTCGAAATCGAGTTCCAGCAATTTTACGGTGCTGATAGCAAAGTCTGTGAGCTTCTGAAACAAAGCAGGATGCAGCATAAACATGTGACTATTGTCAGACTGATGGGACCTAGTTTACCTCCTTTACAGTCGCCAGAACAACAAAGTTACAATCTGCGACATATTTTGAGAAATGAAAAGGAACTACAAAGAGCGTCAGAATGCGTCAGACAAATTTGGGTGATTACCTGTATGTACAACAGCACAGAAGAGCAGTTGATTAAAAACACCCTGGATCATTATAACCAACCGTACTACAAGGTACCTGGATGTGCCGAAAAATCAGAAGAACTTCTGGAACAACTGAAAGACGTGAACAAGGCCAGGAATTTCGGGATCACCATTGCCCTAGATCATCCAACTGATTGGGTATTGCCTTTGGACGGAAACATATTTCTTCCGGCGGAAGCACTGGAGAAAATAGTGCATGGGGTTATAGTTGATGACTGGCTAGGTCATTTGATCCACGTCATTCCTTTGTTCCGTGCTCTGAGGTGCCAGCGAATTGTTTTTGACGACTATTTCCTAATTGATGATGAGTTTCAAAACTCGTTCGTCAATGTACGCGAGAAGTATCCAGTCATAACTGACAATCTTTCTCGAAAGCAAGAAGGTCAGTTGGCTATTTCTGCAAAGCACCCGAATGTCAGATCTTTTTTTGACAGCAATGAGAAGTATAGCAAGCGATCCAAAATGGGTCTGATTGAGAGGCTAAACGATGATCCAGAACACCAGAAGCTGCGATGTGGGGGTCACGTTGGTCTAGAATGGGAGAACGCCGAGATGTCACAATTAATTCACGACGTGCATAAATGCGGCTATTCTATCCGACTGCTATATTGGCCGACGAATGATTATTGTCCGTACGATCAAATGCCTCTTTTACCCGAACTGACAATGAATCTAAAAGAATTATCTCTTCACAAGGTCGACTTGAAAATGAAAACTGAAGTGAGTTCATATCGAAGATTCAGAATGCGTAATAAATCAGTGAAAAAACTCAAGGAAGCTGTTTCAAAGAAAAATTAGCATTAGCAAAGTAATTTTATAAAGGTCTGATGTAAATTGTACAGATTAAAATTTTAAACAAATTTCAATATAAGCATCATTCAAAGCAATGTAAGCAGAATTGAATCCATTTTTATAAAAGAACCTTCACAGAGCATCAGAATTATATCACAAGCACAGGGGGTACAGATGGCAAATCCTGTGCCGATTCGATTCGACAGATGAGTAAATTGCAAGTACCACATATCATTGAAATCCGATAATTCAAGATCCGATTTTCAAGACATGTGTTTTTCAACTTTAAAACTAGCCTATTTTCCATTGGTTCGTCAAAAGAAGAACCGCGAGTCTTTTTTTACATCAGTGTTCAACCCTAGTATTCAAAGATTTGTATTTGACATGCGATTGTCATGAAGCTACCTTGATTTAGTCTTTTTTATTCGGCGATCTTGAAGGAAGTCGTTTGTTAATGCCAACCATTTGTATCCATGCTCCTCCAAAATGCTGTGCACCTGGCGGTATAAATTTCCAAATTAATTTTCTGCCCTTCAAAATTTCTCATTATGAGGTCAAACTGTGCATTCTCTGCATTGTAAGCAGAATCCGCAACAGGTCAAAATCAGATTTGTCGCGGAATCCGCAACATTGCTACTTTTCTTTGATCTTCTATGCTGTTTTGGATTCCACAAACAAATACCTAAATCATTGTACCGCTCAAAATCGCTCGAAAAATAGGCGAATATGCGGAATCGCAACTATTTGAGGAATCCAGAACAATTTGTGGAATCCACAAACAAATGATAAAACATTTGTATTGTTAAATTGAGCTGTTGCGGAATCCGCAATTGTAAGTGGAATCTGCAAATTGTAAGTGGAATCCGTAAGTTGTAAGTGGAATCCGCATTTTGTTTGCGGATTCCCTTTACATATATTTATATGTGTAGTAGCCTTTAAAATTATATCTTTTAAATACATGATTTGATTTCACTAGAATAAAAATTTACTAGAATAGAAACTTACTAGAATAGATCAGTGTTTGGGATTAATGGAATCCCAATTACTGACCAGTATTTGGGATCGATGAAATCCCAAATACTGAACTAATTCGACGATTTGCTATGCGTTGGGTTTCTAATCACTCTCAACTTAATGACTCCAAATAATGGATATATCCCATATTTATTCCACATTCCAGTTTTTGGGATTTCATCAATCCCAAATACTGACCAGTATTTGGAATCGATCGAATCCCAAATACTGAACTAATTTGACGATTTGCTATGCGTTGGGTTTCTATTCACTCTCAACCTAATGACTCCAAATAATGGATATATTCCATATTTATTCCACATTGTTCCAGTTTTTGGGATTTCATCAATCCCAAATTCTGACCAGTATTTAGGATCGATGGAACCCCAAATACTGACCTAATTTGGCGATATGCTGTGTGCTGTGTTTCCATACCCTCTCAAATCAATGACTACAATTACTGCATTTATTCGGCGTTATGCTTCCAAAATCAGTATTTGGGATTGATTCAATCCCAAATACGACCTAATTTGTCGATATGCTGTGTGTTCCATACACTCTCAACTCAATGACTCCAAATATTGATATTGTTCGGTGTTTTGTTTCCAAAATACTTAAAGATGACATCCACTGATTTAGGTGACCAATGTTTTAAGACTTGTTCGTGGAATCCGCTGACAATGGTTAAGTCTTTGCTTTTAAATTCCGCATTGCTAGAGATAAGAATTCCAGCTCAGCTTTTAATTGTTCATATGCAAGTTCAGTATTGAACAAAATTCGGAATCCACTCACAGTTTGCGGAATCCACCTACATTTGCGGATTCCGCTTACATTTTGCGGAATCCACTTACAGTTGCGGAATCCAGAACAACCAGCTATATTTGCTTGTTGCGGAATACGCAACAAAACAAAAGTGCCGACAAAATTTACGTTACAGGTATATGTATGCGGAATCCGCTGAAATTTTGTTTGTGGAATCCACTTACATTTTGGAACATATTTTAAGACTTGTCTCTGGAATCCAGGAACATACAGACACAAAATTGTGCTCCTATCCAGTGCACATTTTGGCCTCGTAATGCTGTTTTGTGGCTCTCGAAGGGTTACTGACTTCCTTGTTTTGGCTTTTCTATCGAAGTTGAGTGCAGTGTCACTGTGAATTCTGGTATTTAGTCCACGCGACAGAAACATTCCTAGGAGGTCATGGTACAGGATGTGTTCTTCATGTTTGATGTGACTTCAGTGTTCGCTGCTCTAAGAACTTGGCAATTGACTAAGTTCGTTGCTGTTTCTGTAGATGGCACAAGTTCAAAGAGTTTCACACCTATTTCCTGAAAAGCGACAAGTTTTGTCAAGAATGTGTATTCCGGTATGACTACCTTATTCGTTTGACTGTTCAATTGACGACGATACTAACTCTAGTTACGTTTGTTGGAGATGCTTTTAATTGTTGTCGCACATCCAGGGGCCCAGTGTTTTTGCTCGATCATGTATCTTGTTAGAAAATCTCCGTTTTATTGATTTCAGTAGTCTAGTGTTCATAAAGGACTGTTGTTGTCATCCGAATGTCCTGAAGCTGGCTTGGTGCAGTCTTTTTGTTACGGCGACGCTGAATAGTACTCGTTTGCTAAGGTAAACCAATCTTAAACAAGCTGCTCCAGAATACTGTGGCTTAAGTGGTAAGATCTTATAAATCATTTTTCTACCCTCTTTTTTGATGCTGTCTGACTGTCGATAAAGTGCTGGCTTCCTTGCATTGGTTGTACCGTTAAAAACAAGTGCAGTATCCTTGTGAAATCTGGGTTTTAGTCCACGCCGAATGAATAATATCTGGGGATCTTGACAAAAAATGTGACTTTCAAGTTCGATGTAACTTATACTCCGAATCCTGGCAGAAGCTTTTGTGTTGCCCTCCACATATGTATTTTGCTCAGTTTGAATAGAAGATATCTGACTGGCATCTTTTTCTAGAACCATGTCTATAAAGCGGCGATTTCCGTGAAACTGTGGAGGACCCACATTTCTGTGTGGGCCAGAGTGTCGAGGGTTTATCGTCGGGCTGACCGTAGGCTCCGGATTACTGTCTAACAGTATGGGGTTATCTTGTGACCCTCCTGCTTCGGTTGAGTCGGGGATAATAACGATCTCCCGGAGGTCGGTGTTCGGTGGCCTTTCTGAGCTCGGGTGTGGGGATTCGACGGTACCTGTTACACTTAAGCCCTGGTTAGATTCGGAATGATGGCTCTGAGGTATATTATTATTGGTCACATCGTCGAAGTAATCATCTATTATTCCGTCCCACGAGTCTAGGTTTTAAGAAGATGAGGAACCTGAAGAGATTCGAGAAGAGTCTTGAGTGGCCACGCTCACAGTCGGTGCACTAGTCCCTGCTCTGGTGTTGAACGCTCTTGGGGTGCCTTGTCCCAAATGCCCAGAGGGTGTCGATACTGCTTTCTTTGGTGGTGAGAGTTTCCTTTTTCCAGCTATACTCGAATGGGTATGAAGTTTATGCCCGGTGGGTGTCTGATTCACTATTATTTTTTTTGGCCCGGGGAGTGTTTTTCCTTTGATAGCCAGATCCGATTTGCGTAAAACTTGGCCGTTGTCAAGGGTTATGGTGTGTTCTGAAGAGTCGATGATATCCTTCTTAACTAGGTTAAAATATGGATCCCTATTTTTCCTGTTAGACACCTTTCTATATAAATAACCTCCCATTACTGCTTTTCTTTTTGCAAGGGGTTCTGAAGCTTGTTTATTGTCGTCCGGGTTTGTATTTAGAGTGACTGTCCTAGATAGTGGCAAGTTTTCTTCTAGGTCTGACGTGCTGTCCTTTTCCTCGTCCAGATATCCATCTTCTGCCCCGTCGTGGAGTTCCCAGTTAGTGGCCCGATCTTTGGACATGATATCTTTCCCTTTATCTAAATGGTCAATATCGGACATAAGGTTTTTCCACCTAGTGTTCGCTACTCTATTAAAATGTTTTTCAAAAGGGGTCCAGCCGATCGCGGATTGCTTCGAGATTCTCAAATTCCAAATAATTTTTTCGATCGACTCGATTAGTGACGGCTTGGGTAATTCGAAAGACATTGCCAGTAGTTTCGATTTAATTGTGAAAACTAATCTTTCCACTAGCCCATTGGATCTGTGGTCGCCGACTGTGCAGTAAATAATTTCCATGTTAAATTTTTCGCAGAAGTTTTTGAAATCATGTGATAAGAAGCATGACCCATGGTCGACTCTAATTTTTCTTGGGAACCCATGAAGATGGCAGTAATCGTTTACGAATGAATTTACATTTCTCGTAGAGGTGTTGTTAACGATCTTGGCCGGAGGGAACTTTGTATAGCGATCAATGCAAAGAAGGATGTATTTATTGTTACCCCAGAACGCGTCCAAAAGTCCCGCAAAGTCCAGATTAATTTCTTCGTTCGCGGATGTCAACGTCGGAAGTTTCGAAATATTATGGGTGCCTAGTAAAACTTTAATGTTCTTACCAGCTTTTAAACATCGGCTACACGTTCTCCCGTGATAGTAAATTTCCCGATAAATGTGCGGCCACCACAAGTATTCGGCAAGTGATTTCATCCCAAACTGTCCTGGATGAGTCTCATGGAACATCGAATTGAAAGTTCCCCTGATAGTAGCTGGGACAACTAATTTGTTATCGAGGAAAAGTAAATCGTCCTTCACGTGTAGATCTTTGGCATAGATTTTCATGTAGGCTCCGTGTATGCCCATTGGTCGATTCGTCTTTATCGTCTCGATCAAGTCCCACAGCACCTTATCTTCCCTGGTCATAATCTGCAGCAGTTTCTTTGAGCAGTGGTTTTCAGGGCGGATCGGTGAATTTGGTAGGTTTAGGTCCGCCTTGTATCTTCTTACGAGGTCCGCGTGGTCGGGTGAAAGTCGGTCATCTCTGAATTTGAGGGCGATAATAATTTCTTCGGGGATGATCAGTAGAGGTTCATTCACTTTATCCATTGGAAATTCTAGCTGTTTTTTGGAGGATGGTATAAATTGTCTGTTTTCTAATATAAAATGTAGCAGGACTTTGTCCGTAAAGGTAATACTTTTAAAATTAAATTTCGAATTATCGACAGGTTGACAATTTATAGTACAATTTTCTGTCCGAGAATGATGATTGTGACAAATTTTGATCGACCGAGCGATACAAGATATGATAGCAGCAATAATTTTGAGATCAAGTAAAGCTAAAGAGCTATTCAACCGATTCTGACCAATCACGTCGCTTGAATTTTCGTTTCCCGACGGGATTGTAATAACTCGAGAATTAGTGTTTACAGCGACGGCTGGTCTATCTACAGTATTTACAGTAACAATTTTAGAATATTGTTTATTCAATAAAATGTTCTGAATTTTGTCGATTGAAGCTACTACAAATTCGTCGTCATAATGAGAAATTGGGAGGGTTTTGCCCGAAGGGAGTCTAGATAGAAGGTCTGTAAAACCCATGTCCTCTCCTGGTAAATGCGAAATTTTAAAATTGAATGATAACAGTCTGTTCACCCAACGGGTCAATCGACTATACATCGTTTTATTCCCATGATTTGCTGAAAGTGCTGATAGTAATGCTTTATGGTCTGTTTCTATTTGAAATTCAGTTCCGTACAGGTAGTTTCTAAAGTGTTCAGTTGCCCATACGACTCCCAGCAACTCCAGTTCGTTGGTAGAATACTTCATTTCATGGTTATTCAAAAATCTGGATGCAAACGCGATTGTTTTCCACTGGTCGCCCTGTAATTGTTCTAGGGTCGCCCCTAGTCCGTTGTGTGAAGCATCAGTTTTTAGTCTTGTCTTCTCTTTTATATCAAAGTGGCTGTTTTCTGTGATATTTACGATTTCAGCTTCTAACTTCTCAAACGCTATGGAATGGTTATTGTCCCATTTGTAGACCGATTTTTTGTTTAGTAGTGGGCGAAGGGGAGAACTTAATGTCGATAAGTTAGGAACAAATTTTATGTATTGGTTTATCGAGCCAAAAAATGAACGTAATTCGGAAATATTCTTGGGGGTTGGCAAATTTTTTTTTGCGTCTGCTTTTCCGACCAAAGGTCGTACTCCATCGCCAGAAATTTTGAAGCCAAGCCATTAGTTATCTGATTTAAAAAATGCGCATTTCCCCCATTTAACTGCCTTGTTGTTCTTATCTAATACTGATAAGATTTTATACACTATTGATTTGTGTTCTTCCAAGGATCCACGCGAGGCTACCAAGATGTCGTCTATGTAACAATTTGTGAAAGGGATATTTTTCAACAGAGAGTCCATGACCCGTTGGAACTCATTTGGCATGTTCCCCAGTCCGTAAAATCCCGTTAAAAATTGATACGTTCCGGTAGTTTCACCGCCTACTATGCTAAAATTGCACTGTTTACTTGTTTGTTCGCATAGTTTGAGTTGCCTATACGCGTTTTTCAGGTCTAGATTACTAAAGCAAACTCGCCCGTTGGATTTCTCTGAGATTTGAAGAGCCACGTTATCTATAAGTTCGTGGATGTTCGGCATTTGATACTTATTTTAAAAAATTTGATCGTTTAATAACTTGGAGTCTAACGCCAGTTTGATCGAAGTATCCTTTTTCCGAGTAATTACAATTGGGCTGATAAAACAATCTTCGTCGCATTTCTCTAGTTTTATTATGTGACCTTCTGTTTCCATTCTTTTTAATTCTTCGTTCACTCCGGCGAGTAAGTGGAATGGGACTCTTCTCCCTTTGGATTGTATTGGTTTAAAAGGTGAGTGAAAATGTGTTACTTTTCGGTCGTTAGGTATTTTCCCCACTCTAGTGAATAGTTCTTTGAACTCGTTAAAAATCTTGTCAGATAAAGAAGGTAAGTTTTTGTACTCACTCTCGAGTGTGGGTTGGTTGACCATGCATATTGGTTGGGGGCATTTCCTCTGTGTCACTTCTATGCGCAGCTTGGGTAAATTGTCGTTCCACAGGATGTTTTGTCCATGTCCGCCAGTTATGAAGAACGGGGTTTCTTCGCTGATCCACCCATTGGACTGTGTTCTGACAATTATTTTTCCCAAGATATTGATCGTGTCGTTGGTGAATCCGCAGTTTAAGTTTTTTATCCTTTTCTCCACTGGGTGTATTTTGAGGTTCGGATATCTCAGTTTAATTTCGTGTAATACATTCTGTTTTAAAAAAACTTACGGGGCTTGCTGAATCTACAGGTATGTTCATATTTGCAATCATATCCCAGCTGATGCCTAAGTTCAGGAGTTTCTTTGTTTCGAGACCGTTTTTGTCGTAAATAGTTCTAACGCTCAACACCGAAAAATCGTCATCGTCACTCTGTCCGTACTCGTTTCACGCATTTATAACATCACACGATTCTTGGTCTTCCGCCCACGAGTTTTCCAGAGGTGCGTATGTACAATTCTCGGTATTTACATAATTATCTGATACAGTATTTACAGTTGGTCTCTTATTGCGTGATTTACATAATTTGGCGAAGTGTCCTTTATAATTACAATTTTTACAGGTTATGTCAGATTCCTTGATGTTGCACGTGCTGGCCAAATCTGTCAGGGCTCCCCAGAATTGTTCGTACGACTCGCGGTCTTTCTGCTTTTGACTTAATAATTTATATCTTTCGAATGTAGTGTTGGGCGGTTTTTTAAATGCTGCGTCAAGCAAAGTCCAGAACTCAGAGAAAGTTATTGCTAAAATTTTGACTCTCGGGTTCTTCTGTGTAAAGACTCTTTTTCCTTCGCTCCCTAAGGCTAGAAATAAAATTGATCGCAGTTTCTTGTCCGCCTCCGTTCGTCTCATTCCATTAAATTTCCTCTTTTCTTCGTTGATCCGTTTTCTTTGGCGGATTTGTACTGTTTCATCGCGTTTTTGTTCCTATTCTCTCTGTTGGCTCTTTCCTTGTCCGACTCGCTGCCTGTTGCTTGTTCCAAAATTGGTATTTGTGTCTCTGGTATCTCTGGTCCGTGCAGACTCTCTAAATCCAGATTTTCTTTGGCAATGATCGCCAATTGAAATTGGTCGCTCCATTGGGTCCAGGCATGCGGTGGCTCTAGGGTATGGTTAGGCCAAAAGGGGGGAATTCCACGCACGTTCGAATCATTAGACTGCGCCATAATAAACTATTCTAATTCTGTATACCTATGTACAATTGCTGTACATAAACTTAAAATAATAAAACTATTAAAAGGATGTATGTGAATTAAGAACGTTAAAAAGGGCAACTGAGAATTATCTCATATCGACCAATGGTCGTCACTAAATTGGTTAACAGGTATTAATTAAACACCGAAAGGTCTTTTAAGACACTAAAAACAAATCACAACAGCGGTTGATTCCAATGTTGGCCTGATTGCCACATCTATGCATTATTTATTTAGGGTTTCACTTGCACTTGTTTAAGAAGCACCTGTGTTGACATATTTAACCAAATGCCAATATTTTGCAACGTTCATTATGTTTTTATGAACTCAACTTTTGTATTTCCAAGTTCGCCTATTATTTTAAGTATACAGGGCTTTTTTTTCTTTTTCGCAATGCAAACTTTA
This sequence comes from Symsagittifera roscoffensis, assembly GCF_963678635.1. Taxonomy (NCBI): domain Eukaryota; kingdom Metazoa; phylum Xenacoelomorpha; order Acoela; family Convolutidae; genus Symsagittifera; species Symsagittifera roscoffensis. The sequence continues at coordinate 16,150,780 of NC_087064.1, forward strand.
AAAGTCTTGACAAAATTGAGTTTCCCAACCCTATGGTGGCGTGCTATTAGTGTAAACTCAGGGATTGCAAATCTTTTTGGTTTCCGAAATATGGCGTTCTCTTTATGATTTTCACTTCTTTTTGAAATAACTTACCTTTAAAAAGTATTTACAGAAACTCAATTTCTTAACCAACCCCATGGCAAAGTGCTCTCAATGTAGACTATAGATTTGCAATTGTGCCCTCCAAGTTTGACTTCTCGGATGATTTTTTCAAATTTATTCATAAACTCGAACAACTAACAGAACCTGAAACTCGCAACCTTATAGTGGATTGGTCCAAGTGTACAATATTCGGTTGCAATTCTGCCCTCTTAATTTTTTTTTTGAAGTTTAAGAATAAAAAATACTAAATAAACCTGAGAATCTCAACCTTATAGTGATGATGTGCTTTCAGGCTAAACTCAGGCGGTGCAAATCTGGTCTCCAAATTACTGCTAAAATTCTTCTGATTTTCGAGATAGTAAAAGAAATAAAAATTGATACCTTCAACCTTTTGGCGAAGTGCTCTCAGGGTACTTTATGGGATTGCAATTCTGCATTCCAAATATGTTTGCTGAGATGCTTTTGGTTTTCGTGATAGGTCATTTTTAAAAACATTTATTTTCAAATACAAAAATTTCAACGCCATGGTGAGGTGCTCTTAGGGTACACTATAGGGTTGCATTTCTGCCCTTTAAATTCAGCGAGCTCTTTGCCCTGTTTAAGGAGGCTCTTTTCACGTTCCATTTTCTATTGACGGTAGGTGCGAGTCATGCGCTAGTATTCCGTATTTGATTTAGCTGTGATTGCGGTCCGTGAAATTAGTTTAAGGGGATGGTAAAAACCAGAAACATGACAAAAGATTTTTGTGCTTTCGAGTCGTTTTGTAAAAGTTACTGTGATTTTTTTCAGCACTATTTTTAAATTGAAGCGTCTTTTATTCGGTAATTTTTGTTCACTTGCATTGTTAGGCTTACTGTTTTGCCAAAATTTCCAGTGACACGAGTTTTTATCTTTCAAATAGCAATTTACCTCGGCAATTTTCTTGAGCCTGTTTTATCTGTGGCATTCTGTTGCAACGTAAAATTAACGCAGCTTCATGATTATCGTGGAGCGAATAAAATTCGCTGGAAGTCGAAGATTTTTTTGTCGGACTGTTCAACGCTGAATTGCATGTCCGCTCGTGAGGCCCCCCCCCCCCCCAACAGCTTGTCATTTAAGAAAATGCTTGCATAATAGTGAACTCTTGAAAATTCACGTGAACTCTCATTTGTGTAATGGGTTATGTACGATTTTGTTTTGTCTTTTGTCCCATGGTAAAACTCTTAGATAGCTCTTTTGTTGATCACTTTGTTTGCTTTTGTCATATTTGCTTTTTTTGATTGTATCCTTTTTAAATCGAGCTAGAAGGTGTTGTACATGTATTCAAGCGCCTGACTTATTGTTTAGTAGTTTTATTCTTCAGGCCATAATATTCCCTTCTCATATCCAGATATTCAGCTTCTGATCTGATCGTAGAAGTTCGGTTTCGTCTAGTAAAGTTAAGAATGTTTCCTGCAAACTTCTATTTGAATCGTTTGACATCCGCAGAGCGAGGTGGGTTCTCCTCATATATTTCAAACGAGCATGATTTTTTGGTTAGTGATTTACTCTGCCAACTGTAATTTTTTCATGTTCCAGGCTTTTTTTTATTAAAACATGATTAAACCGTGTCTCAATTTATATTTTGTTTAAAATTGCATTTGACCTGAGGTTCCAGAGCGAATATGTCAAAGTTTGAGTTTTCTTCAGCTTGGCATGTTTGTAGGACCAAATTTAATTTGAAAAATTAAGATCAAAAAAATTCTAACCATCCAACGAGTTTTGGTTCCTATTTGGTTTCGGTTTTAGCCGTTTTTCAAAGCTTCCTCTCTATCTTGGAACGCCCAGTTAGTTTTCTCTAAGTGTTTTAAGAGGGTTTTCAAACAGTTTTTCAACAAGATGCTGCTGAAGTCTATGTTACAAAATTTTGTTTGTCTCATCCATTTTTGAAGTCGAAAGACTCAACTCTATCTAAGACTCATATCGGTGAAGCTGCTGAGTAGCCAGGTTGGCATCTTTACCTCTGGCAATTTGAACACGAAGCGTTAGTCTCTCCAATTTCCGGCATCTGTTTGTGGGCCGTTTCCTCGAAAGCATTGTCAGCGTGTTTCAGCATAAAAATGTATCTATTTATCTTAAGAGTCACCGGTACAAGGTAAATAAGTTACCCCATAGCTGCTCTTTTTTGTTGTTTTGGGAACTGTGTTGACTATCAGCGCTATTTAAAACATTTCCCAGAAGTCCAAAACCAAGAAGTTTTGTCACTGAATCCATCATCATTGGAGTTAAACGTGTTCAACTATCCTTATTTGCTGCCAGTCTGACACCATTTGTGTTTCTGTTGCTTAATCGTTTTTTTTTGTACACGGTTTTATCTGATCCGGTTTTATCTGATATTTCTTTTTTAAATAAGCGGTTCCATTATACGTAAACTTTGTAAATAAAAATCTCTAGCGCGTCTCAGTTACTTCGTGAGTTGTTGATCTGAAGAAAAAGGCATTTATTCAAGTGTACGAGTCATAATTGAAATGAGTTCAGCGTACTCGATCAGTAATTCGGATTTGCCTGTAATAGGTCGTGGAATAAGGATCATTTTCCGTTAAAATATTTACAACCACAGTTTGATATCCATAACGTCGTGGTCAAACAGTTTTCAGCTGCAAGCAAAAACCTCAAATGTCACGTTAACTTTTTCAGTAACCCCTTCTTGCAAGTATGCTATTTTTCCATATTGCTAACTTGTTTTTTTATAAGTAAGTGGAACCGACTATACCAATCTGTCTTTTTTGCTGAAATTCCAAGATATTTGTCCAAGTTAGTTTACGTAAGTGAGTTCTAGTAAAACAAAACTACAGTCCCGAGGTGGATAATGTTTGCTTTGGACTCTGCTAAAATGAGTTGTTTCATTGCCGGAATCCCCATTGCCGTAATGCGATTGGCGTCGAATCTTCGTTCACATCTTCCGCTGATTCCAGTAGCTGTCACCTCATTTGGTGCATCCACAACCTCTTGTCATTCGTCTGCAGCGTGTTTCCCCGTCTAATCTGCTGTCTGTCAAAATGGAACCTGATCTGAACTATATTTTATGATTGGATAAATTAGATATTTTACCACTGTAAAGTATTTAATATTAACCAATCATGATCCATCTAACTAACAACCCACTTATTTTTAAGTGCTGAAATTACTTGTAATTTCAGCACCAGAGAGATTTGAATTTAACTTAGAAATTAGTTGCCTCTCCCAGAGAACTTCAGCAGCCGCAACAAACCAGTGTACCCTAGATCTATTGAGCCTAGCAGAGACTAGTTAAACACCCTGAGACTAGAAAGTATAAGAGTAAGATTAGGATCGGTATTAGAAGTTGCACGAATCTATCCGGCCGAAAATAAGATAGCGTGACGAGCAGACGGTGTACCCTATCCGAAATTACTCTATGAGTTAACCACATCGGTCCTAACTCATCTGGTGCGACCATAAGTCTCGAATAAGACCTTAATAGCTTAGAATTAACCAAAAATAGATTAGAATTTAGACAAAACATTTTAAAAATGTTATACGACGATAATTTAATCGAAATGTCTCTACGACTCAATAGATCAGAGCCGATATTCCGAACGATAACAGAACTACCCGGAATCGTAAGAAGACCGCGAACAAGAGACGACATACGACAAAGTAGAAACTTACCATATAGTTATATGATAGTACGGCAAAAGCCAACACAAACTTTTGTATTTAGAATCTTATTAGCAATGAATTTAGATTTTCATTTGCAAACATAAAATCTTGAAGTCAATCTTCATAATCATTTCAGGCGCTAAACAAAATTATTAATATACAATAACGATTGATAAAAAGATCTCAAATCGTTTTCTTAAATTCTGCAGTCTTATATAAAACATGTTTGAAAAATATTTATTGAAAATCAAAATAAAAATTAGTAGCATGACAATAAATTGTTAGTAATCATAAAATCATCTGTTGTCCCAGCTTCATCACCTAAACATAACAACAATCATAAGCTCACTAATATCATTAAAAAACTAAATCTTTTCTTCGATAAATTGAAACCATTTTAAACTTAAATTCACTTAATTTTAAAATCAGATCATCAAGGCTTATCCTTGGATCTTAATTAATTTCCTATTTCACTAAATTTAAAACCTGATCATCAACGCCTATCCTTGGATCAAAAAGAACAATTTTGTTCTCCCCCACCCACTTAGCAAGTGTCTAACGACCTCAAACTTCGATTCACTATCCAACCCTTCCAAAAAACCCAAGACTAATAGAAATTTTTCAATAAAACTAACCATTCAAATTAGGATAAACAGTGAATAACTTCGGTTATTCATCCTTCACTTGAACCCTCCTCTTACCAGACCCAGGATAAATCTTAAACTTAGTAAGTTTAAAATAGTATCTAACGAACTACTCGCGTTCTAATTATGCCTGAACCTTGTGGATCGATTTACTATTCTCCAACCCTTGAACACAATCACTACCCCTAAGTAAGATTAAGTAAGTTAACACCTTAGCTTATATTAGCCACGAGAAAGTAAAAAATCATTCTTCGGAATCGATATACTTTTCTCTCCAACCCTAAACAAATAGACCCAGGTTAAGCTAACCAAAAAATCGTAAGGACTAACAGTTTAAGAAAGTAGACATCATCTAACAACTCTTTGCATCCTTCATCCTAAACCTTATGTCATTCAAAAATCTAGGAAATAAACAAACAATCGTTTTACACAACTGTGAAATAGATAACAAAAAATACAATCTTGTAATCACACCTCATACACAAACAGTTGGATGTATCAGAACAAAACGACTAACAATAAAAAGAAAAATAATAAACAAACAAAGACAAATCACACGAAAAAGATTTTCAAAAAATAGAAACGCATTTTCAGAATCAGAAGCCTGCAATTTAGATGAACTCTATAAATTAAAAGAATCGATTGATAAAAATTGTCCCATTCACGATCAATTATATTTTTCCGACTCAGAAACAACTTCAAATTCATCAAAAAGAGGAAAAAGAAGAATAAAAAAGCAATATAAACACAAACCAGTACACTTGTATAATTGGAACCAACCAATTAGACACATCGATAGTTATATATTAACAGTCATTAAACGAAAAAATGAGCCACAGCCACACTCAAAGTGACGAAAGTCCAGATGACGAAGAGGTTTACCCCTTCCTCATAGATGCACCCGATAATAGAGGGCAGCATGACTTCTGCAAGAATTTACTCCTAAATTTGTTTGAACCCGGAATCAGCCCGTGCAAAGCAGAATTCCCAGATGTAAAAATCAAAAGACAAATTATTGAACATTATCTGAAAGATATATGTAATTTAACACAACAATACGGAATCTACACCATAGAATTCAGCACACCAAATCCGAATCACCGCAAATATGTAATTCAAACAGACGATCTTGAATTAGAATTTTCAAAAGTATTCTTAGAATATATTAAAAGCATACAATATCATAACTCACAAAGAGCAAACTCCATATTTACTAACGAAGTTTTTGCAATAATATATAGCTATATTTCAATATTAGAAAAAACAGAATTTCAAAGTATCTCACCAACTGAAACATCCAAACATACAAAAGTACGACAAGAAATCACATTATTTTCAACTTTTCTACATATAATCAAAGAAAATTTCACTAAAGACGAAGTTTCACAACACACAAAACATGACTTACAAAAAATTTTGGCATGGTTTATAAAAGATTATTTCACACATAATATAGACTTAATTTCACAAGCAAGAAAAAATTTCAGACCTCAAAATCCAAACGATGATAATGCCATCACAGAACAGTCAGACTACGTTTGGGACCCTGAATGGTCTCATCGTGCATTTATAAATATCCCACAATCAATCTCAAGTCAAGCAATAAGTACAATATCTTATCAAAGAGGATTATGTGAGAGTAGTACCACTGACCATTGATGCAACACCATTAAACTACAATACATTTTTACCTGATACGCGAAATAACAGTTTAAATTCGACCGTCATACACAATGAAAACCTTAATGGAACTAGGAATCTTACACAACAAGATATCCAAACACCATCACACTTCATGAATGAAGAAATCGTCCAAACAACAACAACTACACAACAAAGTATTTCACCGATACGTCCAAATTTAACAACACCAAAAAATACAAACACTCCACTGGCACAAGTAACCTTACAATCAACCGTTAAACCTTCGGTTGCTCCAAAATATTCACATATGGATTATCAAACATATAGACCTATGACAGTACCGTCAAAAACACGAAGAACGTTCACAAAAAACACTTTTGCAGAACACAATTATAATTACGCACATTCGTCAAAAACAAACTATCCCCCACGAAAAACTAATAATAATCATGTAAGTTCTCAATATTGGGATAACCCAATAACAACAACCAACTCAGTAAATTTTCGAACTAATTCACATCCTCCACAGGATCGTAGTGAAAAATACCCATTTTTTCAACAAAATAAAAATAAAAAGCAAGCACCTCATCATACGGATTACTTATCATCTGATGATGATTATTTACAACCAGATATTTTTGCACCATATACTCAAGAATATCGCGGACAAGGAGTGCAAAAACCTTATACATATAAAAGAATTTTTTCTCCAAATCCAACAGATACACAAAATCAACAACCAATACAAATGCAAAACCCAACTAATACACAATTTTTTCAACCAATTCAACCACAAAACCCAATGATTACACACTCGTATCAACCAACTCAAATGCAAAATGAAATACCACTCCCATATTACCTTCAACAACACGAAATAACAAAAAATCAGCTTTCAAATTTTTCACAAATGCCAAATGCCGCAGAATCACTACAGATGACAATGAATCCATACCTTATGGGTGGATCATCAATAACATCAAATAAACCACTAATGGTATTCACAGGAACAGACCCTGATTATTCTGTAGAAGATTATTTAAATGCAGTAACAGCAAATTTAATTTTAAATATAGGACCTGAACCCATTAATACACCACTACATCAAAATTGGATACATCGACGCACAGCGTTGATACAAACAACCTTAGATGGCGCAGCCCAAAAATGGTTTTCAGTATTACCTATAGAAATAAAATCAAATTGGAAAAGATTTACACAAGAGTTTTCAAAAATGTTTGACTCCGAAAGAAATAAACAACACCAAAGAGTTTTATGTAATGAAATTCTCAGATTACCAAATGAAACCATCAAACAATTAGCAGTACGTATCGAAACACTACTTCGAAAAGCATATTCATTAAATACACATGATTATAAAAACACAAAAATGACAGAAATTTTAATGATGACCTTAACACCTCAATTAAGGAAAATAGCAATAAAAAAGAGAGCATCTCATCCTTCCTCAATTCGAGAACCCGATTTAGATTTTCCAAAATTAGTCGACAAACTAGAGCAAGCCGAAATCACAATGAAACTTGAAGAAACAGAAAATCTAAAACTACAGTATGTTAATCGAATCGAAACAAGCACTACAAATATCAATAACATACAGGAATCAGATACAGACCTAGTTGAAAAAATCACTGAAATACTAAATATTTATGAAAAACACCCAAATTTTAAAGGCAAACCATCTTTCAAAAAATGGTGTAATTATTGCCGACGATACGGACATAGTATTTCTGAATGTAGACAAAAACAACACGATAACCAGAACAAACCTCAAAAGTATAAAGAACCAAATAAATCATTCTATCAATATATGAAGAAAGATCAAAATCTACCAAACAAAATGTATACAGCAACAACAGTTCAGGAAAACCACTTCCGAACAACACTAATTACACAAGGAATCAATCACCATATAACTCAAGTTATAGAGGAAGATCACCAGAACGAAGAAATACACAGAAATCTTCACAAAATCATTATGATCGACTAAATAGTCGAAATAACTACTCGAGATCAAGTTCAAATACAACACAATTTGTTTCTAGATCCAATTCCCAATCAAACACAAGAAACAAATACTATCCAAACAATCAATCACGAAACTCATCATATAACAGAAATAGAAACTATTCAAATAATCGAAATAGAAGTTAAATAGAAACTATTCAAATAATCGAAATAGAAGTTATTCGAACAATCGAAATCAGAATTACCCGAACAATCGATGAAGAAATAACTCATATAACAGTTCAAACTATCACAGATCAAACGACAATTATCAAAACAGATCACGAAATAATTCACAAAATCGAAATTCAAGTTATAATAATCGATATAGAAGTTATTCTCAATCACCACATAGAAATAATAACCATTATAATAATTCTAAACATCGATACAGAAGTAGTACACCCAAACATCAAAGACATATTAATCAAGTTCAATCAAATGAACAAACAACATCAGACCCCCCAGGTATTGATGACACAGGAAATAACGAACTACAACTAAATCAAACAAACTGTGGATCATCAGACACAGAAAGTGATACAGAAAACACTATCTCCATAAATATGATAGCAGTCGAAAACGACTACGAACCTATTATATATGAACAACTTTTTACATCACATATATATGAAAATCGTCAAGCAAAGTCCAGAACTCAGAGAAAGTTATTGCTAAAATCTTGACTCTCGGGTTCTTCTGTGTAAAGACTCTTTTTCCTTCGCTCCCTAAGGCTAGAAATAAAATTGATCGCAGTTTCTTGTCCGCCTCCGTTCGTCTCATTCCATTAAATTTCCTCTTTTCTTCGTTGATCCGTTTTCTTTGGCGGATTTGTACTGTTTCATCGCGTTTTTGTTCCTATTCTCTCTGTTGGCTCTTTCCTTGTCCGACTCGCTGCCTGTTGCTTGTTCCAAAATTGGTATTTGTGTCTCTGGTATCTCTGGTCCGTGCAGACTCTCTAAATCCAGATTTTCTTTGGCAATGATCGCCAATTGAAATTGGTCGCTCCATTGGGTCCAGGCATGCGGTGGCTCTAGGGTATGGTTAGGCCAAAAGGGGGGAATTCCACGCACGTTCGAATTATTAGACTGCGCCATAATAAACTATTCTAATTCTGTATACCTATGTACAATTGCTGTACATAAACTTAAAATAATAAAACTATTAAAAGGATGTATGTGAATTAAGAACGTTAAAAAGGGCAACTGAGAATTATCTCATATCGACCAATGGTCGTCACTAAATTGGTTAACAGGTATTAATTAAACACCGAAGGTCTTTTAAGACACTAAAAACAAATCACAACAGCGGTTGATTCCAATGTTGGCCTGATTGCCACCTCTATGCATTATTTAATTAGGGTTTCACTTGCACTTGTTTAAGAAGCACCTGTGTTGACATATTTAACCAAATGCCAATATTTTGCAACGTTCATTATGTTTTTATGAACTCAACTTTTGTATTTCCAAGTTCGCCTATTATTTTAAGTATACAGGGCTTTTTTCTCTTTTTCGCAATGCAAACTTTAAAAGTCTTGACAAAATTGAGTTTCCCAACCCTATGGTGGCGTGCTATTAGTGTAAACTCAGGGATTGCAAATCTTTTTGGTTTCCGAAATATGGCGTTTTCTTTATGATTTTCACTTCTTTTTGAAATAACTTACCTTTAAAAAGTATTTACAGAAACTCAATTTCTTAACCAACCCCATGGCAAAGTGCTCTCAATGTAGACTATAGATTTGCAATTGTGCCCTCCAAGTATGACTTCTCGGATGATTTTTTCAAATTTATTCATAAACTCGAATAACTAACAGAACCTGAAACTCGCAACCTTATAGTGGATTGGTCCAAGTGTACAATATTCGGTTGCAATTCTGCCCTCTTAATTTTTTTTTTGAAGTTTAAGAATAAAAAATACTAAATAAACCTGAGAATCTCAACCTTATAGTGATGATGTGCTTTCAGGCTAAACTCAGGCGGTGCAAATCTGGTCTCCAAATTACTGCTAAAATTCTTCTGATTTTCGAGATAGTAAAAGAAATAAAAATTGATACCTTCAACCTTTTGGCGAAGTGCTCTCAGGGTACTTTATGGGATTGCAATTCTGCATTCCAAATATGTTTGCTGAGATGCTTTTGGTTTTCGTGATAGGTCATTTTTAAAAACATTTATTTTCAAATACAAAAATTTCAACGCCATGGTGAGGTGCTCTTAGGGTACACTATAGGGTTGCATTTCTGCCCTTTAAATTCAGCGAGCTCTTTGCCCTGTTTAAGGAGGCTCTTTTCACGTTCCATTTTCTATTGACGGTAGGTGCGAGTCATGCGCTAGTATTCCGTATTTGATTTAGCTGTGATTGCGGTCCGTGAAATTAGTTTAAGGGGATGGTAAAAACCAGAAACATGACAAAAGATTTTTGTGCTTTCGAGTCGTTTTGTAAAAGTTACTGTGATTTTTTTCAGCACTATTTTTAAATTGAAGCGTCTTTTATTCGGTAATTTTTGTTCACTTGCATTGTTAGGCTTACTGTTTTGCCAAAATTTCCAGTGACACGAGTTTTTATCTTTCAAATAGCAATTTACCTCGGCAATTTTCTTGAGCCTGTTTTATCTGTGGCATTCTGTTGCAACGTAAAATTAACGCAGCTTCATGATTATCGTGGAGCGAATAAAATTCGCTGGAAGTCGAAGATTTTTTTGTCGGACTGTTCAACGCTGAATTGCATGTCCGCTCGTGAGGCCCCCCCAACAGCTTGTCATTTAAGAAAATGATTGCATAATAGTGAACTCTTGAAAATTCACGTGAACTCTCATTTGTGTAATGGGTTATGTACGATTTTTTTTTGTCTTTCGTCCCATGGTAAAAATCGTAGATAGCTCTTTTGTTGATCACTTTGTTTGCTTTTGTCATATTTGCTTTTTTAATGGTATCCTTTTTAAATCGAGCTAGAAGGTGTTGTAGATGTATTCAAGCGCCTGACTTATTGTTTAGTAGTTTTATTCTTCAGGCCATAATATTACCTTCTCATATCCAGATATTCAGCTTCTGATCTGATCGTAGAAGTTCGGTCTCGTCTAGTAAACTTTAGAATGTTTCCTGCAAACTTCTATTTGAATCGTTTGACATCCGCAGAGCTAGGTGGGTTCTCCTCATATATTTCAAACGAGCATGATTTTTTGGTCAGTGATTTACTCTGCCAACTATAATTTTTTCATATTCCAGGCTTTTTTTTATTAAAACATGATTAAACCGTGTCTCAATTTATATTTTGTTTAAAATTGCATTTGACCTGAGGTTGCAGAACGAATATGTCAAAGTTAGAGTTTTCTTTAGCTTGGCTTGTTTGCAGGACCAAATTTATTTTGAAAAATTAATATCAAAAAAATTCTACCTATCCAACGAGTTTTGGTTCCTATTTGGTTTCGATTTTAGCCGTTTTTCAAAGCTTCCTCTCTATCTTGGAACGCCCAGTTAGTTTTCTCTATTGGTGTTTTAAGAATGTTTTCAAACAGTTTTTCAACCAGATGCTGCTGAAGTCTATAATACAAAATTTTGTTTGTCTCATCCATTTTTGAAGTCGGAAGACTCAACTCTATCTAAGACTCATATCTGTGTAGGCTGTTGAGTAGCCATGTTGGCATCTTTACCTCTGGCAATTTGAACACGAAGCTTTAGTCACTCCAATTTCCGGCATCTGTTTGTGGGCCGTTTCCTCGAAAGCATTGTCAGCGTGTTTCAGCATAAAAATGTATCTATTTATCTTAAGAGTCACCGGTACAAGGTAAATAAGATACCCCATAGCTGCTCTTTTTGTTGTTTTGGGAACTGTGTTGACTATCAGCGCTATTTAAAACATTTCCCAGAAGTCCAAAACCAAGAAGTTTTGTCACTGAATCCATCATCATTGGAGTTAAATGTGTTCAACTATCCTTATTTGCTGCCAGTCTGACACCATTTGTGTTTCTGTTGCTTAATCGTTTTTTTTTGTACACGGTTTTATCTGATCCGGTTTTATCTGATATTTCTTTTTTAAATAAGCGGTTCCATTATACGTAAACTTTGTAAATAAAAATCTCTAGCGCGTCTCAGTTATTTCGTGAGTTGTTGATCTGAAGAAAAAGGCATTTATTCAAGTGTACGAGTCATAATTGCAATGAGTTCAGCGTACTCGATCAGTAATTCGGATTTGCCTGTAATAGGTCGTGGAATAAGGATCATTTTCCGTTAAAATATTTACAACCACAGTTTGATATCCATAACTTCGTGGTCAAACAGTTTTCAGCTGCAAGCAAAAACCTCAAATGTCACGTTAACTTTTTCAGTAACCCCTTCTTGCAAGTATGCTATTTTTCCATATTGCTAACTTGTTTTTTTATAAGTAAGTGGAACCGACTATACCAATCTGTCTTTTTTGCTGAAATTCCAAGATATTTGTCCAAGTTAGTTTACGTAAGTGAGTTCTAGTAAAACAAAACTACAGTCCCGAGGTGGATAATGTTTGCTTTGGACTCTGCTAAAATGAGTTGTTTCATTGCCGGAATCCCCATTGCCGTAATGCGATTGGCGTCGAATCTTCGTTCACATCTTCCGCTGATTCCAGTAGCTGTCACCTCATTTGGTGCATCCACAACCTCTTGTCATTCGTCTGCAGCGTGTTTCCCCGTCTAATCTGCTGTCTGTCAAAATGGAACCTGATCTGAACTATATTTTATGATTGGATAAATTAGATATTTTACCACTGTAAAGTATTTAATATTAACCAATCATGATCCATCTAACTAACAACCCACTTATTTTTAAGTGCTGAAATTACTTGTAATTTCAGCACCAGAGAGATTTGAATTTAACTTAGAAATTAGTTGCCTCTCCCAGAGAACTTCAGCAGCCGCAACAAACCAGTGTACCCTAGATCTATTGAGCCTAGCAGAGACTAGTTAAACACCCTGAGACTAGAAAGTATAAGAGTAAGATTAGGATCGGTATTAGAAGTTGCACGAATCTATCCGGCCGAAAATAAGATAGCGTGACGAGCAGACGGTGTACCCTATCCGAAATTACTCTATGAGTTAACCACATCGGTCCTAACTCATCTGGTGCGACCATAAGTCTCGAATAAGACCTTAGTAGCTTAGAATTAACCAAAAATAGATTAGAATTTAGACAAAACATTTTAAAAATGTTATACGACGATAATTTAATCGAAATGTCTCTACGACTCAATAGATCAGAGCCGATATTCCGAACGATAACAGAACTACCCGGAATCGTAAGAAGACCGCGAACAAGAGACGACATACGACAAAGTAGAAACTTACCATATAGTTATATGATAGTACGGCAAAAGCCAACACAAACTTTTATATTTAGAATCTTATTAGCAATGAATTTAGATTTTCATTTGCAAACATAAAATCTTGAAGTCAATCTTCATAATCATTTCAGGCGCTAAACAAAATTATTAATATACAATAACGATTGATAAAAAGATCTCAAATCGTTTTCTTAAATTCTGCAGTCTTATATAAAACATGTTTGAAAAATATTTATTGAAAATCAAAATAAAAATTAGTAGCATGACAATAAATTGTTAGTAATCATAAAATCATCTGTTGTCCCAGCTTCATCACCTAAACATAACAACAATCATAAGCTCACTAATATCATTAAAAAACTAAATCTTTTCTTCGATAAATTCACTTAATTTTAAAATCAGATCATCAAGGCTTATCCTTGGATCTTAATTAATTTCCTATTTCACTAAATTTAAAACCTGATCATCAAGGCCTATCCTTGGATCAAAAAGAACAATTTTGTTCTCCCCCACCCACTTAGCAAGTGTCTAACGACCTCAAACTTCGATTCACTATCCAACCCTTCCAAAAAACCCAAGACTAATAGAAATTTTTCAATAAAACTAACCATTCAAATTAGGATAAACAGTGAATAACTTCGGTTATTCATCCTTCACTTGAACCCTCCTCTTACCAGACCCAGGATAAATCTTAAACTTAGTAAGTTTAAAATAGTATCTAACGAACTACTCGCGTTCTAACTATGCCTGAACCTTGTGGATCGATTTACTATTCTCCAACCCTTGAACACAATCACTACCCCTAAGTAAGATTAAGTAAGTTAACACCTTAGCTTATATTAGCCACGAGAAAGTAAAAAATCATTCTTCGGAATCGATATACTTTTCTCTCCAACCCTAAACAAATAGACCCAGGTTAAGCTAACCAAAAAATCGTAAGGACTAACAGTTTAAGAAAGTAGACATCATCTAACAACTCTTTGCATCCTTCATCCTAAACCTTATGTCATTCAAAAATCTAGGAAATAAACAAACAATCGTTTTACACAACTGTGAAATAGATAACAAAAAATACGATCTTGTAATCACACCTCATACACAAACAGTTGGATGTATCAGAACAAAACGACTAACAATAAAAAGAAAAATAATAAACAAACAAAGACAAATCACACGAAAAAGATTTTCAAAAAATAGAAACGCATTTTCAGAATCAGAAGCCTGCAATTTAGATGAACTCTATAAATTAAAAGAATCGATTGATAAAAATTGTCCCATTCACGATCAATTATATTTTTCCGACTCAGAAACAACTTCAAATTCATCAAAAAGAGGAAAAAGAAGAATAAAAAAGCAATATAAACACAAACCAGTACACTTGTATAATTGGAACCAACCAATTAGACACATCGATAGTTATATATTAACAGTCATTAAACGAAAAAATGAGCCACAGCCACACTCAAAGTGACGAAAGTCCAGATGACGAAGAGGTTTACCCCTTCCTCATAGATGCACCCGATAATAGAGGGCAGCATGACTTCTGCAAGAATTTACTCCTAAATTTGTTTGAACCCGGAATCAGCCCGTGCAAAGCAGAATTCCCAGATGTAAAAATCAAAAGACAAATTATTGAACATTATCTGAAAGATATATGTAATTTAACACAACAATACGGAATCTACACCATAGAATTCAGCACACCAAATCCGAATCACCGCAAATATGTAATTCAAACAGACGATCTTGAATTAGAATTTTCAAAAGTATTCTTAGAATATATTAAAAGCATACAATATCATAACTCACAAAGAGCAAACTCCATATTTACTAACGAAGTTTTTGCAATAATATATAGCTATATTTCAATATTAGAAAAAACAGAATTTCAAAGTATCTCACCAACTGAAACATCCAAACATACAAAAGTACGACAAGAAATCACATTATTTTCAACTTTTCTACATATAATCAAAGAAAATTTCACTAAAGACGAAGTTTCACAACACACAAAACATGACTTACAAAAAATTTTGGCATGGTTTATAAAAGATTATTTCACACATAATATAGACTTAATTTCACAAGCAAGAAAAAATTTCAGACCTCAAAATCCAAACGATGATAATGCCATCACAGAACAGTCAGACTACGTTTGGGACCCTGAATGGTCTCATCGTGCATTTATAAATATCCCACAATCAATCTCAAGTCAAGCAATAAGTACAATATCTTATCAAAGAGGATTATGTGAGAGTAGTACCACTGACCATTGATGCAACACCATTAAACTACAATACATTTTTACCTGATACGCGAAATAACAGTTTAAATTCGACCGTCATACACAATGAAAACCTTAATGGAACTAGGAATCTTACACAACAAGATATCCAAACACCATCACACTTCATGAATGAAGAAATCGTCCAAACAACAACAACTACACAACAAAGTATTTCACCGATACGTCCAAATTTAACAACACCAAAAAATACAAACACTCCACTGGCACAAGTAACCTTACAATCAACCGTTAAACCTTCGGTTGCTCCAAAATATTCACATATGGATTATCAAACATATAGACCTATGACAGTACCGTCAAAAACACGAAGAACGTTCACAAAAAACACTTTTGCAGAACACAATTATAATTACGCACATTCGTCAAAAACAAACTATCCCCCACGAAAAACTAATAATAATCATGTAAGTTCTCAATATTGGGATAACCCAATAACAACAACCAACTCAGTAAATTTTCGAACTAATTCACATCCTCCACAGGATCGTAGTGAAAAATACCCATTTTTTCAACAAAACAAAAATAAAAAGCAAGCACCTCATCATACGGATTACTTATCATCTGATGATGATTATTTACAACCAGATATTTTTGCACCATATACTCAAGAATATCGCGGACAAGGAGTGCAAAAACCTTATACATATAAAAGAATTTTTTCTCCAAATCCAACAGATACACAAAATCAACAACCAATACAAATGCAAAACCCAACTAATACACAATTTTTTCAACCAATTCAACCACAAAACCCAATGATTACACACTCGTATCAACCAACTCAAATGCAAAATGAAATACCACTCCCATATTACCTTCAACAACACGAAATAACAAAAAATCAGCTTTCAAATTTTTCACAAATGCCAAATGCCGCAGAATCACTACAGATGACAATGAATCCATACCTTATGGGTGGATCATCAATAACATCAAATAAACCACTAATGGTATTCACAGGAACAGACCCTGATTATTCTGTAGAAGATTATTTAAATGCAGTAACAGCAAATTTAATTTTAAATATAGGACCTGAACCCATTAATACACCACTACATCAAAATTGGATACATCGACGCACAGCGTTGATACAAACAACCTTAGATGGCGCAGCCCAAAAATGGTTTTCAGTATTACCTATAGAAATAAAATCAAATTGGAAAAGATTTACACAAGAGTTTTCAAAAATGTTTGACTCCGAAAGAAATAAACAACACCAAAGAGTTTTATGTAATGAAATTCTCAGATTACCAAATGAAACCATCAAACAATTAGCAGTACGTATCGAAACACTACTTCGAAAAGCATATTCATTAAATACACATGATTATAAAAACACAAAAATGACAGAAATTTTAATGATGACCTTAACACCTCAATTAAGGAAAATAGCAATAAAAAAGAGAGCATCTCATCCTTCCTCAATTCGAGAACCCGATTTAGATTTTCCAAAATTAGTCGACAAACTAGAGCAAGCCGAAATCACAATGAAACTTGAAGAAACAGAAAATCTAAAACTACAGTATGTTAATCGAATCGAAACAAGCACTACAAATATCAATAACATACAGGAATCAGATACAGACCTAGTTGAAAAAATCACTGAAATACTAAATATTTATGAAAAACACCCAAATTTTAAAGGCAAACCATCTTTCAAAAAATGGTGTAATTATTGCCGACGATACGGACATAGTATTTCTGAATGTAGACAAAAACAACACGATAACCAGAACAAACCTCAAAAGTATAAAGAACCAAATAAATCATTCTATCAATATATGAAGAAAGATCAAAATCTACCAAACAAAATGTATACAGCAACAACAGTTCAGGAAAACCACTTCCGAACAACACTAATTACACAAGGAATCAATCACCATATAACTCAAGTTATAGAGGAAGATCACCAGAACGAAGAAATACACAGAATTCTTCACAAAATCATTATGATCGACTAAATAGTCGAAATAACTACTCGAGATCAAATTCAAATACAACACAATTTGTTTCTAGATCCAATTCCCAATCAAACACAAGAAACAAATACTATCCAAACAATCAATCACGAAACTCATCATATAACAGAAATAGAAACTATTCAAATAATCGAAATAGAAGTTAAATAGAAACTATTCAAATAATCGAAATAGAAGTTATTCGAACAATCGAAATCAGAATTACCCGAACAATCGATGAAGAAATAACTCATATAACAGATCAAACTATCACAGATCAAACGACAATTATCAAAACAGATCACGAAATAATTCACAAAATCGAAATTCAAGTTATAATAATCGATATAGAAGTTATTCTCAATCACCACATAGAAATAATAACCATTATAATAATTCTAAACATCGCTACAGAAGTAGTACACCCAAACATCAAAGACATATTAATCAAGTTCAATCAAATGAACAAACAACATCAGACCCCCCAGGTATTGATGACACAGGAAATAACGAACTACAACTAAATCAAATAAACTGTGGATCATCAGACACAGAAAGTGATACAGAAAACACTATCTCCATAAATATGATAGCAGTCGAAAACGACTACGAACCTATTATATATGAACAACTTTTTACATCACATATATATGAAAATCAGTTGGAACTTCTTCACAATTATTATATTGAACCCATCAATACTACACAAACTGTACAAGAAGTAAACAAAATCAACACCGTAAATAAACCCAATGAAAATGACAAAACAAAATGCTTAAATACAAATCACATCTACCAAAATGTACAAAAAGAACAACCCAAAGAAAAAATTTGGACAATACCATTTCTTTTAAAAAGTCCAAGAAACAAAGAATTTCAACCACCAGATCTTGAAATTGATTTTTTAATTGATTCAGGAGCAGAATCAAACATTATTAACATTCCCACATGGAATGAAATCAAAACATTACACCCAAAATTAACGCTTCTTGCAACCTCCAGTAAACTAGCAACAGCACAAGGATCAACATTAGTAAATTATGGAAAAGTTCAATTATTCCTTCTCCCCACAAAAACAATGGAGCAAAATAAAATTCTAAACAAGCCATTTAAACAAATATTTCATATCACAGATATTAAACAAAATATCATTGGCATACTATTTATCTCGAAATATATACCAACAATCAACATCTTGAATAGTAAAATACTAATCAAAGATAAGTACACAAAAACAAAAAATACAGCTCTAACATTTTTTCAAAGATTAAATAAACAACCACCATTCTTTTCAAAATTTTATCCAATTTATAACCAACAACGGAAACACCTGAAACCACTATCAGGAAATAAATATAACTTTTCAATAAAACAAGTTCACCAATATGATAAAAATCAAAATAAACAACAACTCTTTATGTCAGACTTTGAATTCAAACCTATCCATAAGTTTTTCAAAATCACGATTTCATCCATAAAATATTTGAAAAATACGAATTCAGACATCATTTCCTTACATGTATATAACAATACACCGTATCAAGTAACATTACCCTTAGGACTTTTAGGATATTGCGAAACAAACGCTACAATATCACCCATACATGAAAAAGCATACCGTGTAAATATTATACTCCAATTATTAGATATTTGTCAATCCACAATTCTTAATGAAGAACTATCCATAAATAATATAATAAGTAATGAAAAAAGAAATACAGAATATTTCACAAAAACCCCATATTTCAAACCTACATTCAACATAACCAACTATACAGAAGATCAGCAGAAGTTTTTAACAATGTTTAACTTCCAACATTCACAAATAACACTGGCTAACTTATCAAATTCGTCTTGTGTTATTCATCAGTCTATGCAACATCAAAATTTGATGTTGGAAAAATCAGTTCATTACTACATCTCCCGTTAAAACCTGACGCAGTTTTCAAAAAACAAAGAGCAAGTAAAGTACCAATTCATTTACACGATAAAGTGAACAGATTACTCGATATTTTAGAGCAATACAAAATTATCTCACCGGTAAACAAAGAAGAACAACCAAAAGGTAACACATTTATTAACCCTGTTATCATCCTAGCAAAAGGAGAATCATTAAAAATAGTTTTAGACGCTAGATATCTCAATTCACTAATAGACGATTCAAAATGCAATTGGCCTATTGAACCAATACAAGTTATTTTAA
The DNA here is from genome assembly GCF_963678635.1 of Symsagittifera roscoffensis. NCBI lineage: Eukaryota > Metazoa > Xenacoelomorpha > Acoela > Convolutidae > Symsagittifera > Symsagittifera roscoffensis. Next base: position 16,170,655 of record NC_087064.1, read on the forward strand.
CAAAAATAAATGGAAAATACTTTACAACCGCAGATATGAATAGTGCATACAATCAAATGCCACTAGATGAACAATCACGACGTTTAACACAATTTGTTATTGGAAATCAACAATATGAATTCAACCGCCTATTCTATGGAATATCCATAGGACCAGCAGCATTTTCAGCTTTTATGAGTAAAATTTTTAGACCACTAATACTTAAGAAAAACGCAATCACCTATTTAGACGATGTTTTTATGCAATCACAGACAAAAGAAGAAATGTTTACAGTTTTAGAACACTATCATAAAATACTTCAGAACGAAAATCTGAAGGCGGCCCCGATAAATAACACTTCTTTTTAACACGAGTTAAGTTTTTAGGACATAATATAGAAAGAAAAACAATCACTCCATTAAAATTACGCATTGATGCTATTCAAAACTTCAACCACCAACAAACAAAAAGAAAATCCAAGAATTCCTTGGAATGTTAAATTTCTTAAGCAAATACGTTTATAAAATGCAATTATATTTAAGACCATTCTATAATATCCTCAGACAACAAAATAATTTTGAATGGAATACTGAACATCAAACACGATTTGAAGAAATCAAAAAACTTCTAAGTAAACAAATTTCAAATACAATTCCAGATCCAAATCAACCATTCTATGCAATGTGCGATGCTTCAAATTTTGGCATCGGCGCAGCATTATTACAATCACACAATGGTACAAATAAAATGAACCTTATATCAGCAAATTCTCGATTATTCACTCAAGCAGAGCTACGACTCTCAGTTTTAATGAGAGAATGTACAGCTATAATTTATACACTTACAGAATATGAATTTCTGATACTTGGATCAAAACATCCAACAGTTCTATTCACAGATCATAAGCCAATCATTTTTCTCTTTACACAAAAGTCAAATCCAAATTACCGAGTTTATAGATTTCAATTAATTCTAATGAAATTTTCAAATTTACATATAGTCTGGACAACAGGAAAGAATCTTGCACTACCAGATACATTAAGTCGAAATACACCACCTGAATTGCTTACACGAAAAACTACAGTTGAAATACCCAAAAAAAAATCAAATTTTATCTTGCAGAAAACGAAACATCACCCCGACTAGAATGCAAATATGCAGTAAAAACTGACATTGAACAATCACAGATAAATAACCTACAACACTTCCCACCTTACTTAGATTGCCAAGATAACCACTATGAAGTTGATCTACTTGGAACATCAACTTTCAAACCAATTCCGTACTCACAATGGATAAAAAATAACACCCAACAAAAACGAGTAAAACAACACTCGCATAAAAAAGACATTTTTCCGTTAACTGAAAAAGAAAATTTAACTGATAAAATAAATTTGTCAGGCCCACAAACAAATGATTCAAAATACACGATAAATCAAGTTTTTGACCTCCATGACCCACTTGACACAATTCCTTTATCTAAATTAGAAATTGAAAACATTTTTCTCCCCCCAACAGATAAAATTACAATTAATACCTTGAAACAATATCAAAATCTTGACCCAGTAATTAGACAACTAAAATCATGGCACAAATACAAAACTAAACCCGTAAAGGCAGATACCACAATTTTAGGAAATAAAACCCTCCTCCGATATTTTCGAAAATTTAATAATACAACAATTAATGAAAACACAGACCTTCTAGAATATCAAATAAATGAATCTACAGTTCCCTGTCTCCCTTTAAGTATGATTCTCATAGCTTTTAACATTTCACATACACAAAACATTAAAGGACACTCTGGATCAGAGAAAACATATTCAAATTTCATTCAAAAATTTTTATTTTCCAAATGCACCAATTTGGATAAAAATACTATGCAATGATTGTATAGTATGTCAGCTAAATAAACCTTATCCAAATCAAAAACAAATAGCACAAAAACAAGATTTTAAAGGACAAAGTTTATATTTTAACCATCGTATCTCATTCGATACAAAAGGACCAATTTCCCCATCATCTGAAGGAAACTCCTACATTATGGTAATTGTTGACGCATTTGCACATTATGTAGCACTTAACCCAGTACCACATTGTAACGCTTATTACGCTTACACAACACTTTATGAACACTGGATAGCCATGTTCGGATTACCCGAAATTTTAGTTACAGACAACGGTACAGAATTCGTAAATAATGAAATCATCACACTGTGTCATTTATATAACATTAAGCACAAACCACGTACATCTCATGCACCTTGGACAAACGGCTTAGTCGAAGGTATGAACCGTTCACTACAAGAATATCTTAGATGTATCATAAATGGAAATGATACAAGATACACCGAATGGTCAGCAGATGTAAAATTATTTCCCTTAGCATATAATTCACAAATTACGACAACTCTAGGAATGTCACCATATGAAATGGTTTTTATTCAAAAGCCACGTAAACCAATTATGTTTACAGCAAACTCTCATAAAAATGCACAAGGTTATTGTCAATCGAATAAAGACTCAATTTGTTGTAACCTACCTTTACACACACATGATGAAGATCATTTTCATCACCCACAAATCCTTAAATTAGCCTCCGGTACACACACCGAATGGATTTTAAATAGAGATAAAAAACACAATGAAATTTACCAAAAAGTAACAAAAAAGTTGTTACAAAGGCAAAACATTAACGAACAAATAAATTCACGCTTTACACCAGCCTCCGATTTAAAAATTGGAACATTTGTTTTAATTCCTAATTTTAATACTCAAAAAGGAATTTCTAAAAAATTACAGCCCCTCCGTAAAGGACCATACCAAATGATCGCCAAACCCACTGACGTAACATATAAAATCACCGATTCAGACCAAAAAGAAATTGTTCAACATCGAAACAATCTACTACCTTATTACCCAAAAGAATACGCACTACGCGAACTAACTCAATTATATTCTTTTACAGGTTTAAAAGTTATTCAAAATCACCCACATACGGAAAATGAAATAAAAGAACAAAATGACATTCACCTTGAAAAACGAAATAAAAAATCAACTACAACCAAAAACAATACAAAAAAGTTAGATCAAAATATACCTCAAAAAGAAAGAAAAAATAGAAAAATAACAGAAAAAATTATACCCCAAGAACAATTCGTAAAATCAGAACATAGAGAGTCATCACGACTTAGAAATCAACCACGCAAAAACTATAAAACATTCATTCCACAATCTAAAATATTAAAGAAAGTTGAATTTCAAAAACAGCTTTAATTTTACAATTAATAATCTTTGCACCTCTGAAACATTTTGAACTTTCATTTTTCAAAATAACATGCTGACAAACACGCAGCGACTCTTGTTCAAAATTAGCCAATAGGATTCATTCAATCCGTCACCTTCTATAACTCTAACACAAACCAATTAGACGAAAGATATTGAACTCCAGGCATATCTATAACAATAACTTTACAACCTCCAGGTCAAAAATAAGCAAACCACTCCAACTTGACAACTAAAATAAATACCACCATAATATCATAACCCTCCCTTATCTAATAACGCAAAGATCAACAATATTTTCCCAACTCAGACCTCAAAAACCCCCCAAACAAAAATGTTAAATTAGCCTAAAGTAAAAGAATGACCATATTAAATTAGCCTAAAGTACAAAAATCTCAAAAAAACCCCAGATCACTTGACAAACAAAAATAAAGTAAAAGAAGACCTCCCGAACACCATAAAATTCGCCCCCAACAATTTTTCACAAAACTGAACCCACTTGTCAAAAAACCAATAAATAATTCGACCACACTTAAAAATTGCCCCAAACAACAAAAAATATTCGATCAAAAAGCCATTTCTTAAATGCTCTTCTCTCGATCAGTCAACATAATTCTCAACATTTTCATAAACTTTTTAACAATATTTAAACTTTTATTCATATTTCTTTTTGATACCTTTGAAGCTTTTGTAATAATCTTAATCATTTTTTGCAATAGTTTTTTAATTTTCTATTCCATATTTGAACTATATCTCCAGCTTTCAAAAGCCATTGACCATATTCACAGGTACGAAAACCCAAAATTTATGTAAATGTTACAAACCATTTTTAGTAGAACAGATATTTTTTTACTATTTGTAATTTGTATAACATTTTTATCATCCCTCATATTGACAATATGCAATTGTATAAAGAACGCAGTCATAACCTTCGCCTTAGCAACAATCCTTTCAATTCTTTTTCTAGAAGAATACTACAATAAACATAAATTTTTTCACTTAAAGAAATCAATAAAAAACCCTTAAAAATTGCTAACCAACAATCACACAGTCAGTCTTCACCGACATCATCCCAAGAAAACCCGACACCACCTACAACTACCCAAAACCCCCAAACATCTACACGAATTTCTTTCCAAGATAACCCATATACTTTTGAAGAACGACACGCTCGCTTATCTGAACCACTAGAACCAGTTCAGCGACAGGCACCTCTAAGTGAACCAACATATAACTTGTACCCAACACTACCACAAGAATTAAGTAGAATACGGAATTTTAGTCAAAACCAAAATACAGTTGAAATAAATAGACAAATTATACATCCACGACGAAATAAAAATTTTCAAACCCCCCGAGTTCATTTTGATATACCCCAATCCCCATCACCGAGTACTCCGGAAAACCCAATTAGCATATTACCGGAAACCCCTACGCTTCTTTCACAACGTAGCACCTCAAGCCTACCCTCAGATTACTTAGGTTCAACACCAACATCTGAACAAATACGTGAAAATCCCTTTAACCCCCCAAACCAAACATCACGGCTACCATATTGGACAACACAATCATTCACACAAGGTGAACCAAATTTAATAAATGATCCAATAGATATTTTTACAGATACAACAACATCATCATCACTACCAGAAACATTATCACTACCATCAACACCATCAATAAGCCAGATTTCACCGACACCTTTTCCTTTAAATTTCCCAAATAACCTCTACGCTAGATATCGAGAACAATCATCAACAAATATCCCTTTAAGATTAGACTGCAACACATTCACAGCACCCCGAGCCTTATTTGGACAACACCCAGAAAGTAACCGACTCCACAACTGGGCACTTAATAGATTACAATATAGACAAGATATCCACGAAGACATTCGTGACCATAACATCCAAATACTCCAACAAAATAGCCTACAATTAAAATTTGAAATCACGGTTAAACTAAACAACATTGCTCAACATCCTTACCCATTAAACCCACCAAATATAACAGCTCAATCGCTACCACCACCATTTATAACAACTGAAGTAATATATAAATACGACAGATATACCAAAAAGACAATTGGTTACATCACATTTTATAACCCGTACTCAGGATTATCATACACATGTATATTCTAAAAATATTGATTTTTCTCCAACTCCTTTTTCTAATAATCTCCGATCAGAACATAAACCCTTCTCCCCGCACAGGACCCCAAGACTTACTAGTAACACATTACGATTGTGAAGAAAATGAACAAAAAACACTACACAAATATGCAATAAATCAAGTATCACAATGCGAAACAGAACCACAAGCTATAGAAACTACAAATGTAATAGCGACACTCTATTCAAAAGCCCGAGCAACAACAGTTATAGGATATAAATATACAGCAACATTTTCCGAAAAGAAAGTACATTGTTCACAAGTCTCAAACGGAAATAAAAACCGACATGACCACGAATCATTCTACCAAAGTAATATAGAACGACTTTTACATCTAAATCCCGACGATTGTAAAAACGAGTTACTCAGACTAAATATCACAAGAAATAAAAAACACCGACAGACAATTAGTATATTTTCAAGTCTTTGCCGATTCTGTACATCAAGCAGAACTTGAAAGATATCAAGGACATATAAAACTAGATGAAAAATACCCATACAACGGCGCACACGGAAGATTAACTTATGACATACACGATAAGCACTGGATACCACACATTGGTATAAATAATCCATCAAACTGCAAAGCAGACACAAAAAATAGAGGATATCAAGAAACAATGTTTTTCGATTGGAAAATACAACTCGAAAAAATACAATTCACACGAGATTTATCTGACAACACAATGATCTATCAAGGAATTAGACTACCTTGTAAAAACGATCAAGGTTATTGTGACCCTACAACACGAACACAAGCAACAATTGTTTGGTTTCCCGAAGATACATGTACAACATTTCAAGTAGCAAAAATACACGCTCGAATGATAAAATTTCACGAAAAATATTTTATACAATCAATTCCAAATGAACAAGTAAATCCATCACGGAAACAAAGTACTGATTTTCGAAACATCCATAATATAGAAAATAAATTGACACGTTTTCAAATATATCAAGAAACAGAACTCGCATGCAAATACAGAAATCCACTTCACAAAACACAATATTCTGAAATATTAGTTGAATACGAAAAAGGTTTCGACATGATCACTGGAAAAATAAAAACTGACCCTTATGCCACAGGTCATCCTCTAAACGAAGGAACATCATATATACCAGTTAACTTTCAAAAAAGTAATGGTCAACCTGGTGGACATCTAAAGCCACATGACACTAGAAGCACACGTTTACAAGAACTATCACTAATGAATAATTCTTATTTTGGTAATATCCACTACGATATCCACTTAGATATGAAATTAGACTACACAATTAGCCGATTTTTTCAGGAAATGTCACTCTCTGAATTAGAAACACTTCACCAACTATGCGAATTAGAACGGACACAAATCCTACAATCACTTGCACTAGCAGTATTAAAAATACCCTACGCAGGATATTTACTATCAGGAAATAGATCAAATTTTTTAGACTACGAAGGAAATATTTTATGGTTTTATACTTGTACCAAAAAAGTATCATCACTATATGTTTTTGAAGATAAAAGATGCTATAAAAGAATCCCTATCTTTTATAAAAATAAAGTACATTTTGTTGACACACTTTCAAGACGAACATATTTTTGGGATACCGCAGTCCCATGTGGATCAGAAAATAGCCACAATGTAGTACAATTGAACCCAGATGAAGATAAATATTATCTTCTTACCCCATACCCCACATTAATGCAATCACTCAAAAAATTTTCACCCGAAAGCATTAGAGCTATTGCTCGAAACCCAAATATCGATTTACAATCAATTGGAATATATTCAAAATCCGATATCCAACATCACATTAGAACACAACAATTCCAGGAATTATTAACACAAATGGACACTATACAAAGACAATCAATTGACCAAAACTTACGCAAACTTGCCGAAACCGCAGGATTTGCAGATATCTATACACAAGATTATAGCGGATATTTTAAAGACATTAAAGACTATATATATCTAAATGGTGAAAAATACAGACCACAAGATATTTCACCTATAAATGTTTTTAGCTTTGTTACACTCAAAATTGAAATTCTCGATTTTCTAGGATGGCCCCATTACATCTTAGAAAAATTAACTATTTTATACGCAATGTTTAACTTTATAGGATTTCTTTTTTCACTTTTAAAAGGAATCTATAACACATGTGCTATACACACACAAGTAAATAGACAAGCAAGTGTAGCACGCATACTATTTGCAGGATTTTTTGGAATTTTTTCATCATCAATAAACAAAATTCTTCTAGACGCACAAATAAAAGAATATAACACAAAAATAGCGACAAGACAAAACACGTACGACGAAGAACATAATAATATAGAAGTAACGCCTACAGCACCACAGTTGCCACCCCTACCACATAACCATCCATTATCCTTAGTCCCACGAAATTTCCGAAATTTAGCAATAACCCATAATCCAAATTTTAGACCAAACATATCGCAAAGTCCCATACAACATATAATGACACATCATTCACAAGATGAAAATACATATGAGCAAATTATCGAACAACCCCATACCACCGCTTTTCAGTCTCAAAATGATAATTTTTTTAGCCCACGATGAGCCGACAACTTGGATCCCTACACCGCTCAAATTCCTACCCAACCAACCTCAACACTCCAATTACAATAATTCCACTTTTTGCTTTCCCGCCACCCGATTTTCCAACTAGTAATATAACATCAAGCATGAATTCAGACACTAATTCAGATATTTCAGTTTTATACTCCATATCACAACTCAATAACCCTAATATAGAAACCCCCGATGAATTTGCAGACTCCGAACCATCTCCATCCAATAATTTTCAAACCAACTCCTCAGTTTTTTCAAAACCCCCTTTTCAACCAATCCCACCAAATAACCCACTCCCGTCCATTTCTACCCCCTCTTATGCTTCACAAGTAACCCCCACCTACTCTTCATTTCATTCAGACCGATCATCCAATTCTCCAGATATTCCCCAAATCTCCCAAGAACTTGATAATTTTATCACCCTACAACAACAACTATTACACCCTAGCACCCTCACTGTAAATCAAATTTCTTCCACAATAGCATCCTCAAACCTACCTACCCCTACACCCTCTTCAGCTTATACTGCATCATTAGCACAATCATCCACATCCACCGAATCATCAAATAGCACTAATAGAGCTTATCGCACTTTTAAAAGAAAATTCCCCAACCATCCATTCCCAACCAAACCAGGAACAGCCCGTGAATATATTAATCATCCACATCACACCAACACGAAAGATTTCCTAGCAATCACCTTACCTTCATTTCCACAATATACTTTAAACACCCCTCATGACACTAACGACACACATAGTTTTGTAGATGAACATGTTTTAATGCCTACACTTCATTGGACATCATATTATCATTTTACTAATCCCCTTTGCCTACCGTTATCTAATACTCATAACGATATAGAAAGGAATCAAGATATGCTATATCGACTCACCACACCACTAACACATAGACAATTTACTTATATAGGATATCAAAAAATCACTAAAAACATTCACTGCACCCCGAGCTAACGAATTTACACTAGAATATTACGACCATAATATCATCCGAACTAATCAAGACCAATTTTTAGATGACGACCGCTTCGCTAACCCACAACTAACAGAAATTTTTTTTTAATCAAAACACCATATGTATTTACACTCAATATAATTGATCGAAAATTTGATCACATCATTTCTGAAGCACTAACTGACATGCAAGCTTATGAAAGTTTTAAAGAAAAATTTCAATTATGTTCACTAACCTTCCACTTCCTTGCACCACAAGAACGCGATTTGCACTGCTCACACGACATTATGTTACGCACTAAACAAACCCACACATATACTTTTTATCGCTTCATACAAAATCATTTTCATCTACACACTCCATCAAGACAACCACACCACCGTTTTCAGTTTCTTAATTCAAATACACTTCGCCATTTTTTCTAAATTTCACATATTGCATCAAAGATACTAACCTCCACGGCATCCTCCGCAATTATGACCCAATAACACAAATGTATATATTTTGTCCCATCACGAAGACCTTTAATGCAGAAGAATCCAGACCCTTCCTTATCCCACATGAATTTATCCAACCTCTAGAAATCCCTATATTAGAATTCATCCACAATACTAAATACAATCACAAAATATATAATCTCATTCAAAACACACCTTATGAGTTTGCAGTTGGCACCGAAGAACTAAAAACTATTAAAGCACTTCAATTGCTTTGGCCACTGCTTCAAACTAAAAACATCATTTGCATACTAGCAAAATTACTAACAAATTCCGACGTGATACACGACATCTTCCCCCACGGTTTTTTCCCCGACGACTAACAGGTAAGTATAATTTTTATATATTCTTTACTAATAAATTCAAATTGAACACTAACCATTCTTTATCCATGTCTCATTATGATTTTTAGTCTTCATCTCACGATCATCTGCAAAATACACAAAAGAAAAATAAAAAATAGAAAACTTCTTCAAATTGTTCAAAACTCTATTAATATTTTACACTAGATAAATTCAATAAAATTCATACCAATTTAGTAAATTAATTTATAAATTATTTCCCTAAAAGCAGTAATTCTAATAATGATGAAAATTTGTAACTTAATTTTTCCCCAAAACTAGCAGTAAAATTGAAATTCTATGTAGTAAATTGATAAGAAGCAAATGCAGTACTAACCTTTTGGTATTTTCATTCACTCGCACAAGAATTCTATCCAAACTCGCACAGCTCGCCCACGAAGAATTGTTTAAATAATGAATTTCAGTTTCAAGCTTTCACAACTCAACAACTCTAACACACGATAACAAGTTTCAAACTTTCCTTCAACCCGGTTGGAAAGGAATTATATACTAAACAAAACTAACCAATGCAGCTTACTAAACACCACAACACATAGCATAACAGCATGACTAAGAAAAAGGAAACCAACGGTACCCAAACCGGATTAACCCAGTTTAATACTGGATAATTTATTCTTTTGAAGACTATTATAAAGTCTAAGAAAGAAATAATAAAACACAAAAAAGTCGAAAGACAAACCCATACCACAAACAATTTGATTTTTGAAAGAAGGACGTCCTGAGCATGCTCTATAGCCGGCCTAACCCACCGTGCTACATCCACGCTTTGTGACCACACTCCTTTTTTTAATAAGAGCTACTCAAGGGTGAGTAACTCTTCAAAATAACTGAACTAAAACAAAAAGCTTTTGTGAAAACAACTAACTAAAATCATAATTAAAAAATATTAAACTAATAAAAGTTTTATAAAATGTAAATTACATTATGCAATACATAGATCAGAATACAACACCAAGGACGAACATCCAAAGACAAAACGACCTCACTACACTCGAGAAAGAATGGCCAACTACAATCAATATGCCGCTCACAATCACAACTCAAAGGATTTAGAGTACGACTTGACTTCGCAGAAAAGGACTTCATTGAACTAGACCAATGACCACCTCGATGTTCAAGTATACGTACAGATCCGAGTTGCAAGGCATCCCCTCCACGCACAATCTCCACGCCATTCCCAGACGAGGTCAAACACAAAAGAAGTTCTCTACATAAAACAGAAAAACCCGTCATAGCAAACCATTCTGAAGTCAGATTGATTTCATTGGGAAACACCGTCGTTGTCACAAGAAGACACAACGATTGATGTCCTTAACTCCAGCGTCCTGGAACTTCTCTAACAAGAGAAACCGGACAAGAGTACGATGTTCGCCAAATACCAACGTCCATCATCCATCCTTTGAATTGCAGAAAGATAATTCTAAAAAACTCTGTAAAACCCGGATGGGTGGAACCTGATCTAAACTATGTTTTATGATTGGATAAATTAGATATTTTACCACTGTAAAGTATTTAATATTAACCAATCATGATCCATCTAACTAACAACCCACTTATTTGTAAGTGCTAAAATTACTTGTTATTTCAGCACCAGAGAGATTTGAATTTAACTTAGAAATTAGTTGCCTCTCCAAGAGAACTTCAGCAGCCGCAACAAACCAGTATACCCTAGATCTATTGAGCCTAGCAGAGACTAGTTAAACACCCTGAGACTAGAAAGTATAAGAGTAAGATTAGGATCGGTATTAGACTAAGAAGTTGCACGAATCTATCCGGCCGAAAATAAGATAGCGTGACGAGCAGACGGTGTACCCTATCCGAAATTACTCTATGAGTTAACCACATCGGTCCTAACTCAAAAATGAGATGAGTTTAAAAACTCTGCCAATGTTCAAAGTCATTTGAATGTTGCTGCTATTAATGCTACTAGCTTGCCTTGCTACACTAGTGCTTGATTCCAAAAATGTTTCTGTTGATTGTTTCTTGCTTTCCTATTTTAACATGACATTGAAACTTTTCTTCAGTTTCCTGTATGAACTATTATCATTTGAGAGTATGTTGTTAATGAAATCTTCATTTACTATTCACATGTTGCTGTTTTTCGTAGTTTGTTTCTTTTAGTAGTGATGAAATTTCGGGCGTGTCTTCGTCTTGTTTACTTGCATCATTCAAAGGTTTTTTCAATATTTCCGCAAGTTTGTTTATTTTTTGCTCTGACCATTGAAATGGTGAGAAAATTTGTATTTGGGTGTTTTTAGTAATTTTTTTTTGTTTTCCACACAAAATCAGGTACCAAAAAGAATTCTAGGGCGGGGTTGAGTGATAAATCATATTGAAAACTTTGCAGTTGTCATTCAAACGACGTTAAAACTTGTTTGAAAGAGTTTTGCTGTGTCGAGGAAAACTAGTTTCAAATTTGGAGTTTTCGTCTAACTTTGAGCAAGTACTGCAAGCCAGCAGGCTTATAATAGCATATTAATTCTCATTTTAAATAATTTTTGGAGTAAAATTAGTTTTTGGAGTTATGAAGCGCTATTTTGATAATCAGAAGCTTCAAAATTCTGTAAAAATAATTGAAAAAGTTTCAAAATTTTTTTGCTTGATTTTTTTACTGAATTTTATATTGCTTTTTTAGACGGTTTTCTTCAAAACGTGTCGTCCAGTTTATTTATTTTTGTTGATTATGACTAATTTCTAATTTTTGGGTCTGGTTTTTTTTATCACACCCCGCAGAAAAAACTATACTAATTTGAAAAAATGAAAAAAAATTGTTTTTAAATTTCTAAGACTATGGTCGGAACAGTCTGTGCTACTTGCACGGTAACCGGCTATCCTTGTTGCACAATGTTACTATCAAAAATTGTTTAAATTTAATGCGAAAAGCTCGAGTTGGCTTGGTTTTTTTATTACTGAATTCGGAAATTATTGATAATTTTGTTTTGGGGGGCTTACAAGTAAGATGATTTTGGCTTTTAAACTTCCTTGTTAAAAACGTCCTTCTTTGTCTATCTGCGTCGTTCGTAAGGATGTTTTCTGCTGCATTGTAGTCGGTTTCCAGGAACGTGCCAACTCTAGGTCATTTTGTGCTTCTAAAGCTACTCATGCCTTGCCCACGGCATACGAAAAATATGCAATGCAAAAAAATCATCGTGTTGAGCATTTTTGAAAAAAATATATCAAGCGAAATTGCAGAATAGCCTCAGATTTTGTATCCAGGACTACGTTATGCACACAAAAAATCAAGTTTTGGATGCAAAAAAAAAGTTTTTTGTTGGAATTGTTTAAGTACAAAATTCGTTTTGAACATGAAAAAAAAATACAAAAAAAAGATTTGGAGAAAAATCGAAACTATGTTCATGGTGTTGCCAAAAAAATTATGGTGTGCTCATAAAAGAACGCTAATTTTTGGCAAAAATGCTAATCATACAATTTCATAAATGGAAACATTATGATAAGCATTTTTGCCAAAAAGATTTTCTCTTTGTATCTGTGATAATACACCTTTTGTGCCGATACATTTTTTGTATCTTTTGTACCGAAATGAGAAAACGTTTCTTGCAAAATTCGATGTAGCCATTTAAACCAAAACTTTTATGACCAGCAGTTTGTCATAGACTTAGTTCATGGAGTTGTATGATTAGCATTTTTGGTTTATGGAGGTCAACCCGGGTACTGTTGTGAAAATGCTACCAGATGACATAAAACTATGACTTAAAAGTTTATTTGCAATTACCTCTTTTGAAATTTTTTTTGTTTTACTTTCAATGATTTTCGCCATATTTTTTTCATTTGTCTCATTCAATTTATTTTCTAGAATAACTTCAATTTTTCTATCATTTGAGCGCAGTTTGTATCCAGCTATCTTTTCAGAGAAACACCGGTTGAGGCTTTTTGTTTAGTTTGTAATTGCCAGTGAGTAAAACCTTAAAATCGAGTTCACATGAGTTATGTTTTAAAAATTCACGTTTTCTGAAAGTTTTTTTCAAAATTGATCACATAGTTTTTGAGTGACCCGATGCTTTTTTGTTGATACTAAAAATATGATCAAATTTCTTTAGTAATAATTTTCTAAACTCAGCTCATGTAGGAGTCACCGTGCCTAAATTAAATGGTTTATTTGTCTCATTTTTCACTATTCGTTCTTGTAGATTTAGGGGATTGCTTCTCTAGGTTCGTTCTCTCTTTCCTAACGACAGCGCAAAGTGGTCACTTGAGTAGTGCATTTAGCGGGGCGACCGAGATTCACTACTATCTACAATGCCGAAAGGGTTAAATTGTTGGCAACTATTCTGTAGTGTATTATGTTACTTGCCGCCTTCTTGTGTACTGCTCTTCAGGCTGTCTTGTCTACTCGATACAACCGCAAGAGTTTCCCATTGTAATTTAATTCAGATGGATATACGTCTAGTTACAGAAGTTTCTGAGTGGCCAGAGTATAATCTAATAATCAAATCAAAAGGAAAGGGTCCGCAATTTATCAGCACAATTGCCTAATTGCAATTAACTACCATTTAACTCCACTAACACTAAATTGTTCTCTCTCTCTCTCTCTCTCTCTCTCTCTCTCTCTCTCTCTAGAGAATCTCTGATGAGCACCAACTCTCAACTATTTCTGCTGTAAATGCTCTCTGACTCCGAGAGCCAACTACTCGATTCGCTAGCAATAATTGTTCTCTCTAACTAACTGAGAATCAACTATTCTCTATCTCAGTATCAATCGCTCTCTTCTCTGACTGAGAACCAATTACTCTTAAAAGTATCTAACAACTGTTCTGACTCATACAGGCTCTCCTGTACCCTGAATTCCTTATCGTTCTTTACACTTACTTTAGTTAAGTCACGCCATTTTCTATCAGTCCTGGCATCCGCTTAAATCTCCCGTCCGCATATGTTTTAAGACTATACCCATTCCCCTGTCAACACAGTGACGCGCCAAATTCGGTTTCTTTTATCAATCTTTTCACGCTTGTTAGATACCCGGTATGCGGTAGGTGTCACAATTTGAACAAGCAAACAAATTTCATACGATTCTAATCAACTAATTCTTGACCTCAGTCACTTCAGCTCCCGAGTTCAACTCAACCTCGAAACCATGCTATAATTACTCAGTGACCCTCCCAAGGTCTTTATTTTAATTATCCCTTCAACGTTCCGACCTCCCAAGGGTAGGGCGAGACCCTTTTCATGATGGGTAGCTAATTCATTCCAAGTATCTAAAATTTCTATCTGTATTATATTCCAATCCCGACCTTCTAGCTATCAGGGGAACGTAGTTCGTCTATTAGGGGTCAAATTAAACCCAAAAGTCACCTCCGGGAAGCCAAATAAATTCCCCGTCCGTTCATACTCTTTAAGAGACTTAGTTCTCATGCTGCGGTCCTATTACTATCAAATTCCTCTGTGGCTACTTTTCTTTAGTGTAGTTGAATTGCTATTAATAGATTGTTCGCCAAGCTAAACTGAACCCACTATTTACCAAGTCTACTTTGAATTAATTCTACTACTCCAAGGATGCAATGTTCAAGATCTATGACTATCATCTTCTTCTCTAGGTCCAATATACAAGTATTCTCTCAGTTATTAGTAAGGTGACCGGTTCATATCTCCATAGGGTTGAGCTGAGGAATACGCCAATTTCCGGTGTTAATATCGGGGTTTTCTATGCAATTTTGGGGTCAATACGCCCAAAGGTCAACTTAAGGTCACCCAGGGGTCAACCGGGGTCAAACTTCCATAGTTTGATTCAGAATCCCATGGAATCCTAACTACCAAGTTCCATCCATATCACATTAATACTTCACAAGTTATTCTATTTCTAAGGTCCATTATCACTCTTTCCGGAAAAAGGGGCAATTAATACCGGAAGGAGTCGCCGGAGGGTTTTCACTCATTGGGGTTTTTTTTCGGGGTTCGTGTCTTATGTCGATTGCCGCAATATAATCATTATGCCACCGTCCATTATTTTGCGTAAATTGCCTATTTCCGGTCTAAAAGGGTGTTTTTTTTTCAAGTTCTAATAGCTTCCGATCCACCCGTTGGAAATGACTCAAATTATAACACAGGATGTATCTTGCCACTAACTATCATCCATCCAAGTTTCAGCTCCCTGCGTTCATTGGAGGCCGAGAAACATCTTCCGGAATTTGGGGTGGGTCTTTTTACTTGGGGCATAAAACCGGATA
Source organism: Symsagittifera roscoffensis (assembly GCF_963678635.1). NCBI lineage: Eukaryota > Metazoa > Xenacoelomorpha > Acoela > Convolutidae > Symsagittifera > Symsagittifera roscoffensis. The sequence continues at coordinate 16,186,698 of NC_087064.1, forward strand.
TAGGGGTCTGGGGTTCCAAACTTAAGCTTGCCTCAACCAGGCCTACATCATTTTAATATTTAAGCCCATTATCGCCGCTCATTTCTGAGTTCTGATGGGACCATTTACACTTCCGGGCACCGTTATCACTTGCCCCCAAAGGGTCTGAGGGGTCCCGTTTTTCATATGCCCGGGTCAAATCATCTCTAGCACCCCTCCTCTGAGTTTCATAACATTAGCTTCCTTAGTTCCGATTTGGGAGAGGGGTCACAGATTTTGTCAAATTTTATTTTCTGGCATAAGAGAGACGATTTATTCGAAGAACCAACTTTTTTTGTTCTCGTCTTTTGTTTGCTGTACTGTTAACTTAATGGACGAATCAAACCTACGCTCAGGCCACTATAGCATGTAATACAGTACAATCACCAATTCTACAGTTCTGATGAAAATTAATACACTGTCAATCAATCATCCATCATTTTATTACGTTGGTCTGCTAAAGGACTCATTTTTCACTTTTAATGCTAAAAAATTGCGGTCTACAAAACGATCGGTCCCCTAATACACCTGTCGTGTTATATAGTTTTCTGGCTGAGTTTCGCTGCTGATATATTGTAAATAATTGCTGCTTCTGTTTTCAAGCAACGGCTGAAGGGAAATTTGTTGTTTGTTTGCTGGCGCTTTTATTCAAACGTACTGTACGACCGTGCACGTTGAAATTTATTTTGTGATTTTATGCAAAATTGAGTCATACAAGATGGCAAGATGGATATCGAAAATCAGGTATAATTTAAACTAGTGTAGTTTTTCAAACATCACCTTGAAACAAACCTTTTTCGCTCTCTAGAGGAAGAAATTGACGTTTGAGGGTGACATCGAATGATCAAAGACTGGCAGGGGTAGTTAAGTGACTCAGATCTCTCTTCTTTCAGTCAAAATTTGTGGTCCGAGACACCGAATTTTATCCGAGCTCGATCTCTGAAGGCTAGGCAAAAAATACCAGCCCAGAAAATAACCAAAAAATAGCAGACTCTAATTAGGGGCAAAAAAAAATAAAAATTTATCTTTCAAAAAAGCTCCTAAGTTGGTCGTTTCCGTCCTAATTAAAACGCGTTTCTTTTTTTGGCCACACGGAAAAAGTTTCTGGCCTTTTTGTTTTTGCGCGAGAACAGAAAATTGTCTTCGATGAGAGAGAAAAAAGAAACACAGTAATTAATTTGTTTTAGCCGCGGCTTGCAAAATACACGATTTTGGACTTTTGCATTGGTGATAATTTTGCTTATATTCACGAGGATTTGTCTCAGGACTAGAGGGGAAAAGAAGTTCACAACCGAGAATAATCACTCTGACCACCAACAAAGAACAAAAATAAAAACCCCTGTAATCAATAGCAAAGTTTTTGAGCAGCAGAGAAAATGTTTTGAACAGTCGTGGAACAACCATACAAACAAAGTGCATCCAAAAGCTCCAATTCATCAGCTTTTGCCAGGCATGGAAATCATTGAAGACAATTCAGACGCTATGCGACTTTCTGAAAAGTGCTCGAACAACCCCTCGGAAAGTCTGCGAGTTCTGATGATCAATTCGCGAATTGGCTCTTTTTTGCAGCGAGAAGCTCTACGTGAAACCTACATTCCTAATTTACTGAAAAATAGCTCAGAACAACTATCTTGGATTTATTTTTTCTCCACAAATAAAGCCAGCACAAAATTCAGAGGTCGAATAAATGCAGAAAAAAATAAATATGGCGATCTCATAACTTTTAACACTCCTGAAGGCTACAACCTGACACCGCTGAAAATTCTCGCTTCAATGAAGCTCGTAAACTGCTTTTGTCCGAATGTAGCTTATTTTTTGAAGGCAGACGATGATTCCTATTTGAGAATCGAAGAAATTGACCAAGAGTTGCCAAAATTACAACAGCGGGTGGACCAAAACTTTCCCGCACTCAGACTAAGCGCAGACGGTAAGAAATCATCATTAGGTCATGCACCTCTGAACAGTGGAGGAAAATGCAATGTACAGCCTGTTCCGCGGAAATACCAACATTCGGTGCCTTTTGATTCTATACCTCAAAAGATATTTCCATTCAAATACTGTTGGGGTCAAATGTCAGTTTGGTCAAAACCGGTCATCGAAAGAATCGTTTCTAATTGCGCCACCCATTGTATTGGGTTTTACGGCGGCCAGCAAGACTTCAACTTCAGTAGACCTTGCCTGTGGAGACCAGAAGACATGTTCCTTGGCTCCTGTATCCATGCTCTCTTTTCGAACGAGATTGTCATTGAAGAGATTACAAATTCAGGTCATGCTCTAGCTCGAAAAAGCTTATTTGAAATGCTATATACCACACACCATATTGTAGGCATGGATAGGAACTCACCACAACAAATAAAATCAACACACCAGCTCTACAGTTTTATCGACAAAACTTTTGGATGATGTATTTCAAACTCCATGAATGTTGTGAATTTAAAGTTTTTGCTCATACTTGTATCAGAAATTATTTAGTTTTCTAAAGATGAATTTGATCTATGATGTGCTTAAGTTTTTATTTAAAGATTTTTTCATCATATCGTTTGCCAATAAAGAAGACGCGTTTTTTTCGGGTGGTAGCTAAGTGCACAGAATTTCCACCTGAGTTCTACATTGCTACTCATTGGAATTCAGCCTGCCTTACTAATCGCTGCTTTAAGGAAATCATTGAAACGACATTTCGAAGTCCAAAACAGCCCAAATCGGTAAAAATTAAAACTTTTTTTGCTGGGAGACAGTGCAAATCCTTCGGCTTTTCAATAATTTGCTTAGTAGATTTTCCGCTCTACTTTTTCGGCGTAATGGTGCAAAAAAAAACGAAACAAAAAACATAATTTTTTTAAAATTCGTTGCTTTGAAAATCTTTATTTTTTTTCTTTTTTTTTTGTTGTTTTGGGCTATCTTAGTCTAAGCTCGGAATATTAATTTATTAACTATCAAAGTTAAAAATCCATTTTCCGTTTACGTACCGTTTTCCAGTACAGTTTTCCAGTGCTGGTTCGACAAAATATTGCTATCCGAAATTTATATCACCCTAATGCTTCCTATTACATAGCACTACTTAGATGATAAAACCGTCAAAGTTCTAACCAAAAATGAAAATTTGGACTAACTTTAGAAAATTTGAGAACGTTTTGGTGTTTCGGGTTACAACTACAGAAATTTTTATCAACAAGAAAGGAAAACAAAAAGTTTACAATTTGTAAAGCCAAAAAATTGTTTTGTTTTTTTAGTTTTTCTGGCAAGTTTTCAGTTAGCAATTTTTTTCGTTAAAATAAAAATGAAAGCTGCTTTATTGTGTTTAATCGCTCAAGTATGTCTCTGCGAGGCCCTTTGAGGTACTGTCTCTTTCAAGTCAATTTTTTTTCAAATTGTGTCAATAACTTTTGATATGTATTAAAATTTATTTTTATTTAGATCAGTCAGTTAGAGATGAAGAAAAAAAATTATTACACTATTAGGACAAGGTCTAGAAATAAAACTAACTAGTTCAGCCAGAAGGCAAACCACTTCGACGAATACGCGGATTGATGTTCTTTGCGAATTTTGAAGGACTGTCTGAAACAAAAATTACCACCGTAGTAGACCATCATTGTTTTGCGCTCAACACAATTATTGAATTTTGCTTAAAATAAGATTAAAATTTTTTTGGGCCTATAAAGACTTACAGTGGCAACTACCTTGGAATATCTCTCCTTGTAATTGCCTTTAAAGTTCCTCGAAGCGATACTAAGAAATCGACTTGGGCTTGCATACGAGAGGTATGCAAGGAAAAATCAGGCAGGTTTTAAACCCAAACGAGGCTACTGAGATGGGTTTTTTTATTTCACTAGATCTTAGAACAAAGATAACATTGTAAAAGAAACACAAATCTTTAATTCGTTGACTTCAAAGCAGCGTTCGATTGTGTAGATAGAGAGTGTATCTGGAAAGTTTGCCGTAACCTTCGTAAGTTTGCCGTAAGTTGAATTGCGATAAATCAAAGGAGGTCAAAACCCGGATAGGCAAGGCAGCCGGCAATCTTGACAATCTGAAAGAATGTTTGGAATCAAAGGAAAATATTTGAATGCACTGTTTCCAAAATCTAAAACGCCTCCGTCAGAAATGTTCTGTTTTATGGAGCCGAAACTTGGCCCATCAAGCCTTCAAAAGTAGGTGCTTGCAAAAAATTGTCCGCAATAGATACAACCTACCGTCATACTTAAGGCCGCAAGCAAAACTGGATGAAAGCATGGAGTTAACCGTACAGCTCAGAAGGCTGAAATGGCTCGGTCACGTACTTCGCTTGGACACCTCGGTGATCCGAATGCTGTCCTAGAATTTGAAAAAAAGACGCCTGGCGACAACCCCCAAGTGGCAGCAGAAAGTCGTGGCGCAAAATAGTCCGAGATGAAATTAAAACTCACGTGCAGCCGTCCAAAATTAAGATCAAGACATGGGAGACTGAGTGGTTTGGACGATACAAAAACCTGGTAAAAAATATGAAGCAAAGGAGAGCTTTCTGTCGGGATGTCACTGTGGCGGGCAATGGCCAGCGTTGCCTCAAATAGCCCTCTCTGGAGCTCGAGATTTTAGTATAATTTGCTAACTTGAACGGATAAGTCAATCACGACAAGTGCCACAAATAATGGCAAGTGCCACTATTGAATTTTAAACTCTTGATGAAAAGTTTGAAATTTGATATATTTGGTTTAAATTCTCTCCTTGAACGAAATTGTACCGATGAAACGAGAAATTACGATAAAGCAAAATCAAAAAGTATAAAGCGGAAAAAACAGAACGGGTAAATGATAAGGTGAAAAAGTTACCGCAGAAAAAAGGGCTCAATAAAACAGCTCTTAGGAAAAACAGATGAACAGAATTTTGCTAGATCTACTTTCTTGGGTAAATTTTTTGAAATTCTAACTAGAAAAACCAAATGTAAGTGTTTTGAGAAAAAAAGTAAATTAGTTTGCTCAAGCAAAAGTGTTGATAGCCTAAATGTCAAAAGGAACATACAGTCAGAACAGAATAAATTTGACTTTTTTAAACGTCTTTTTTTCGTGGAAAATTTTAAGCAGAAGACATGCCCAGAATATGTGACAAAAATGTTCGTAGAGTCAATTAAGTACCAAAGGGTTTGATACCAACAGTTGATTGCGATGTTTTAAGTACAAACTCTCAAAGTAAAAAACTTCCGATATGAATTTTCTAGGCAATTACGGATTTAAAAACTTTATTCCGACGTTATAAAAATTTCTAGTTTTTTCTTCAACATAATATTTGTAGAAATGCTTTTTACTGACAAATTTATTTTTGCTACCGTCAGACTTGATTGCAAACACGTCAGAAAATTGAATTGCGGAAATTAAAGACCAAAATCAATGCTGTCATTGTGAATAAGATGTTTGAAAGGATTTTCTGCGCTCGGCTTACTTCCTTCTTAACAGTATAATGTCAAAACAAATCGGCTACTACAGCAACACATCTACGATTGATACAATCTTACATGCGATTGAAACTAATAACGACCCTCAACAATAAAAAATTTCAGTGACACGCTGCTGTTTTGAGTTATCAAATGCTTTTGATGCAGTCGATCATACTGTTTTTTGTCAAAAACATTTTCCGTGGGATTGAGAAGATCAATTAAAAATTGACTATAGTCGTACCTTAACAAAAGCTCTATATATTTCTAAGTTGACAACGACTAATCGATTTAAAACCAAAAAAGGCGTTATTTCACATGGCTTAGTTTTAGGTCCTGTTCTGTTTCGGATCAATGTTAATGATAGAGAAAGATACGCTTTAGATGGCATTGCGGTTTAGAGACGGGTTAACAAAATCTATTAGCCCTCACAAGTCAAAAAACCGTTCGGACAGAATGGTGTGTTTCGCACCAACCGTTTTCAAACCCAAACCAGACTGCTCGTATATCAGGGCAGAGCCCTGAATGTTCCGACTGCCCCTAAATTCATACCTTATGAATTATTTTGGGAACCTATAAATTTTGGACAATGTCAAAGCGTGAAGTTTTGAGTCAGACGAAACTAATACGACTAATTGATCTCAATTCAATTTGGAACGATACCATTTTGCGAGATAGTTTGACACGCATAGAAATCTCGCGTTATGCTCTCCATATTATAAATAAATTCTTCAAAGCGCGCATAATTTAGTCCACAATTTAGCCAATTGGGATTTTTTCAAACTCCCAACATTTTACTAAAATTGATCGGAAGAAAAATATCGTTTTAAATTTGAACTCAAGATTTTCAATTGGGTGGGGGTGAAAATTTATTGTTGAAAATCAATATTTTGATCGGCGAAAATTGACTGAATGAAAAAAAACCACACCGATCATAAATATTCCGTTTTATTCGAAAGTCGGAGAAATAAAGGCTGGGCGCGTTTTAAACAGTGCTTCAATTTTTCACGGAAATATGAAGAACAACTTTCCGGCCCCGCTATGCTGCGAAACCTGTTATTTGTTCTACTGGGATTCCGAGAGCACAAGTACGCAAAGTTCGCTGACATCGAAGACATATTTTTGCAGGTCGGATTGCTAGAATTTGATGAACGTTTGTGCGTTTTTTTGTGACGAGAGGACGACACCACATTAGATGTGAGTCTGCTTCCATGATGTGAGTGCATATCTTCAGAGCAAAAGTTCTTCGATTTCTGGTAATTTCGCCAATTGTGATACAGTTTTCGATAACCAAAATTGTTATCCCGGAGCCGCTCACTCCGTGTTGAACTGTTTTTACTTGGATTTTTACTTCGGCTCTGTGAAAAGCGGACAACGGCTTTAAATGAAGTCGAAGTTGATTGAAATTGTTCTAGTCGAGCTGGTTTAATCTAACTCAATTGGTTAAGTTTCCGTTGACTTATTTGCTGATATAACTAACTCCTACTAAAACCATTTTGCTCCGAACACGCCAAAAATTGTTTCATATGAACTTGATCAACGATACCTTCGTTGTGATCAGCATTCAGTAGCTGTTACCCAACAATTGGTTCCAAGTCTTATGTACCTGACAATCGATCCAAAGATACCTGGCAATCGAGTGATCAGCAGTGGGACGACTCACCGCCAAACAAATTGCACCACAAGTTCTTTGAATGGCACTCAAGATAGCCGGTTTTAGGAAAATTCACGACCCCTCGTTGCTATTTTGATGCTCAAATGAATGAAATTGAACAGAATTTTTTCGCTAATAACTCATTGGATGTTTTCTGTTTTGTTAATTCCCTACGCCACTTCTACCTATAAATTCACGTTCGTTTTTGACAAAGCAAGAGTTGAGTCATTGAAGATGCTTTCGTGTTCGAAAACGCAACTTTAAGTTGTGCTTCTTTTTTCTCCTCTGAAGGATAATATTAAGGAAGCTCTTGCTTTGCGTTGAACTTTTCTCAAGTGCTTATGTCGACTGTAAGCACTACGGTCCCTCTGTGCTTCAACTCGACAAGCAAAAAGCCCGCGTTCGTTACCAATTGGGTAGCCAAATTATCAGTAGACCAATACTCTGATGTATGAGTAGTGGCAAACCAGCTGACACAGGACATTGTGTTGTAACTGCTGACTCCCTGAAGCTAAGTAGTCGGATAAACTGCCTTTCCTTCTTGGAAATTTCTGTTTGGCCTTTCAAGCTAAATAAAAGAAAAAATGGCAAAAATCCGTTTTGATAGTCCGTTCTAAGATCAGAAAGAGGGTCTAGATGTCTCATTATTTTTTTCATTGCATTGCGGTTTTGACCGACTTAGCTTTATCAAGGTTGAGCATGCTAGTGAATGATTCGCAGTTGAATGCGCTCGTTTACGCAATCTTGGATTGAAAATTTTTGACACGGTTTTAAACACGCAATGTTCTTAGCCGAAAGTTCGTTTATTGCCTGTCCGCTCACTGCCGTTTCCGATGATACCAGTTTTCTCGAGGTTTTGACTGCAAATCATTTTTTATTTTTTTGGTCAGCACAGTTTGACGTTTTCACTCAAACTGCTATGCACGTGCGCAGTCCTATGCAAACTCAGTATGGCTACGATGGTTAAGTGAGTTTTTTTTGGCGCTCAATAATATCTTTTAGTGGCTTGCTCATCGCGGAAGGGCAGTAAAAACTGAAGATCTAGTTTGTTAGATTGAATCCACAAAACCTGGGACTACTACCCACTAGCGGGCCTAGTTCGGTAAACTGCGGAAAAAACAACCTCGTTTTTTCAGGAAATCCTGGGATCGTCTCCAGAAACTACGCGCGACTGCTTGTAAAAATTTTCCAGTTTGTGCTCTTTCGGGGAGGAGGATGATGATGCAACTTAGCGTTAGGATGAAAGTACATATTTTAACGAAAGCTGTTATACATCGCTGGTAGAAAAAAGTCCAAGTGCTGTTCCTTGTTTGGCTCTTTTTTGCTTCCCCCCCCACCTTAGATTTGAGTTTAGTTTTGAAAAACTAGCTTCACGTTGGCATAATGTAATGAAAATTTGCATGCTGAACAACTTAACTATCATGAGCAAATTTGGCGTTCATACCTTACATCCAGTCGTAACAACACGTTAAACAGCTATAAAACTAAAAATTTTAAAATAAAGGGGGAAAGTGGAAAAGAGCCTTTTATTTTATACAAAACTCGTAACCCTATGCAGCGCTTAACGATCCTATATCACAATAAAGACCCCAATTTGACCAATTTTTCTGGGCCGCAGGCAAATTTTTGAAAAACAGGCCAAAAAAAACGCGTTTTTAAGCACTTTTTAAATACATTTTGACCAAAAAATCGCGTTTTTTGGCGAGCGCTCCCCCCTCTTAAAAGTAGTAAGAGTTGGCGCCTCAGCAGCCTTTAGAAGAATTTTAGGGTGAGTCAGCTAAAAAAGAGTATTTCATAGTAGTACAAAGTGTGGCCCTTTGGGTCGGCATGGGGATCGAATCCCTGAGAGGGGAAAGGGCGTCCGCTCAACCCCCTCTAAATCCGCTGTTGGTCAGAATGCCTTGAAACTTGGTATGTGGACAAACAAAGGCTTTGTTTCCAGTTTACCACTCCCTAGTAAAATTACAAAATTAAGCTGTTAAAAATTCTTCACTGCATTTTGCATGTAAGAAATATTGTAAAAGTTTGTTCAACTGTTCATGCTGACGCGTTTCGATGCAGTTAGGGGGGAACTGGAAAAAAGCCCAAACTAACAACTCAACAAATTTTTTTTTCATACTTTACATTGTAACTTCACCCATTTAGCCTGAACAAGACTGCTTATATTAAGGCGAATCCCCGAATGTTCCGACTGCCATTTTTATTGGTCTCAAATAGTTTTTACTAAACTAGGTATTGATAAAACTATGATTTATAGGCTGATCTTATTAAAATTCAAGTAGACTCCCCCCTACATTTAAAAGATTAAACATGTTGTCTAAATATAATTTCATGGCCTTATTAGTCCGCATGACAATTTTTGTAAAATTTGGACTGTGTGAACGAAATTTGTTAGTAAAAATTTGCAGGTGGAGGGGGGGGGGGGGAGGAAAAAGAGCTTTTACGTGTTGCAACTTGATTCGTGTATGGACTTCATAAATACAATTAACTGCCTCGGCTCTTTTTCCTTTTCCCCACCTGCAAAATTTTGTAATTTAAGTTACTGTTCACATTGTGCGATTGTCATAAAAAATGCCATGCAGACTAATTAGGCCATGGCAAACATATTTGGTCTCCATCATCAATCTTGTAAAATCACTTCTTAGACCATAAAAGTGATGCTCGTGTGGGGTGGGGGAAAGGAAAAAGAGCCACTGCCTCAATTTTTTTTGCAACAGTTTTGTAGTGTGGGATAATTCGCCACGCGTGTAAACTTTACAGACTCGCGACAGGTTAGCATGGTGATGTGCACACACTGCTCTTTTACTTCGCCAACCTCACTTAAGAATCAATTTTAGGGGGTAACGGGGAGCTTTACAGGGTTAAGTATGAAGACCAAATATTGAGTTAGGACCGATGTGGTTAACTCATAGAGTAATTTCGGATAGGGTACACCGTCTGCTCGTCGCGCTATCTTATTTTCGGCCGGATAGATTCGTGCAACTTCTTAGTCTAATACCGATCCTAATCTTACTCTTATACTTTCTAGTCTCAGGGTGTTTAACTAGTCTCTGCTAGGCTCAATAGATCTAGAGTATACTGGTTTATTGCGGCTGCTGTAGTTCACTTGGAGATTCAACTAATTTCTAAGTTAAATTCAAATCTCTCTGGTGCTGAAATTACAAGTAATTTCAGCACTTACAAATAAGTGGGTTGTTAGTTAGATGGATCATGATTGGTTAATATTAAATACTTTACAGTGGTAAAATATCTAATTTATCCAATCATAAAATATAGTTTAGATCAGGTTCCATCCATCCGGGTTTTACAGAGTTTTTTAGAATTATCTTTCTGCGATTCAAAGGATGGATGATGAACGTTGGTATTTGGCGAACATCGTATTCTTGTCCGGTTTCTCTTGTTAGAGAAAATCCAGGACGCTGGAGTTAGGGACATCAATCGTTGTGTCTTCTTATGACAACGACTGTGTTTCCCAACGAAATCAATCTGATTTCAGAATGGTTTGCTATGACGGGTTTTTCTGTATTATGTAGAGAACTTGGTTTGTGTTCAACCTCGTCTGGGAATGGCGTGGAGATTGTGCGTGGAGGGGATGCCTTCTAACTCGGATCTGTACGTATACTTGAACATCGAGGTGGTCATTGGTCTAGTTCAATGAAGTCCTTTTCTGCGAAGTCAAGTCGTACTCTAAATCCTTTGAGTTGTGATTGTGGACGGCATATTGGTTGTGGTTAGCCATTCTTTTTCGAGTGTAGTGGGGTCATTTTGTCTTTGGATGTTCGTCTTTGTTGTTATGGGTTGATCTATATACTGCAAGGTATGATTTACATTTTATAAAATTTTTATTAGTTCAGTTTTTTAATTATGATTTTAGTTAGTTGTTTTCACAAAAGCATTTTGTTTTAGTTCGGTTATTTTGAAGAGTTACTCACCCTTGAGTACCTCTTATTAAAAATAGAAGTGTGGTCACAAAGCGTGGATGTAGCGCGGTGGGTTAGGCCGGCTATAGAGCATGTTCAGGACGTCCTCTTTGGTGGGTTAGGCCAGGAGTGGGAGTATGATTTCGTGCGGTTTCTTTGAGAGGTCCTGTTATGTGATAACCTTTTATGTTGGGTTTATATTGGTCTTTCTTATGTTCCTTTGGTTGTGTCCTTTTTTCAAAAATCAAATTGTTTTTGTTATGGGTTTGTCTTTCGACTTTTTTGTCTTTTATTATTTCTTTCTTAGACTTTATAATAGTCTTCAAAAGAATAAATTATCCAGTTTTAAACTGGGTTAATCCGGTTTGGGTACCGTTGGTTTTCTTTTCTTAGTCATGCTGTTATTTTATGAATTGTGGTGTTTAGTAAGCTGCGTTGGTTAGTTTGGTTTAGTATATAGTTCTTTTCCAACCGGGTTAAAGGAAAGTTTGAAACTTGTTATCGTGTGTTAGAGTTGTTGAGTGTGAAAACTTGAAATTGAAATTCATTATTTAAACAATTCTTCGTGGGCGAGCTGTGCGAGTTTGGATAGAATTCCTGTGCGAGTGAATGAAAATATCAAAAGGTTAGTGCTGCATTTTTTTATTTTATCAATTTACTTCATAGAATTTTAATTTTACTGCTAGCTTTGGGGGAAAGTTAAGTTACAAATTTTCATCATTATGAAATTTACTGCTTTTGGGAAAAGAATTTATAAATTAATTTACTACATTGGTATGAATTTTATGATATTTATCTAGTGCAAAATATTAATAAAGCTTAGAAGAATTTCAACAAGTCTTATTTTTTATTTTTCTTTTCTGTTTTTTGCAGATGATCGTGGGATGAGGACTAAAAATCTAAATGAGACATGAGTAAAGAATGGTTAGTATTAATTTAAATTTATTAGTGAAGAATATGTATAAATTATACTTACCTGTTAGTCGTCGGGGAAAAAACCGTGGGGGAAGATGTCGTGTATCATGTCTGAATTTTTTAGTAATTTTGCTAGTATGCGAATGATGTTTTTAGTTTGAAGCAGTGGCCAAAGCAATTGAAGTGCTTTAATAGTTTTTAGTTCTTCGGTGCCAACTGCAAACTCATAAGGTGTGTTTTGAATGAGATTATATATTTTGTGATTGATTTAGTATTATGGATGAATTCTAATATAGGGATTTCTATAGGTTGGATAAATTCATGATGGATAAGGAAGGGTCTGGATTCTTCAGCATTAAAGGTCTTCGTGATGGGACAAAATATATACATTTGAGTTATTGGGTCATAATTGCGGAGGATGCCGTGGAGGTGAGTATCTTTGATGCAATATGTGAAATTTAGTTAGAAAATATGGCGAAGTGTACTTCGAGTTAAGAAACTGAAAACGGTGGTGTGGTTGTCTTGATGGAGTGTGTAGATCAAAATGATTTTGTATGAAGCGATAATATGTATATGTGTGGATTTGTTTAGTGCGTAACATAAAGTCGTGTGAGCAGTGCAAATCGCGTTCATGTGGTGCAAGGAAGTGGAAGGTTAGTGAAAATAATTGAAATTTTTCTTTAAAACTTTCATAAGCTTGCATGTCGGTTACTGCTTCAGAAATGATGTGATCATATTTTCGATCAAATATATTGAGTGTGAATACATATGGTGTTTTGATGAAGAATTTTTCTGTTAGTTGTGGGTTAGCGAAGCGGTCGTCATCTAAAAATTGATCTTGGTTAGTTCGAATGATATTATGATCGTAATGTTCTATTGTAAATTCGTTAGCTCGGGGTGCAGTGAATGTTTTTAGTGATTTTTTATATCCTTTATGAGTAAATTGTCTATGTGTTAGTGGTGTGGTGAGTCGATATAGCATATCTTTATTCCTTTCTATATCGTTATGAGTATTAGATAACGGTAGGCAAAGGGGATTAGTAAAATGATAATATGTTGTCCAATGAAGTGTAGGCATTAAAACATGTTCATCTACAAAACTACGTGTGTCGTTAGTGTCGTGAGGGGTGTTTAAAGTATATTGTGGAAATGAAGGTAGGGTGATTGCTAGGAAATCTTTCGTGTTGGTGTGGTGTGGGTGATCAATATATTCGCAGGCTGTTCCTGGTTTGGTCGGGAATGGATGGTTTGGGAATTTTCTTTTAAAAGTGCGATAAGCTCGGTTAGTGCTATTTGATGATTCGGTGGATGTGGATGATTGTGCTAATGATGCAGTATAAGCTGAAGAGGGTGTAGGAGTAGGTGGGTTTGAGGATTCTATTGTGGAGGAAATCTGATTTATAGTGAGGGTGTTAGGGTATAATAGTTGTTGTTGTAGGGTGATAAAATTATCGAGTTCTTGGGAGATTTGGGGAATATCTGGAGAATTGGATGATCGGTCTGAATGAAATGAAGAGTAGGTTGGGGTTACTTGTGAAGCATAAGAGGGGGTAGAAATGGACGGGAGTGGGTTACTTGGTGAGATTGGTTGAAAAGGGGGTTTTGAAAAAACTGAGGAGTTGGTTTGAAAATTATTGGATGGAGATGGTTCGGAGTCTGCAAATTCATCAGGGGTTTCTATACTAGGGTTATTGAGCTGTGAAATGGAGTAGAAAACTGAAATATCTGAATTAGTGTCTGAATTCATGCTTGATGTTATATTACTAGTTGGGAAATCGGGTGGCGGGAAAGCAAAAAGTGGGATTATTGTAATTGGAGTGTTGAGGTTGGTTGGATGGGAATTTGAGCGGTGTAGGGATCCAAGTTGTCGGCTCATCGTGGGCTAAAAAAATTATTATTTTGAGACTGAAAAGCGGTGGTATGGGGTTGTTCGATAATTTGTTCATATGTATTGTCATCTTGTGAATGATGTGTCATTATATGTTGTATGGGACTTTGCGATATGTTTGGTCTAAAATTTGGATTATGTGTTATTGCTAGGTTTCGGAAATTTCGTGGGACTAAAGATAATGGATGGTTATGTGGTAGGGGTGGCAACTGTGGTGCTGTATGCGTTACTTCTATATTATTATGTTCTTCGTCGTACGTGTTCTGTCTTGTCGCTATTTTTGTGTTATATTCTTTTATTTGTGCGTCTAGAAGAATTTTGTTTATTGATGATGAAAAAATTCCAAAAAATCCTGCAAATAGTATGCGTGCTACACTTGCTTGTCTATTTACTTGTGTGTGTATAGCGCATGTATTATAGATTCCTTTTAAAAGTGAAAAAAGAAATCCTAAAAAGTTAAACATTGCGTATAAGATAGTTAATTTTTCTAAGATGTAATAGGGCCATCCTAGAAAATCGAGAATTTCATTTTTTAATGTAACAAAGCTAAAAAATATTTATAGGTGAAATATCTTGTGGTCTGTATTTTTCACCGTTTAGATATATATAGTCTTTAATGTCTTTAAAAGATCCGCTATAATCTTGTGTATAAACATCTGCAAATCCTGCGGTTTCGGCAAGTTTGCGTAAGTTTTAGTCAATTGATTGTCTTTGTATAGTGTCCATTTGTGTTAATAATTCCTGGAATTGTTGTGTTGTAATGTGATGTTGGATATCGGATTTTGAATATATTCCAATTGATTGTAAATCGATATTTGGGTTTCGAGCAATAGCTCTAATGCTTTCGGGTGAATATTTTGAGTGATTGCATTAATGTGGGGTATGGGGTAAGAAGATAATATTTATCTTCATCTGGGTTCAATTGTACTACATTGTGGCTATTTTCTGATCCACATGGAACTGCGGTATCCCAAAAATATGTTCGTCTTGAAAGTGTGTCAACAAAATGTACTTTACTTTTGTAAAAGATAGGGCTTCTTTTATAGCATCTTTTATCTTCAAAAACATATAGTGGTGATACTTTTTTGGTACAAGTATAAAACCATAAAATGTTTCCTTCGTAGTCTAAAAACTTTGATCTATTTCCTGATAGTAAATATCCTGCGTAGGGTATTTTTAATACTGCTAGTGCAAGTGATTGTAGGATTTGTGTCCGTTCTAATTCGCATAGTTGGTGAAGTGTTTCTAATTCAGAGAGTGACATTTCCTGAAAACTTCGGCTAATTGTGTAGTCTAATTTCATATCTAAGTGGATATCATAGTGGATATTACCAAAATAAGAATTATTCATTAGTGATAGTTCTTGTAAACGTGTGCTTCTAGTGTCATGTGGCTTTAGATGTCCACCAGGTTGACCATTACTTTTTTGAAAGTCAACTGGTATATATGATGTTCCTTCGTTTAGAGGATGACCTGTGGCATAAGGGTCAATTTTTATTTTTCCAGTGGTCATGTCGAAACCTTTTTCGTATTCAACTAATATTTCAGAATATTGTGTTTTGTGAAGTGGATTTCTGTATTTGCATGCGATTTCTGTTTCTTGATATATTTGAAAACGTGTTAATTTATTTTCTATAATATGGATGCTTCGAAAATCAGTACTTTGTTTTCGTGATGGATTTACTTGTTCATATGGAATTGATTGCATAAAATATTTTTCGTGAAATTTTATCATTCGAGCGTGTATTTTTGCTACTTGAAATGTTGTACATGTATCTTCGGGAAACCAAACAATTGTTGCTTGTGTTCGTGTTGTAGGGTCACAATAACCTTGATCATTTTTACAAGGTAGTCTAATTCCTTGATAGATCATTGTGTTATCAGATAGATCTCGTGTGAGCTGTATTTTTTCGAGTTGTATTTTCCAATCGAAAAACATTATTTCTTGATATCCTCTATTTTTTGTGTCTGCTTTGCAGTTTGATGGGTTATTTATACCAATGTGTGGTATCCAGTGCTTATCGTGTATGTCATAAGTTAATCTTCCGTGTGCGCTGTTGAATGGGTATTTTTCATCTAGTTTTATATGTCCTTGATATCTTTCAAGTTCTGCTTGATGTACAGAATCAACAAAGACTTGAAAAAATACTTTTTTTCCTGTCAGTGTTTTTATTTCTTGTGATGTTTAGTCTAAGTAGTTCGTTTTTACAATCATCGGGCTTTAGATGTAGAAGTCGTTCTATATTACTTTGGTAGAATGATTCGTGGTCAAGTCGGTTTTTATTTCCGTTTGAGACTTGTGAACAATGTACTTTCTTTTCGGAAAATGTTGCTGTAAATTTATATGCTATGACTGTTGTTGATCGGGCTTTTGAATATAGTGTCGCTATTACATTTGTAGTTTCTATCGCTTGTGGTTCCGTTTCGCATTGTTATACTTGATTTATTGCATATTTGTGTAGTGTTTTTTGTTCATTTTCTTCACAATCGTAATGTGTTACTAATAAGTCTTGGGGTCCTGTGCGGGGAGAAGGATTTATGTTCTGATCGGAGATTATTAGAAAAAGGAGTTGGAGAAAAATCAATGTTTTTAGAATATACATATGTATGATAATCCTGAGTACGGGTTATAAAGTGTTATGTAACCAATTGTCTTTTTGGTATATCTGTCGTATTTATATATTACTTCAGTTGTTATAAATGGTGGTGGTAGCGGTTGAGCTGTTATATTTGGTGGGTTTAATGGGTAAGAATGTTGAGCAATGTTGTTTAGTTTAACCGTGAATTCCAATTTTAATTGTAGACTAATTTGTTGGAGTATTTGGATGTTATGGTCACGAATGTCTTCGTGGATATCTTGTCTATATTGTAATCTATTAAGTGCCCAGTTGTGGAATCGGTTACTTTCTGGGTGTTGTCCAAATAATGATGGGGGTGCTGTGAATGTGTTCCAGTCTAATCTTAAAGGGATATTTGTTGATGATTGTTCTCGATATCTAGCGTCGAAGTTATTTGGGAAATTTAAAGGGAAAGGCGTCGGTGAAATCTGGCTTATTGATGGTGTTGATGGTAGTGATAATGTT
The DNA here is from genome assembly GCF_963678635.1 of Symsagittifera roscoffensis. NCBI lineage: Eukaryota > Metazoa > Xenacoelomorpha > Acoela > Convolutidae > Symsagittifera > Symsagittifera roscoffensis. The sequence goes on from NC_087064.1 coordinate 16,203,580, forward strand.
TCTGGTAGTGATGATGATGTTGTTGTATCTGTAGAAATATCTATTGGATCATTTATTAAATTTGGTTCACCTTGTGTGAATGATTGTGTTGTCCAATATGGTAGTCGTGATGTTTGGTGTGGGGGGTTAAAGGGATTTTCACGTATTTGTTCAGATGTTGGTGTTGAACCTGAGTAATCTGAGGGTAGACTTGAGGTGCTACGTTGTGAAAGAAGTGTAGGGGTTTCCGGTAATATGCTGATTGGGTTTTCCGGAGTACTTGGTGATGGGGATTGGGGTATATCAAAATGAACTCGGGGGGTTTGAAAATTTCTATTTCGTCGTGGATGTATAATTTGTCTATTTATTTCAACTGTATTTTGGTTTTGACTAATATTTCTTATTCTACTTAATTCTTGTGGTAGTGTTGGGTACAAGTTATATGTTGGTTCACTTAGAGGTGCCTGTCGCTGAACTGGTTCTAGTGGTTCAGATAGGCAAGCGTGTCGTTCTTCAAAAGTATATTGGTTATCTTGGAAAGAAATTCGTGCAGATGTTTGGGGGTTTTGGGTAGTTGTAGGTGGTGTCGGGTTTTCTTGGGATGTTGTCGGTGAAGACTGACTGTGTGATTGTTGGTTAGCAATTTTTGAGGGTTTTTTGATTGATTTCTTTTTAGAGAAAAAATTTATGTTTTTTGTAGTATTCTTCTAGAAAAAGAATTAAAAGGATTGTTGCTAAGGCGAATGTTATGATTGCTTTCTTTATACAATTGCATATTGTCAATATGAGGGATGATAAAAATGTTATAAAAATTACAAATAGTAAAAAAATATCTGTTCTACTAAAAATGGTTCGTATCAAATAAATAAATTTTGGGTTTTCGTACCTGTGAATATGGTCAATGGCTTGGGAAAGTTGGAGATATATTTCAAATAGGGAGTAGAAAATTTAAAAAATATTGCAAAAAATGATTAAGATTATTACAAAAGCTTCAAAACTATCAAAGAGAAATATGAATAAGAGTTTAAATATTGTTAAAACGTTTATAAAAATGTTGAAAATTTTGTTGACTGATCGAGAGAAGAGCATTCAAGAAATGGCTTCTTGATCGAATATTTTTTGTTGTTTGGGGCAATTTTCAAGTGTGGTCGAATTATTTATTGGTTTTTTGACAAGTGGGTTGAGTTTAGTGAAAAATTGTTGGGGGCAAATTTTATGGTGTTCGGGAGGTCTTCTTTTACTTTATTTTTATTTGTCAGGTGATCTGGGGTATTTTTGAGATTTTTGTAATTTAGGCTTAATTAATATGGTCGTACTTTTACTTTAGGCTAATTTAACATTTTTGTTTGAGGGGTTTTTGAGGTCTGAGTTGGGAAAATATTGTTGATCTTTGCGTTATTAGATAAGGGAGGGTTATGATATTATGGTGGTATTTATTTTAGTTGTCAAGTTTGAGTGGTTTGCTTATTTTTGACCTGGAGGTTGTAAAGTTATAGTTATAGATATGCCTGGAGTTTAATATCTTTCGTCTAATTGGTTTGTGTTAGAGTTATAGAAGGTGACGGATTGAATGAATCCTATTGGTTAATTTTGAACTAGAATCGCTGCGTGTTTGTCAGCATGTTATTTAGAAAAATGAAAGTTTATATTGTTTCAGAGGTGTAAATAGTATTAAAATTTTAAAATTAAAGCTGTTTTTGAAATTCAACTTTCTTTAATATTTTAGATTGTGGGATGAATGTTTTGTAGTTTTTACGTGGTTGATTTGTAAGTCGTGATGACTCTCTGTGTTCTGATTTCTCGACTTGTTCTTGGGGTATAATTTTTTTTACCATTCTTCTATTTTTTCTTTCTTTTTGAGGTATATTTTGATCTAGCTTTTTTGTATTATTTTTGATTGTAGTTGATTTTTTATTTTGTTTTTCAAGGTGAATGTCATTTTGTGTATTTATTTCATTTTCCGTATGTGGGTGATTTTGAATAAATTTTAAACCTGTGAAAGAATATAATTGAGTTAGTTCGCGTAGTGCGTATTCTTTCGGGTAGTAAGGCAAGAGATTGTTTCTATGTTGAACAATTTCTTTTTGGTCTGAGTCGGTGATTTTATATGTTACGTCAGTGGGTTTGGCAGTTATTTGGTATGGTCCTTTACGAAGGGGTTGTAATTTTTTAGAAATTCCTTTTTGTGTATTAAAATTTGGTATTAAGAAAAATGTTCCAATTTTTAATTCGGAGGCTGGTGTAAAGCGTGAATTTATTTGTTCGTTAATGTTTTGTCTTTGTAACAATTTTTTTATTACTTTTTGGTAAATTTCGTTGTGTTTTTTATCTCTATTTAAAATCCATTCGGTGTGTGTAACGGAGGCTAATTTAAGGATTTGTGGGTGATGAAAATGATCTTCATCATGTGTGTAAAGGTAGGTTATAACAAATTGAGTCTTTATTCGGTTGACAATGACCTTGTGCATTTTTATGAGAGTTTGCTGTAAACATAATTGGTTTACGTGGCTTTTGATCAAAAACCATTTCATATGGTGACATTCCTAGAGTTGTCGTAATTTGTGAATTATATGATAAGGGAAATAATTTTACATCTGCTGACCACTCGGTGTATCTTGTATCATTTCCATTTATGATACATCTAAGATATTCTTGTAGTGAACGGTTCATACCTTTGACTAAACCGTTTGTCCAAGGTGCATGAGATGTACGCGGTTTGTGCCTAATGTTATATAAATGACATAGTGTGATGATTTCATTATTTATGAATTCTGTACCGTTGTCTGTAACTAAAATTTCGGGTAATCCGAATTTGGCTATCCAGTGTTTATAAAGTGTTGTGTAAGCGTAATAAGCGTTACAATGTGGTACTGGGTTAAGTGCTACATAATGTGTAAATGCGTCATGAGTTTCCTTCAGATGATGGTGAAATTGGTCCTTTTGTATCGAATGAAATACGATGGTTAAATTATAAACTTTGTCCTTTAAAATCCTGTTTTTGTGCTATTTGTTTTTGATTTGGATAAGGTTTATTTAGTTGACATACTATACAATCATTGCATAGTACTTTTATCCAAATTGGTGCATTTGGGAAATAAAAATTTTGTATGAAATTTGAATATGTTTTCTCTGATCCAGAGTGTCCTTCAATGTTTTGTGTATGTGAAATGTTAAAAGCTATTAGAATCATACTTAAAGGGAGGCAAGGAACTGTAGAATCATTTAATTGATATTCTAGAAGGTCTGTGTTTTCATTAATTGTTGTATTATTAAATTTTCGGAAATATCGGAGAAGTGTTTTATTTCCTAAAATTGTTGTATCTGCTTTTACGGGCTTAGTTTTGTATTTGTGCCATGATTTTAGTTGTCTAATTACTAGGTCAAGATTTTGATACTGTATTAATTGTAATTTTATCTGTTGGGGGGAGAAAAATGTTTCCAATTTCTAATTTAGATAAAGGAATTGTGTCAAGTGGGTCATGGAGGTCAAAAACTTGATTTATTGTGTATTTTGAATCATTTGTTTGTGGTCCTGATAAATTTATTTTATCAGTCAAATTTTCTTTTTCAATTAACGGAAAAAGGTCTTTTTTATGCGAGTGGTGTTTGCTTCGTTTTTGTTGGGTGTTATTTTTTATCCATTGGGAGTATGGAATTGGTTTGAAAGTTGATGTTCCAAGTAAATCAACTTCGTAGTGGTTATTTTGGCAATCTAAGTAAAGCGGGAAGTGTTGTAAGTTATTCATCTGTGATTGTTCAATGTCAGTTTTTACTGCATATTTGCATTCTAGTCGGGGTGATGTTTCGTTTTCTGCCAGGTAAAATTTTATATTTTTGGGTATTTCAACTGTAGTTTTTCGTGTAAGTAATTCAGGTGGTGTATTTCGACTTATCTGGTAATGCAAGATTCTTTCCTGCTGTCCAGACTATATGTAAGTTTGGAAACTTCATTAGAATTAATTGAAATCTATAAACTCGGTGATTTGGATTTGACTTCTGTGTAAAGAGAAAAATGATTGGTTTATGATCTGTGAATAGAACTGTTGGATGTTTTGATCCAAGTATCAGAAATTCATATTCTGTAAGTGAATAAATTATAGCTGTACATTCTCTCATTAGAGTTGAGAGTCGTAGCTCTGCTTGAGTGAATAATCGGGAATTTGCTGATATAGGGTTCATTTTAATTGTACCATTGTGTGATTGTAGTAATGCTGAGCCGATGCAAAATTTGAAGCATCGCACATTGCATAGAATGGTTGATTTGGATCTGGAATTGTGTTTGAAATTTGTTCAGTTAAAAGCTTTTTAATTTCTTCAAATCGTGTTTGATGTTCAGTATTCCATTCAAAATTATTTTGTTGTCTGAGGATATTATAGAATGGTCTTAAATATAATTGCATTTTATAAACGTATTTGCTTAAGAAATTTAACATTCCAAGGAATTCTCGGATTTTTTTTTGTTTGTTGGTGGTTGAAGTTTTTGAATAGCATCAATGCGTGATTTTAATGGAGTGATTGTCTTTTTTTCTATATTGTGTCCTAAAAATTTAACTCGTGTTAAAAAGAAGTGTGATTTATCGGGGGCGGCCTTCAGATTTTCGTTCTGAAGTATTTTATGATAGTGTTCCAAAACTGTAAACATTTCTTCTTTTGTCTGTGATTGCATAAAAACATCGTCTAAATAGGTGATTGCGTTTTTCTTAAGTATTAACGGTCTAAAAATTTTGCTCATAAAAGCTGAAAATGCTGCTGGTCCTATGGATATTCCATAGAATAGGCGGTTGAATTCATATTGTTGATTTCCAATAACAAATTGTGTTAAACGTCGTGATTGTTCATCTAATGGCATTTGATTGTATGCACTATTCATATCTGCGGTTGTAAAGTATTTTCCGTTTATTTTTGTTAAAATAACTTGTATTGGTTCAATAGGCCAATTGCATTTTGATTCGTCTATTAGTGAATTGAGATATCTAGCGTCTAAAACTAATTTTAATGATTCTCATTTTGCTAGGATGATAACAGGGTTAATGAATGTGTTACATTTTGGTTGATCTTCTTTGTTTACCGGTGAGATAATTTTGTATTGTTCTAAAATATCGAGTAATCTATTTACTTTGTCTTGTAAATGAATTGGTACTTTACTTGCTCTTTGTTTTTTGAAAATTGCGTCAGGTTCTAACGGGAGATGTAGTGATGAACTGATTTTTCCAACATCAAGTTTTGATGTTGCATAGACTGATGAATATTTTATTAGCTGTTTGGCTAACTTATCAAATTTGTCTTGTGTTATTTGTGAATGTTGGAAGTTAAACATTGTTAAAAACTTCTGTTGATCTTCTTTATAGTTGGTTATGTTGAATGTAGGTTTGAAATATGGGGTTTTTGTGAAATAATCTGTATTTCTTTTTTCATTACTTACTATATTATTTATGGATAGTTCTTCGATAAGAATTGTGGATTGACAAATATCTAATAATTGGAGTATATTATTTACGCGGTGTGCTTTTTCATGTATGGGTGATATTGTAGCGTTTGTTTCGCAATATCCTAAAAGTCCTAAGGAAATGTTACTTGGTAAGGTGTATTGTTATATACATGTAACGAAATGATGTCTGAATTCGTATTTTTCAAATATTTTTTAGATGAAATCGTGATTTTGAAAAACTTATGGATAGGTTTAAATTCAAAGTCTGACATAAAGAGTTGTTGTTTATTTTGACTTTTATCATATTGGTGAACTTGTTTTATTAAGAAGTTATATATATTTCCTGATAATGGTTTCAGGTGTTTCCGTTATTGGTTATAAATTGGGTAAAATTTTGAAAAGAATGGTGGTTGTTTATTTAATCTTTGAAAAAATGTTAAAGCTGTATTTTTTATTTTTGTGACCTATCTTTGATTAGTATTTTACTATTCAAGATGTTGATTGTTGGTATATATTTCGAGATAAATGGTATGCCAATGATATTGTGTTTAATATCAGTGATATGAAATACTTGTTTAAATGGTTTATTTAGAATTTTATTTTGCTCCATTGTTCGTGTGGGGAGGAGGAATAATTGAACTTTTCCATAATTTACTAATGTTGATCCTTGTGCTGTTGCTAGTTTACTTGAGGTTGCAAGAGGCGTTAATTTTGGGTGTAATGTTTTGATTTCATTCCATGTGGGAATGTTAATAATGTTTGATTCTGCTCCTGAATCAATTAAAAAATCAATTTCAAGATCTGGTGGTTGAAATTATTTGTTTCTTGGACTTTCTAAGAGAAAGGGTATTGTCCAAATTTTTTCTTTGGGTTGTTCTTTTTGTATATTTTGGTAAATATGATTTGTGTTTAGACATTTTGTTTTTTCATTTTCATTGGGTTTACTTACCGTGGTAATTTCGTTTTTTTCTTGTGCAGTTTGTGTAGTATTGATGGGTTCAATGTAATAATTGTGAAGGAGTTCCAATTGATTTTCATATATATGTGATGTAAAAGGTTGTTCATATATAATAGGTTCGTAGTCGTTTTCGACTGCTATCATATTTATGGAGATAGTATTTTCTGTATCACTTTCTGTGTCTGATGATCCACAGTTTATTTGATTTAATTGTAGTTCGTTATTTTCTGTGTCATCAATACCTGGGGGGTCTGATATTGTTTCTTCATTTGATTGTACTTGATTAATATGTCTTGATGTTTTGGTGTACTACTTCTGTATCGATGGTTAGAATTATTATAATGGTTATTATTACTATGTGGTGACTGGGAATAATTTCTATATTGATTATTATAATTTGAATTTCGGTTTTGTGAATTATTCCGTGATCTGTTTTGATAATTGTCATTTGATTTGTGATAGTTTGATCTGTTATATGAGTTATTTGATGATCGATTGTTCGGGTAATTCTGATTTCGATTGTTCGAATAACTTCTATTTCGATTATGTGAATAGTTTCTATTTCTGTTATATGATGAGTTTTGTGATTGATTATTGGATTAGTGTTTATTTCTTGGGTTTGATTAGGAACTGGATCTAGAAACAAATTGTGTTGCATTTGAGTTTGATCTCGTATAGTTATTTCGACTATTTGATCGATTATAATGGTTTTGTGAAGAATTCTGTGTATTTCTTTGTTCTGGTGATCTTCCTCTATAACTTGAGTTATATGTGATTGATTCCTTTTGTCTACATTCAGAAATACTATGTCCGTATCGTCGGCAATAATTACATCATTTTTTGAAAGATGGTTTGCCTTTAAAATTTGGGTGTTTTTCATAAATTTTTAGTATTTCAGTGATTTTTTCAACTAGGTCTGTATCTGATTCCTGTATGTTATTGATATGTGTAGTGTTTGTTTCAATTCGATTAACATATTGTAGCTTTAGATTTTCTGTTTCTTCAAGTTTCATTGTGATTTCCGCTTGCTCTAGTTTGTCTACTAGTTTTCGAAAATCTAAATCTGGCTCTCGAATTGAAGAAGGATGAGATGCTCTCTTTTTTATTGCTATTTTCCTTAATTGAGGTGTTAAAGTCAGCATTAAAATTTCTGTCATTTTTGTGTTTTTATAGTCATGTGTATTAAGTGAATATGCTTTTCGAACTAGGGTTTCGATACGTACTGCTAATTGTTTGATGGTTTCATTTGGTAATCTGCGAATTTCATTACATAAAACTCTTTGGTGTTGTTTATTTCTTTCGGAGTCAAACATTTTTGAAATTTCTTGTGTAAATCTTTTCCAGTTTGATTTTATTTCAATAGGTAGAACTGAAAACCATGTTTGAGCTGCGCCATCTAAAGTTGTTTGTATCAACGCTGTGCGTCGATGTATCCAATTCTGATGTAGTGGTGTATTAATTGGTTCAGGTCCTATATTTAAATTAAATTTGCTGTTACTGCATTTAAATAATCTTCTACAGAATATTCAGGGTCTGTTCCTGTGAATACCATTAGTGGTTTATTTGATGTTATTGATGATCCACCCATAAGCTATGGATTCATTGTCATCTGTAGTGATTCTGCGGCATTTGGCATTTGTGAAAAATTTGAAAGTTGATTTTTTTGTTATTTCGTGTTGTTGAAGGTAATATGGGAGTGGTATTTCATTTTGCATTTGAGTTGGTTGATACGAGTGTGTAATCATTGGGTTTTGTGGTTGAATTGGTTGAAAAGATTGCGTATTAGTTGGATTTTGCATTTGTATTGGTTGTTGATTTCGTGTATCTGTTGGATTTGGAGAAAAAATTCTATTATATGTATAAAGTTTTTGCGCTCCTTGTCCGCGATATTCTTGGGTATACGGTGCAAAAATATCTGGTTGTAAATAATCATCATCAGATGATAAGTAATCCGTATGATGAGGTGCTTGCTTTTTATTTTTATTTTGTTGAAAGAATCGATAATTTTCACTACAATCCTGTGGAGGATGTGAATTAGTTCGAAAATTTACTGAGTTGGTTGTTGTCATTGGGTTATCCCAATAGTGAGAACTTACATGATTATTATTAGTTTTTCGTGGGGGATAGTTTGTTTTTGATGGATGTGCATAATTATAATTGTGTTCTGCAAAAGTGTTTCTTGTGAACGTTCTTCGTGGTTTTGATGGTATTGTCATAGGTCTATATGTTTGATAATCCATTTGTGAATATTTTGGAGCAACCGAAGGTTTAACGGTTGATTGTAAGGTTACTTGTGCCAATGAAGTGTTTGTATTTTTTGGCGTTGTTAAATTGGGATGTATTGGTGAAATACTTTGTTGTGTAGTTGTTGTTGTTTGGACAATTTCTTCATTTATGAAGTGTGATGGTGTTTGGATATCTTGTTGTGTAAGATTTCTAGTTCCATTAAGGTTTTCATTGTGTATGACGGTCGAACTTAAACTGTTATTTGTAGAAATGTTGAAAATACTGTGATTTCGTTTCGTACTTTTGTATGTTTGGATGTTTCAGTTGGTGATGTACTTTGAACTTCTGTTTTTTCTAATATAGATATATAACTATGTATTATTGCAAAAACTTCGTTAGTAAATATGGAGTTTGCTCTTTGTGAGTTATGATTTTGTATGCTTTTAATATATTCTAAGAATACTTTTGAAAATTCTAATTCAAGATCGTCTGTTTGAATTAAATATTTACGGTGATTCGGATTTGGTGTGCTGAATTCTATGGTGTAGATTCCGTATTGTTGTGTTAAATTACATATATTTTTCAGATAATGTTCAATAATTTGTCTTTTGATTTTTACATCTGGGAATTTTGCTTTGCACGGGCTGATTCCGGGTTCAAACAAATTTAGGAGTAAATTCTTGCAGAAGTCATGCTGCCCTCTATTATCGGGTGCATCTATGAGGAAGGGGTAAACCTCTTCGTCATCTGGACTATCGTCACTTTGAGTGTGGCTGTGGCTCATTTTTTCGTTTAATGACTGTTAATATATAACTATCGATGTGTCTAATTGGTTGATTCCAATTATACAAGTGTACTGGTTTGTGTTTATATTGCTTTTTTATTCTTCTTTTTCCTCTTTTTGATGAATTTGAAGTTGTTTCTGAGTCGGAAAAATATCATTGATCGTGAATGGGACAATTTTTATCAATCGATTCTTTTAATTTATAGAGTTCATCTAAATTGCTGGCTTCTGATTCTGAAAATGCGTTTCTGTTTTTTGAAAATCTTTTTCGTGTGATTTGTCGTTGTTTGTTTATTATTTTTCTTTTTATTGTTAGTCGCTTTGTTCTAATATATCCAACTGTTTGTGTATGAGGTGTGATTACAAGATCGAATTTTTTGTTATCTATTTCACAGTTGTGTAAAACGATTGTTTGTTTATTTCCTAGATTTTTGAATGACATAAGGTTTAGGATGAGGGATGCAAAAAGTTGTTAGATGATGCCTACTTTCTTAAACTGTTAGTCCTTACAATTTTTTGGTTAGCTTAACCTGGGTCTATTTGTTCAGGGTTGGAGAGAAAAGTATATCGATTCCGAAGAATGATTTTTTACTTTCTCGTGGCTAGTATAAGCTAAAGTGTTAACTTACTTAATCTTACTTAGGGGTAGTGATTGTGTTCAAGGGTTGGAGAATAGTAAATCGATCCACAAGGTTGAGGTATAATTAGAACGCGAGTAGCTCGTTAGATACTATTTTAAACTTACTAAGTCTAAGATTTATCCTGGGTCTGGTAAGAGGAGGGTTCAAGTGAAGGATGAGTAACCGAAGTTCTTCACTGTTTATCCTAATTTGAATGGTTAGTTTTGTTGAAAAATTTCTATTAGTCTTGGGTTTTTTGGAAGGGTTGGATAGTGAATCGACGTTTGAGGTCGTTAGACACTTGCTAAGTGGGTAGGGGAGAACAAAATTGTTCTTTTAGATCCAAGGATTGGCCTTGATGATCAAGTTTTAAATTTAGTGAAATAGAAAATTAATTAAGATCCAAGGATAAGCCTTGATGATCTGATTTTAAAATTAAGTGAATTTAAGTTTAAAATGGTTTAAATTTATTTAAGAAAAAGTTTTAGTTTTTTAATGATATTAGTGAGCTTATGATTGTTGTTATGTTTAGGTGATGAAGCTGGGACAACAGAAGATTTTATGATTACTAATAATTTATTGTCATGCTACTAATTTTTGTTTTGATTTTCAATAAATATTTTTCAAACATGTTTTATATAAGGCTGCAGAGTTTAAGAAAACGATCTGGGATCTTTTTATCAATCGTTATTGTATATTAATAATTTTGTTTAGCGCCTGAAATGATTATGAAGATTGACTTCAAGATTTTATGTTTGCAAATGAAAATCTAAATTCATTGCTAATAAGATTCTAAATATAAAAGTTTGTGTTGGCTTTTGCCGTACAATCATATAACTATATGGTAAGTTTCTACTTTGGCGTATGTCGTCTCTTGTTCGAGGTCTTCTTACGATTCCGGGTAGTTCTGTTATCGTTCGGAATATCGGCTCTGATCTATTGAGTCGTAGAGACATTTCGATTAAATTATCATCGTATAAAATTTTTTAAAATTGTTTTGTCTAAATTCTAATCTATTTTTGGTTAAATCTAAGCTATTAATGTCTTATTCGAGACTTATGGTCGCACCAGATGAGTTAGGACCGATGTGGTTAACTCATAGAGTAATTTCGGATAGGGTACACCGTCTGCTCGTCACGCTATCTTATTTTCGTCCGGATAGATTCGTGCAACTTCTTAGTCGAATACCGATCCTAATCTTACTCTTATACTTTCTAGTCTCAGAGTGTTTAACTAGTCTCTGCTAGGCTCAATAGATCTACAGTATACTGGTTCATTGCGGCTGCTGAAGTTCTCTTGGAGAGACAACTAATTTCTAAGTTAAATTCAAATCTCTCTGGTGCTGAAATTACAAGTAATTTCAGCACTTACAAATAAGTGGGTTGTTAGTTAGATGGATCATGATTGGTTAATATTAATTACTTTACAGTGGTAAAATATCTAATTTATCCAATCATAAAATATAGTTTAGATCAGGTTCCAATATGTTTGTCATAGCCTAGTCAGTCCACATGCCAGTTTTTGTGACAATCCGATAATGTGAACAAAGTCTTATCAGTAAAATTCCGCTGGTCAATCATGGGAATCTCGAACTCATACAAGGGTGTCACGTTCAGCATGGGTGGATATTTCCAGCAAGGGTTTCATACCCTGTATAACAATGTAACTGAGCACTTCACGATTGCGAATGCGCTCAAAGTCTACAGCCCGCATCTCAAAGGATACTCGTCGGGGATTTCGTCAGGCGATGACCCGAATTCAGATTTGAACAAAGCGGTTCCGGGATCAAAAGCAATCGATTTGATGGCACAAGCTAAACGACTGGTTTACGACTTAAAAACAAAATCCGAGTACAACTTTGAAAGTCTTAAAATTGTTCTTACGAAATTTTAACGTAAAAAACGCTGCAACACTTTTAGGTCTTTCCCATTATAGCCCCTCTAGTGAACTATTACCCCTACAGTAACTAACTGAAATAAAGAACCAAATAAACATGCTTAATGAAATAGTATGTGTACTTTTACTTATGCATAATTATTAACTCTAACGCTAATTGCTCAATACTATAACAGAAAACATTGATGCACGTTTGTATGATAGCCCGCACTCAGTAAAAAGAAAAAATAACCGATTATATTGTAATTATAATCGTACTTTTAGCAAAATTATAATTAATTATAAGCGCCAATTTTAGATGTTTAAACGATTTATAATCCATTACAAGGATAAAATTTTTGGTGACATTTTAATAAATTATAATCAATTATGATTGATTCTAATTTTTCCGAAAATTTCTTTTAATCTATTATAATCATCTATTATAATCATCTATTATAATCATCTATTATAATCATCTATTATAATCATCTATTATAATATATTATAATTAATCCTTTTTTCTATCAAAATCTCTCACAAAAAAATCAATTATATTAAATGGATTGTAATTGAGCTATTCTGCTTGAAAATACAGTAAAAATCAATTTTAATGTAAGTTAAAGGTATAAGCAGGGGCAGGGGTGGATCTAGGACTTTCTCGGGGTAGGGGGGGGGGGTTTATTTCAAAAAAAAAATTCGACCTTTTTTTTAGTTTGGACCAAATTAATTTTATGACCTCTCCTAACTACTTATAAAGACCCCATCTTGATCAAATTTTCTGCGTCGCAGGCAAAATTATGAAGAAATAGGCCAAAAAAGCGTTTTTAGACAATTTTTGGAAAATTTTGATCTAAAAATCGCGTTTTTTAGCGCGCTCTCCCCCCTCAAAATTAGTATATATTGGCGCCAAAGACGCCTTTAGAAAGGCGCCGGGAGCACATACGAAAGAAAGCACAATTCTTTTAAAGTCAATTGATATTGACAAACGCGGGAGGATATAAGTTTTTTACTAGGCTGGAGGGGTTACAACGGGAAAGACGTTTTGGCTCTTTTCCACTTCCTTCCTTTGATTTTTCGAAAACTCATTTTACAAAAGTCTATTTAAAATAGCTTTTGATGTTCTTAACTGAAATAAATTTTACGAGGGGTGGGAAATTGGAAAAAAAACCCTGAAAAGCAGGCAGTTTATTACAGTTTATTTACTACTTGATTAGAGAGCCAAACTAAGCAAACTGAAAAACTCAATTGTCCTCTATTGGCTTTTTGTGCTAAATGACGTGGTGGTAAGCTTCTCCATCGGAAGGTTGGAGGTTTGAGAAACAACATGATCAGTGCTTGTTGCCTTGTGATGAGGTAACAAACAGCCCCAAAAATCAATAAAACAACAATATTGCACTTGTCAGTGATTAGTTTAAATGCTTTTACGATTATCAACGGGTGTAGTCATACAGTTTCACACTTATAGAACGAGCAATTGACGCATCTAAAAACTACTTGTTAACTTTAGGGTTAGATTTTTTTCTTTGTAGGAATGTGTTCTACTAGCTTTTTTTCAGACTATGAAATTGTAGGTTACATAGCAGTATAATCAGAATCGAGACAAGGAAGATATGAAATTCATTTCTTCCTTGTCTCAATTCTGATTGGTTAATACAGTGTCTGAATACGCGGTTGTCTAAATGCAGACCGCGCTCCTAAAGTGTGTGCTCGCTAAATCTCCGTAGGATGAATTTAAAACCGAAAAATCAATAATGAATTTGTATCCTCGGCAATACAAAATTTATCGGATATATTGATAATTTTCATCCAAATTTAGCTTTTAAGCAATTTCATAATTTTTACCAATGTTCAGCTCCAATAAACAAATTGGCGCAAACTAGCCACAAGAACCGGTCGGTAATGTCCTTGAGACAAATTGCTCTTTTTGGCGGTCAGCCTTAAGCAAGGCTGAACCGAATTAGAACCAAAAAACAGTTAAAAACGGTCAAATGGGGCTATAGCCCCTCGGGTCTACATGTTTTAAGGTCTGCGTATGGGGGGACTCGAACCCGGTTGACCGGCGTGAGAGACTTGTCACTAGTCCGCTCGGTCAACTGTGCTTATTTTATATGCATTTATACTCTTGTTTTATATGCATCTATACTCTACATTTGCGTTGCAACATCCTCCCCCCCTGAAGAAGGAAGAACCGGAGCGAGTTCCGGTCTTAACAAGGGCGGATCGGGCGCAACCGTCCTGTCCGTAGTTTAGCTGGACGATTCGGGCGAGATGGTAGTACCCACGCAGACTATCGGGCTCAATCACCCACACGAGATCGCCTGTTTTAAGAATGAAGTCAGAATGAGTGTGCCACTTGACACGCTTATTCAGCGAGGGAACATATTCTCGAAGCCAACGAGACCAAATCGCGTTAGCATATGATTGCGCTCGCACGTACCTTTTCTTGTGATCGAAGTGCTCCCCAGGTAAAAGCAAAGGAAAGCTTGTGGCATGTTGTTCAAGCAAGAAGTGGTTTGGGGTTAACGCTTCTAACTCACGTGAATCAGTACTAACGTTAGTGATTGGCCTCGAATTCAAAGCCTGCTCAACTAAGCAGAGTGTTGTTCCTAACACCTCTTCGGTGACTCACCTACTGCCTAGTATATCGTAAAGCTTCACGCTTCTAGCTCCGACGAGGCACTCCCTGGAGCCGCCATGATGGGGTGCGCCTGGCGGGTTAAATTTCCAAAGAACACCTTTGTGTGCAAAAATGGTCGGAGCCATGCCATTCCAGCTCTTGATGCAGGCCAGTAATTCCTTTTCCGCACCAGCGAAGTTCGAGCCGTTATCCGACCAGATTGTGCTTGGTGTACCACGACGCGCAATGAACCGTTCAATGCCCATGACACAAGAACTGGTGTCCAGAGATGGTACAATCTCAAGTTGTACAGCCCTGGTGATGAGGCAAGTACAAAGAAATCTCCATCTTTTTTCAGTGCTTCTGCGAACCGGAACGTAAAGCGGTCCAAAGTAATCCACACCCGTATGATTAAAGGGTGGTTGCTTATATCCGAGACGTTCGACATGTAAATCGGACATAATTGGCTGGATGGTGCTTGCTTTGCGTTTACGGTATGTTACACATTGACTTTCGATAGACCGAAGTAGTCGACGCAACCCAAGTATTGCATATTTCAAATTTAAAACGGAGCACATGTAATCTAAACCTTAATGAAAATGCTTGTGGTGGAGGCTGCGGGCCAACAAACGAACTAGGGTAAGTCGGGCATCGAGTAATATTGGGTGCTTAGTATCAAACTCGGTATTCATCAAGCGCACGATCCGTCCGGTGGAACGAATGATACCTGCGGGCCCGATAAATGGCGAGTATGTGGCAATTTTACTACTATTCTTAATAGGTTTGCCAGCGGTGAGTGTTTTTAACTCAATCTGTCCACATGTAGACATGATTAATAGAGACAGAAAGGGCGGTCAGTATATCATCTTTCAGTCGTGTGGCGAGCAGAGCAGCTTGAAGCTCTAGCTTTGGTATAGATCGCGCTTTCATGGGCGCAACGCGAGCTTTACCAAAGATGAATGATATTTGAGTTTTGTGCGAACTCGAGAGCCGCGCTCGCAAAACCCAACAGCACAGAAAACGTCCTGCGAGCTATCACCGAACATGTGGAGCTCAATTTGATCCACAGGCTCTGTGAAGTAACAACGGAGAATAGTCAATTGCCTTAAGAGAGGGAGACCGGAGTGCGACTCGAGAAGCTTATCTCTTATGTCTTCCGGCAATTCGTCGTCCCAACTTTGGCCACTGATTTTCCAAATATCTTTAAGCAAAAGACGGGCTCTAACTGTGTTTGGAGCTACCAACCCAACAGGGTCACACACAGAAGAGACGAAACTCAAGACAGTTCGTTGAGTTATTGCCTTATCGAGAGGACGATCCACGCCTCTGCTAACAACCAATGTGTCTTTCACATGGTCCCACTTAAGACCTAAGACGTGTGATGATTTTTCGGCACCGTTACATATTTTGTTGATGGGTGAAGACGAGGTTTCGCAATCCTCGGGGTTCATTGCTGAAACGATTTCATCAGCATTACTGACAAATTTAGTCAAATTAAATCCTCCCAACTTTAGTAAGGAAACTAAATTGCCGCTAATTTTAATTGCATGGGTAACGTTCTCGAACAAATCCAAGTAATCGTCCATGTAAAATTATCCATTTACGACTGAGGCGGCCGAATATATGGCGAGTGTACTGATGAACTACCACATCGGAAGTGGTATCCTCCCGCCACAAAAAACGGAGTGAAATTTGATAGCGGGCGAGCACTCCTACCTGGAGGAACATACCCTCTATATCCGCGGAGACGCCGTATTTGTGTTGACGGAATCGCAATAGTACAAAAAAATATTTTTGGAGTAGGTCCGGTCCCACCAATAAGGACTTATTTAAGGATGTGCCGTGAAACTTAAAAGCCCCATTAAGAACTCGGCGCACCTTGCCCGGCTTATTCGGATTTACGACGGGATGGTGCGGAAGATACCACACGCGATCGGAGCGCTTACGTGGATCATGCGGTTCGACGGTAACGACATAGCCTTTCCTAATGTCCTCTCTAATTTTGTCTGATTATCTTTCGCGCAGCTCAGGTTCTTTACTTAACCTTCTCTCTAATGTTTTAAATTGGGCCAGTGACGAGTAATAGTTATTTGGTAGACTGATATTACTATCAATCCAAAGCATAGGCACAATGTATCTTTCGCCAATGTGAACGGTGTCAGAATTTAGGATGGATAAGGCATGTTTATCCGCGGCGGAACGGGCATCAACTTGTTTGAAAGCACCATAAGATTCCAACTCGTACCAGGATTTTATCTGGTCGGTCAGAGAAGAATCTTCAACAATACACTTCAAACACGAAGAAGTAGAATGAACGGACGGCGGCAACGGACCACTTAGGACCCAAGCTAACGGTAGGCGAACGGAACACGGTGAGTTTTTATCAACTCCCAAGATGAACTCAATGGGTCTAACGGCGTGGTAGTAGTCTTGTCCTATAAGAACTTCAACGTCCTCATAAGTATATTGAGTGGGCTTAATAGGTGCTAATTGTGGATACTTTTTCTGCAAATCAGCAATATTGATTAATTCGGAACCAATCCGAATATTGTCTTTAACATATGCACAGAGAAAAAATACGAAATCACTATTATTCGGCTCGGAGGAAACTGTAAACTAGACCCTCTGAGTCTCAACAACGGTGGTTGAATATAAACCACTAATTGACAACTTAACGGGCTCCCCTACTAAGCCGAGACGGTTTTACGAGTGACGAAGACACCCAGGAGTGAGTCGATGCACTATCACAAAGAACCAACGTCAAGGGACTGGTTACATCCGAGGATACACCACGTGTTGCAATTGACAACAACCCTTTAGATGCTTCAATGTCATGTACGTCACTAACAAGGGAATGGGTGGAAGTGTTTGTGTTCTCCTTGGATTTGTTTGTTCCAGCCTTATTTGACACATTTAAATTTTCCTTCCGAGGAAATATTTTCTCGGCTCCGTGGAGCAAAACATTATGTGTGCTATCGCACTCTGGCTTTGGGCAATTTTTTTTAGCTTTAGAACATTGCCGAAAACTATGATTGCCATTGAGGCAAGCGAAGCAAAGTTTCTGTTCAGCTACGTATTTTGCTCGCTGAGTAGCATTCTTTTTCTTGAAAACGGCACAGTTCTACAATGCGTGACTACCCTTACACAAAACGCACGGCGGAAACTTAGACTTATCCTAAGCCTTACTAGTTACCTGGCTATTGGCTGCAAAAATTTTAGTTGTTTCTGGTTTAACTAGTTTCTCGTTTTTTGCCTTAGAGTTGAGTACACGTAACCTTTCATGCCCCTCGGCTTTCTCTTTCAACTAGTTATTAAAGTCTATGAGTGTTGGTCGCTGCCAATTATGCCTAACAGTATGCATTGACCAAGCTTCCTTGAGTGTGCTAACAGCTTGGTTTAACAGGTTAACACTCTTTAGATCATCGTTGAATGACAATGATTTGAAAACTGCTACGAGGCCAGCTATGGCAGAGGAGAAATTAATGACATTTTCCGAATTGTGCATCTTAAGCGGAGGAAAAGTATTCAGCTTATCAAGATGCGCACCAACAATAGCCTGTTGTTGCCCAAACTTCCGTTGCAAGGTGGCCAGCGCATCCTTGTATATAACGCCACTATAATTAAATTCCGCAATTGCGGTTTTTGCTTTGCCTGTGACGAGTGTTTTCAAGTATGTCAGTTTCGTATCATCTGTGAGAACAGCGGAATCAACGGTGGACTTAAACTGACCGAAACATTTGTGCCAGTTTAACGGGTTGCCGTCAAACTGGGCTAACTTCCACTCAGGAAGATGATCTTTGCGGCTATGCATTAATAATTCCGCCAATTCACGAGCGGAGAGAGGTCGATCCGATGAACAACCTTGGTTCGGATAAGCGGAAGCCGGTGCGTAGTCTTCGTTGACTGGCTGGTAACCGGTATTAGTATAATTGATTAAATGCGGAACAGGTTGGGTATGAACTGGTGGAGAATTAAAATACACAGTCCCAACACTAGTATACGGGACGGCGGTGTTACACAATGGGACAACAGTCGTCATTTTAGAAAAAAGGTTTCCAGCTTTACAACACTGAGCAGGCGTGACGATTGGAGTTGTAGCTGCCAATCGCCATATGTTTGCATCACTTGTGAAGTAATCGTTGATATAAGGTGACACAGTTTGCGGAACAAAGGGAAGATTATGTTGCGTCTGGACTGGCGCTGCATGGCAATTAGGTGCCGAAAAGAAAACCGGCGTAACAATCTCAATAACACAAGGTCGTTACGGTGAGACAAGTGGTGATGAAGGTAGTACTGTATCGTTTCCTTATAGTCCCTAGCGTTAAACAGCTCCTCATGGCGTCGTTTTACTAAAGCTAACTCATGCCGTTTCTCACTTGAAGACATAGTGCGAACAGTTGACGTAAGACGAGTGGAAGCAGATTTATCTGACTTATGTGAGTCAATTTTTCTACTATCCTTAGACTTATTAGAGACCTTAGACCTGTTTTCAGATACTCGTGCTTCTGAATCTCTTGTTTTGCGCGAGCATGAGGATGTCTGAGACCTAGTTTGTTGTAAAGATCCCTTGCTCCCTGTAATGCTGGGTGCTGGGAATGACGATGGTTCAAGGCTCACCTAGTAACTTTGAGCTTCATGCATTACTTTATCGTTCATTTCGGTTAATTTCCTAAGCCAAAGATCTTCTTGCTGAGCATTAATTTTTCAGGGTTTTCCGTTTTTCCCGCTAACCTAACTAATTGGTCATTGACGTCAACAGCTTTTTCCAGAGCAATTTTACATTTGTAGACAGCATTATCAATTTTTGCGGTGCGACTATTATTCTCAATGTACTCAAGTAATAATGAGTGACCTTTAAGCAGCTCTTTTTCTAGATTTAGACGGGTTTCATATAACTTGCGTATTTTACTTTGGATTTTTTTTCCATGTTTTTCACAAATTGACAATGTTTTACGGATGCTCACCAAAGAGAAAACGATTAATAAAATGAGATACTGTTTTGATACATAATTAAATTTGCATTAATATATCAACATTAGCTTACAAGATGGTGGAACTTGACGTCTCAAAGCTTCTGCCTGAAGCCTATTTTTTATAGCTTTTCGAGCTTTGAGTGGTAAGCGGTTCCGCTTCTTACATGTCTTAAAGATGTTACGATTAGCGCTAAAGTGCCTTAGAAGGAGGAGAGTTTTTAACTCAAGGGAAGGAAGCTGGTGAAGCTCTTTTTACTTCTCAATTAGTACCTGGTACTTAGCCTTACGCTTAGAGATAAAGTCTTTGACGACATTCAGAACGAGAATACCTGTTGAACCTAAATTTTCCTCTATATCCTCGGTTCCGTTCCGTCTACAGTATACGATCGCAAAAATGTTTGTCCTATACCTCAATAACAAATTGAAAAGTTGCTCACTACTCAGCTTGCGGTTATTGTTGCTGTGTGCCTACTTATCGAGTTATTAATGACGTCGTGCCAAATTACAAGGTTGTTACGGTGAGACAAGTAGTGATGAAGTAAGTACTGTATCGTTTCCTGGGAGTCCCTAGCGTTAAATTTAAAACTTAAGCCTGACTTTGTAAAGCAAGTATCTTTGACGCGCATTTGGGACGGAGCGGGAAGTTTTCGGAGCGCGTGATCCAAGGAACTAGCTCCTAGAATGAATATCATATACTTAAGGGGACCTATGCGACGGCTTCTTTACGCTTAAGTACCAATGGGGTTGGAAAATCAAGTAGGTCGGTTGAACTCCAAGAACACACACGGAGTAAGCCTGAGGATGAAACAATTCAACTTAACTCACTTGATATCACCGTACCTGACCGCTTAGCAATACTGTCACGCAACGAATTCAATAATCGGACGGGCTGAAACGGCTTTGATTTACTTGAAACGAACTGGCTTTCAGTTTCACCAAAGGTGGGTGGGGGATCAGACAAATTGGTTAAGTTCCAACAACACACGCGGAAGAAACCTGAGGATGAAAAAAATCAACTTCACTTGCCTGATATTTCGCTATCAGACCACTTAACATAAGGTTGGTGTCATCTTACAGCACAGTTTTGCAGAATTCTGGAGACGTTTTGAGGATTTTTTGGCAATTTTTTTTAAAATTTTTTCAGAAAGTTTTTCGGAAAACTATATTCCGCAGGTTCGAGTCATAAACCAATCCAAAAAACTGGTCCAGTACCTCTTGTCTATGTTCCGATTTCACGGATTAATATTTCGTTCACAAATATCCAAAAAAATTTGGTATCGAGAAAAAATGTCAATCAGTTTGTCTATGTACCGACTGTAAGATTTTTCAGTTCAATGGAACTGTCCAAAAATTTTGGGTTTTGAGAAAAAGTACCGGGTGCTAGCTTTCGGGGAAAATTTTATCAACTATGACATCGCATAGAAATTTTATAGCACAATTTGAAAGTTTTTAAACTAGTCGAGTCTTACAGTTTGAATTGGAGATTGTGCGGTCACCCGTTTCGGGTTGTCAAAATTTTACTCTCACGAGTCTGACCCACTGCACTCCTATCAGCAACACTACTATCAGCAACACTCCTGTCAGCAACACTCCTGCCAGCAACACTCCTATCAGCAATACTCCTGTCAGCAACACTCCTCCTTTTCAGAATCTTCTAGAATTGGTGTCGATGCAAAATCAGAAATGATTGCAATTGCTTCCAACAATGAAATATCGCCTCCAATTTTCAAATCCTCGGAAAATGGGCGGTTTAATTTTCCGAAAAATCCAGCCTAAAAACTCCAACTCAGCATTGGCTGGATTCTGATCCGAATCGGTGTTCAACTGCAATTCCTTAAAGTTCAGTAAAAATGTTTCATAGACGTTGTCCGTTTGAGGTTTGATTCTACAAGCAAATTTGGATAAATCATCCAGTGAAAATAGCTTCTCCAAGTTGAATTTGATAATCGAAAGGTCCCTTGTGGGGCGCCAAAATGTGCTCGCTAAATCTCCGTAGGATGAATTTAAAACCAAAAAATAATAATTTCGTATTCTCGACAATACAACATTTATCGGATATATTGATAATTTTCATTCAAATTTTGCTGTTAAACAAGTTCATAATTTTTACCAATATTCAGCTCCAATAAACAAATTGGCAGAAGCTAGCCACAAGAACCGGTCGGTAATGTCTTTGAGACAAATTGCTCTTTTTGGCGGTCAGCCTTAATCAAGACTGAATCGAATTAGAACCAAAAAACAGTTAAAAACGGTCAAATGGGCTATAGCCCCTCGGGTCTACATGTTTTAAGGTCTGCGTATGGGTGGACTCGAACCCGGTTGACCGGCGTGAGAGACCCGTCACTAGGCCGCTCGGTCAACTGTGCTTATTTTATATGCATTTATACTCTTGTTTTATATGCATCTATACTCTACATTTGCGTTGCAACATCCTCCCCCCTGAAGAAGGAAGAACCGGAGCGAGATTAACGGACGGCCGAGTGACTTCACGGGTTGCGGTCTTAACAAGGGCGGATCGGGCGCAACCGTCCTGTCCGTAGTTTAGCTGGACGATTCGGGCGAGAGGGTAGTACCCACGCAGACTATCGGGCTCAATCGCCCACACGAGATCGCCTGTTTTAAGAGTGAAGTCAGAATGAGTGTGCCACTTGACACGCTTATTCAGCGAGGGAACATATTCTCGAAGCCAACGAGACCAAACCGCGTTAGCATATGATTGCGCTCGCATGTACCTTTTCTTGTGATCGAAGTGCTCCTCAGGTAAAAGCAAAGGAAAGCTTGTGGCATGTTGTTCAAGCAAAAAGTGGGTTGTGGTTAACGCTTCTAACTCACGTGAATCAGTACTAACGTTAGTGATTGGCCTCGAATTCAAAGCCTGCTCAACTAAGCAGAGTATTGTTCCTAACACCTCTTCGGTGACTCACCTACTGCCTAGTATATCGTAAAGCACGCGCTTCACGCTTCCGACGAGGCACTCCCAGGAGCCGCCATGATGGGGTGAGCCTGGCGGGTTAAATTTCCAAAGAACACCTTTGTGTGCAAAAATGGCCGGAGCCATGCCATTCCAGCTCTTGATGCAGGCAAGTAATTCCTTTTCCGCACCAACGAAGTTCGTGCCGTTATCCGACCAGATTGTGCTTGGTGTACCACGACGCGCAATGAACCGTTCAATGCCCATGACACAAGAACTGGTTTCCAGAGATGGTACAATCTCAAGGTGTACAGCCCTAGTGATGAGGCAAGTAAAAAGAAATCCCTATCTTTTTTCAGTGCTTCTGCGAACCGGAACGTAAAGCGGTCCAAAGTAATCCACACCCGTATGATTAAAGGGTGGTTGCGCTTATATCCGAGACGTTCGACAGGTAAATCGGACATAATTGGCTGGATGGTGCTTGCTTTGCGTTTACGCATTTTTCTGTTAGAAAATTTTTTTTTTGCAGAATTATGATTTTGTTACTAACAACATGAACTGGAAAAATGGCTCGCACTTTGGAATTTTTTGGTGTTTGTTCGAAAAAAAGATAGTCATAAAACTTTAAAGTATGAAATTATAAGTAGTATGTAAATGTCCCTAGGAGTTAGAGTCGTCGCTGGTTCTCCGAGGGTGTGGGCTGTCTGGCGCAGCACTCCTAGGCATCTTGGCAGCCTCAGGTTTGTCCCCGTCGTTATTTGCTTGTTTAAGGTTCAGAATAGAGTTGATCCACTGCTGCGATCTTGAGTATTTTATAGGGTATACGATTGTCATTCGGTCTGGATCGACAAACTAACCTTATATGTATGTTATTTAGATTATTAAGAATCTTATGTTTAACCCCTAGATGGCTGGTCACTTGACCTTGGTAGACAGAGAGATTGAACTCTAACTGCAATAAGAAAAAAGAGTTGAATTAATGTTATCTGTCAACTAGTCGTTTCCTTCGCTCCGACTTAGAATTAAGGTTTATCGATCCATTCGGATTCAAGTATTAGAACATCACACCCTCCGGTATGACATGGCGCAGCCAACAGGATATTCCAAAAACGCACTGAATATCAACCCATTTTGGGAGAGAGCATCGGCCGAACCACCACTCGAATGGACAAAGTGGGCAGCTATAATGGAGATGGCCGTATTTGCAAAGGATGGGATAGAAATCCGGAATCTACTACGACCAAAACCACAACTTGCAGACCATGTTGAGCCTGTATACGAAATTGAAATACAGGGCGAAACTGACGCACAAAGAAAAAATCGTGAGGTGCGCAATCAAGAAAAACGAGTCGGACATGAAAATTACGTCATAAAAGCCCGGGAGAAAGGGGTCTTATGTAACTCATACAGATGGGACGAAGCAGACGCACGGGTCCGAAGCTACCATTTTCTCTGTTTGAGAGCCGAAAGCCAAAGACAAATTCAGCAAAAACGACCTAACCTAGTATTACACAATGTAACCACGCAAGAATTTACGACAACATTGGAGGATATCTTCGTCACTAATAGAATTGTAGCGTTCAAGCGATACAATTTTGATTGCCGTAGAAAAAAAAGAAAACGGAAAGTCTGGAACAATTTCATGCAGATCTCGTCGAATTGGCATTACGGGCCAAATGCGGAGACAGAGAAGACGAATGGGTTAGAGACATGCTTACAGCACACATGCACAATGAAAAAATTGCAGAAGAATTGTTGGCTCAAACACGAACCCCACAAGACGCATACGAGTACGCATTTCGTAGAGAAAAAGGAATTGAACATAGTCGAACTATGAAGATAAACCCGTTCGGGGGAAAAACTACACCAAAACAAGAACCCATACATTATATCAATAATCGGGGTGGTCGATATAATTCGACAAATAATCAGAACTCACAGAGAGGTAGAGGTGATTTCCCCGGTCGACCACATCCACGCGGATCCCAAAACACAAGAGGACAAGACAGAAATAGCAATACAAACAGTTCAAAACAATGCTATAAGTGCGGAAATCAATACAATTAGAATCACCTGCAATTTTGATCGGCGAAAGATAAAATTTTTTCAAAATGTGCCAAAGGAGTTCATTTTGAAAAAGTTTGCAGATCTACAACGTCAATTATTTGACCCGACAGGATGAGCAACGGGAAGAAATAGAAACAGAAAGCCTCGAAACGGAAAACGATTCGGAAGCTTTTGCCGAATTTACGTCAAGTAATGGATGGGATGAATATCAAATAGACAACTTTTCGGTTACGGCAATCAAACAATGGGTTAAAGATAATTTCCAACAACTATGCATGGAAAATCAAAAAATCATATGATGAAAACCCAATTCAGTAAAGACTTCATACCAATACAACAGAAAGGCCGACGTATTCTTGTACACTTACAGGCAAGAGTTGAAGGGGAGCTCAACAAGTTGATGAATCAAAACAAATTGGATAAATGTTCGGACCAACAATTTATTAGTCCCATTGTGATCACAGCAAAAGGATCAAACAGTCAAACTCGCACTTGATTCTAAGAAAATCAACAAATTCATACACAAAAACGAATACCAAATGCCCAACATTGAACTCCTGTTGGATAAAATTGCGCAGGTGGAAAAATCAGACAAGTCTCAACAAACGCTATTTTCAACAATGGACCTTCGTTACGCATACTCACAAATCCCTTTGGATAAAAAGACCAAGGAACAATGCAACTTTAGTTTTATTGGGGGCCACGCTACTGGAACGTATCAATTTCAAACGGGATTCTATGGCCTCACGGATATGCCAGCCGAATTTCAAAAAGCGATCGATTTGACTCTTACTAATTGCACAAACACTTACGCTTATTTGGACGATTTTTTGATTGTCACAAAAGGATCGTTGGATACACATAAACAGAAGTTACAATCAGTTTTGAAAAAAATGGATGAAGAAAACTTAGCAATATCATTGGATAAATGTAAATTTGCATGCAAGCAAGTTGATTGGTTAGGATTTACTGTTAATAGCGAGGGTACAAAACCACTGGTAAAAAAGACTGAGGCTATTGAGAAACTATCACCACCGAAAACTTTTAAACAACTAAAAAGTTTTATGGGTTCCATACATCACCTCACACGGTACATTCCAAAATTGGCTCAAAACGCTGCCGCTTTACGCCCATTACTAAAAAACACAGAAAAGAACAGACCACTCTAATGGTCCACAGAGCATAACACAGCATTTAACAACATATTAAAACTGGTTTCAGAAATAACACAAAACAAACGTTTTGATCAACATTTATATACTCGCATAGTATGCGATGCGTCAACTACAGGACTAGGAGCTGCACTCGAACAATTTTCACCAGAAGGTTGGGTTGCCGTAGCATATGCATCACGATTCTTGAACTCACTAGAGGAAAAATACTCTGTCAACGAAGTTGAATTGATAGGGGTCGTGTGGGCAATCAAAAATTTTAAATACTACCTGTATGGTAAACAATTCACCGTCATCACTGATCATCAAGCTTTGATCAGCGCGTTGAACGTGAGCGAGCGATCAAAAACCAGTCAAAGTCAGCTCACCCGTTGGATTGACCGATTAACCCCCTTTCACTTCGATATCAAACATCTCGCGGGGAGCAAAACGGTGCTAATTGACTACTTATCCCGAAATCTGGTCGGATTGGCAATAGCCCCTAGTGAGTATGACGAGGAATTTGTTGTAGCATCAATTAGAGCATTCATTAATAACCTGAAAATGATTGACAATGTCATTCTAAGCAATCTAGCCAATCGAAGCGAAGCACCATATCAACTGATCAAAAAGCGCGCGAAAAACAAGGACTATTGAATGCTACTTCAAACATTCAATTAGCAATGAAACATTCCAAGCATTCCGCAACCGGTCATTGCCAAAATACACAAATCAGTTTCACTCAAAATCTGCTGAAAAGCAGTCAACGCTCTTCCGATCCAAACAAATTCAAGACCAAAAAATCTCTGTACATAAAATTGCATTTGATTAACGTCACAACGCAGCTATTAGCCGTAAAGATACTAAGGGATTCAAAAGAGGATTTATCCCAACAGAATTAAAATCATCAGAGACAAGAGGACGAATCGCTTCACGGGAAAACTGACACGGCTCATCCGATCGGGAAGAAAGCCTTTCGGACCCCAGATGGCATACAAAACCCCATAACAAAGGAAAGAAAGGGCACCCATAAGCACAAGAGTCACCACAACAAGCACATTTTCAACAAACATCAACGCCCGTACGGGACGCCAGGGAGATACTATCGACTAAGAAAATCGATAATATCAAAAATCAAACTTCCCGGAGATCACTTTCACGAATACAAATGCATCCGGAAACAGAACGGATCGGATCAGTTCAGGATGCAAAATGCAAACAATGACGACACAAACAGAATCGACTACTACAGCAGCAACTACACAAACAAGCTCATCGGAACCACAAACTACAACAACTTCTACCCAAACACCCGAAGAACCAAAAGGCATAGTATCGGATATTTATGTCAGCCGGGTAAATCCGAAAGTTTGCGTACAAGAGATGCTGGCTCCCAACATTGAACCGCCAACAATGGGACACACGTTAGAAGCCAGTCACGAAATGATATCAGCCGGACTAGTCGCTGCAGTGGACAAAACGATCAATACAGTGGAGTCGGAGGAAGACACGCCTTTGCTTAGACAAAAACTACAACGAGTATTGGGTGTTCGTTTTATCGCTGCAGCCACCAAAAAAAAAGATTGAAACCTTCACCCTCTTATCAACTTCGTCAAAAAGAGGGATTGGGAAGCAATCAAAACTTCGTACGGCCAGTACTGGTATAACATCAGAAACAGACTCCATGTCCGAGAAGATTGTCTACTCATAGACGAAAAAATAGTCATCCCCACACAGCTGGGGCAAATAGTACTTGATGGTCTGCATCTGACGCACCCTGGATCGGCAGCGATGCTGGATCTTAGCAACCACGCATGGTTTCCGCATATGCATCGGGCAATTGTGCAGATGGCACAAAATTGCAAACACTGCACCGAACAAAGTAAAATTTTACAACCAATCATCGGAAAAAAAATGGGTTCCAAATGGAAACAGTAGTTGAACCAAATGAGGAAGTACAACTAGATTTTGCAGGACCCCTTCCGGATGAACTAAATAAAGAGGCATATATTTTAGTCGCAATAGATAAGTGGTCAAAATTCCCAACTGCAAAAGTTGTAACAAACACAACAGCAGATTTTGCTATTAAATTTATGCAACGATACATTTCAAACAACGGGGTACCCCGCAGGATAAGGCGTGATCAAGCACAAACATTTAGAGTTAAAAAATTTTCAGCTCTTCTGTCATACAAACAATATTAAGCTGCTATTTGCACCGGTGGATGATCATAGAGCAATAGGGGTTGTCGAGAGAATGATACGAACTTTAAAACGTAGATTAGCGGTTATGAGAATAGACAAAACAAATACACCATAAAAACTTGCTTCAGATGTAGCAGAAATTATCAAAACACTCAGAATTACACCGCATAGCGTAACAAAAATTTCACCCTTTGAGGCCCACATGGGACGTACACCAAACACACCTTTATCAAACTTAGCAACTAATGGTTCATCTAACAATTTGAATTGAGAAAATGCAAAACATGCATGTTTAGATTGCAAGAACCTTACCAAGCCGCCCCAACCCGCTGAGGTAATGCATGACTTACAATGATGGTCGGAAGACGAAGTATCCATCAACAAACGAGACCAAAAGCCACAAAAGCCATGGGACTTGACAAACTCAGACGTAACAACACCACAGAAAGACACAGGTGCAAAATCTAAAGCTATAGAAATAGTCAAAAATAAGTTGAACGTAAGGTATAAGGGATTACAAACAACGGTAGACAAAAACACAAAAAAACGGATAGCACAAAAGGTAGCACGAAAAACTATAAGAATAGCGACCAAGGTAAAGGATCCGAGAACGTTCGAACAGAAATATAAAACCATAGACGGAAAAATACTTACATATACCACACACACTGCTTGGGTTCAAACATTCGGAAAACAACCAAGATTATTAAGAAATAGTGGTGTTGCTTTTGTACCGAACCCTTTAATATACGGACCATGCAGACCGTCTCGCCTCAGTTTTTACGTTGCTTATAAATCCGCACGGAGATCAGGACCTTGCCTACGTTTTTTAGACATCGAGAATCCTACCGCTCCCAAACACCCGATGTTCAAGGAAGACGAAAAAACTGGCCTCCCGAAGAAATTGACACAAAAAGAAAGAATGCACGTACTAGGAAAATCCGATAGTCCAGCAGAAAGAAAAACAAAAGCAACGGGGAAACAGGACGGCGGCGACCCACAAAGAAATTACAAACAAGTGGGGTGAGTCTCCCAGCAGAAATTCCGGTTGGGACTTCGCAAGCCAACGAAACAGCAACACCAAGCTCTGACAAACACCAAGAGGTCGATCAACCATCGGATTCCTCTGAAGACATTGCCCCATCACCAAACCGGCAAAACAAAAAACAAACTCCTCCATTGAATGCACCGAAACCATTGAGGAAATCAACACGAAACCACCACTCAGCGCTTTCTCATGCTTTTGGAAACCCGGTGCCTATTAACGCGATCGAAGATAAGAAAAACGAAGAAACAAAACAACCAATTAGATTTCAAATCGATTCACCACCAGTTAGACAAGAAAACGCTTATCCCAGTCTAAAATGTCTAATTCAGGAAATGGGCTTTACCGAAAAAACTCCCCAATTCAAAGCATGCATCAAACTCATAGAAGCAATTAGTCCGAAAAGCAAGACCAATCAAACTGAAGTTGTGGATTTAATTTCGCCGCCAATTGAAAATGAGCCAACCGACACGAATAACGATATTTTATTCATCAACACAAAAATTTGCCAAGAAGGTGGAGTGGAAAACGATAAGAATGATGACGAGGAGGAACACGAAAGCCAGGGAGAAGAAACTGCCAAGCAGAATACACAAACTGAAAAATAATGCCAAAAGAGTCCTACTGGGACTATAAAACTCAAATTATCAGTCCTAAGGGGACTTTAAAACTCAATTTACAAAACAATAGTTTACAAATTTTTGTTGTCAAGGGGGAATGTCATCCGGTCTGGATCGACAAACTAACCTTAAGTGTATGTTATTTATATTATTAAGAATCTTATGTTTAACGCCTAGATGGCTGGTCACTTGACCTTGGTAGACAGAGATATTGAACTCTAACTACAATAAGAAAAGAGAGTTGAATAAATGTTATCTGTCAACTAGTCGTTTCTTTCGCTCCGACTTAGAATTAAGGTTTATCGATCCATTCGGATTCAATTATTAGAACATCATACCCTCCGGTATGACAGTGATGGTAAACTGTGCATTGTTTTCGATGTGATGTGTAGGCCACTGACGCAAACAATTGGAGTTATCGTTTGTGCGTAGCTGGTTTTCTGTCTGGGCAATCAGGTGAAGCAATCGCCGCCCTGAAGCATCTCTGCAACCTCAAAAAGTGCTGACTTATTTTTTTTCTTTTTGCTGGCTCAATTAAAAAAATTTTTGTAATCTGGGTTTAAAACTTAAGGTTCCGCTTTTGCTGCACTCTTGAGTCTTCATATTAGACGAGAGGCAGGGATTTAGGCAAACTGTAATTTTGCTCCTATGAGTTGAGCACTTTTTTTAAACTTAAACTGTATATTGATGTGCTGCTTAGGAGGCATTATCATGGCAGAAGATGTCTTGCATGCGCGGCTGATTCTTTGTGTGGGCTCTTTGGTGCAGCAGTTGCCCTCCTGGAGCATCTCTGCAGCTTCAAATGTGTATGGTTTGTCATCCCTAAAGCTGTCTTGGGTTTTTCGGCTTTGCTTGCTTAACCCAAAAAATTGTATATTTTGTTTTCAAAAAAATTGCCCCTTGCTGCATTCTTGAGTCTTGACTTTAGACGAGGGGCAGGGATATAGGCAAATTGTTTTTTTTTGCTCCCGCAAGCTGAGTACTTTGAGTTTTTTGTTTAAGCTGAATATTGATATGTCGCTTAGGCCACTAGCGCAGTTGGAGATGGTGGGTGCGTGCGTGGCTGTTCACTATGTGGAATATTTGATGCAGCTGTTGCCTTCCTGGAGAATCTCAGCATTCTCAGGTGTTATGGTTTCTCCTCCCTTAAAGCTGTCCTTGGTTTTTTTATTGGCGCTGCTTGCGAAGCCAAACAAATTGGTTATGTGGATTAAGGAAAAGAAAAACATTGCCTTTTTGCTGCATTCTTGAGGCTTACTTTAGAGGAGGGGGAGGAGTGTAGACAAATTTTACATCTCAGGAGCCTCAAGTGTGTATGGTTTTCCTTCCCCAATTGCTGGCTACGTTTTTTTGCGTTAGTTGATCACTTTTAGTGGTATTTTGCTTTAATTTTTTTGAGAAAAGATTGATATTTTGCTTCTCTTTTGAGTTTTTATAGGTGAGGGGTCAAGGAAATTTTGCATATGCTCGTGCATATTCTAATGCGTGATTCATTTTAATTTAGGTTAGTTTTTGTTGGACTGTTTAGGCCACTGGCGCAGTAGCTCGTGGCTGGTTCACTGTGTGGGCTGTCTGGTGCAGCCGTCGTCCTCATGGAGTGTCTCTTCAACCTCAAGTGTGCATGGTTTCCTCTCCCCTTTATTCTGGCTCAAGTATTCTATGAGTTTCTCTTTTGTTTTGGATTTTGATTTTTTGGGGGGGATTTTAGGTTGGTTTTTCAAGTCATATTAGTTCTTTCGTAGCGCAGTTGAGGCTTAGGCAAACACTTTTTTGTCTGCGCACAATTTGTTTTGTGTTATCTGATTCGCTTTTTACATTAATAACCTTTGTTTTGTCGTTTAGGCCACTAGCGCAGTTAGAGATCGTCTTTGTTTCCTTGTGCCTTCTGTGTGGAGCATCAAAATTCCTCATGAAGCACCAAAAAAAAAATAGCATGTAGTTCTTAAAACAAGGGCACAACAGCGGTTCGCCGTGATGAGCTGTACAGCTCTTGTGTTGGTCCTTTCCCCCGTGGATAAATGGTCTTAAAGTAGATAAGTGGTTTCTATTCCCTTAAAGCTGGCTTAGGTGCTTTTTTGCTTCGCTAATCAGCTCACGTGGCTTTCTGCTCAGATTTCTTTTTAATTTTAGGTCCCTCTTTTGAGACTTTTTTCAAAAAATGAGGAGGGTAGGCACACTTGGCATTTGCTTGCGCATAGTTTGCTGCTTTGTGCTGAGTTGTCTTACTTATTTTGATAAAAATCCAAACTTCTTATTCTGTTTAGGTCACTGGCGCTGTTGGGGTCTTCGCTGGTGCGCAGCTACGCGTCAGTTGGAGAGCTTTTTCACTTTTGCTTTAGTTGTTATTTGTTGATGGCTCTAGGGGTCAGTAAGTTTAAAAAACCCTTGCTTATTAGTAGATTTTATAATTTGGGGCTCGAAGTCTGATTCCTTTTGCTCAATTTAAAATTAATTTTCATTTGCTTGTAGATAGCATGTATTTTTAAAGTATAACAAGACTGCTCGTATCAGGGCGAAGCCCTGAATGTTCCGACTGCTTTTTAAGTTTTATGGAGCAATAATAACATTTAAAAAATTAAATGTAATAAAAAAAAAATTTTCTCTAAAATTTGAATTTTTTTTTAAATCATCCCCCCACACGTCATAATAAGTACTAAGTGATAGATTTCGCTACCATTAACAAATCAATTATGGCATATAAGCTTCTTTCAACCAATTTGGAACGATTTCTAAGACGGATGGATTAACTCTCCGCTTACGCGTTAATAGCGCGAAATATATCGCGCATTAATTGTCCCAAATTGGCCAAAATGGCAATCTTTAAACCCGTATAACTTTATAAAAAATTATCACAGGTGAAATATCTTTTCAAATTTAAGCTCAGGACAACAATAACTTTCGAATGATATAAAAACATTCCGTCAAAAATGGCTAGTTAAAAAGTCTAAATTTGTCTGAAGAAAAAAAAACCCACCCCGAGCACAAATATTACGTTACTTTCGTATCGAAAGTCGGAACAAATACCCATTTTAGACGATACAGGTAATTTTTTTCTGACCCCTGAATTCAATTTTTCAAAAATTCTGTACGAAACTCCTCAAGAATAAATAAGTTTTTTTTTTGATACAGTTTATCTGCAGATTTCCAACAAGTTATAGCAACACTATCTTTATTTTATATACAACTCGCAAAAGTTTGTAGATTGTTGGATTCTATACTTACGTTAATCTATATATTTTGCTCAATATAATCAATTTTCTATCCTTTTTAGACACACTTCACGTAGACATTGATCAAAGTCACTCGGTTATTCTTCAAGAATACTTTTCGTTACAAGTTTTGCTGAGTAATTTTACGTAATTTAGAAAATTTACAGATTAAATACTTGATTTATACGCTAGAAAATTTAACACCTCGGCACTTATATCCGTTTTTTTTTGTTTAAAAAAACGAATCGAATTGTATGGTTGCAGATGTTTGGATATATACTGACGGTAATCTGTTACTTTGCTCTAAATAATCAATTTCTATCCCTTTTGGTCATTGCACGTAGACATTGATCCAAGTCACTCCGATATTCTTCAAGAAAAATTTATGTTACAAGTTTTGCCGAATAATTTCACGAAAGTTTGAGACGATCAAAGGCGAGGAATGATCAGAACGTCACACTCATTCCCCAAACATTTTGTTGCAATTGAGAAAAATAGAAATAGAAATTTTGAGATTGCAGCTTTTTTATTTCTCATTTTGATTGATGTTAATCAAGTTTTCTCTATTGACTGTTTTCAAAATAATTAACTGCTGTCAAATCAGATATATACACTGATTTGATTTACAAATTTTTTGCTTTATGTAAGTACGAGAGGGCATTCTAAAAAATTCTAGCTAAATCTGCCAAAGGATGCCTCAGAAAGCCGAGTTTTTAGGAATCATAACTCATTCTTATTATAAAGAGAAAAAAGTATATGCCTTGAAAACATCACTTTAAGTAGCCTAAAACTATACGGTCATTTTCACAAATTTTTACGAAAAGATCCATCAACCTAGTTTACAGTTGTTAAGAAACAAGTGATGAAAAATTTCCAAGCCTTCCTGCAAAATTTTTTTCAAAAAAGCGGGCAATTTAAAAAACGGGCAATTCAATGCGCTTTTCTCTTTGACACTTTTGCGATAGTTTTTCTTCAACTGCAAAAATATTGTGTGTTTTTTTTATTAAATAGTTTTCATTTTAAGGACTTTTTGTCAGAAACTGTGAGATGATCGAAAGAACAGAAAACTCAGAAATTTTAATCTTATTCGAAGACGACGAAAAGCTAACATACGATAGACAAAAACATTTTGGCTGGAAAGTTTTCCATGATAAAATCAGACAAAATCGATTAGTTTTCGCTCATTCCATAGATTTTTTTGAGCCAGAAAATAATTAGTTTTTTCTTGAGTTTTTCTGAACTATTCGATTTTATCATGGGCAGACAGTGGGCGGAGATTTGACCTGGATCTCATTTCGCTCGAATTACAACTGAAAAAACTCTTTTCCGAGCAATTTTTCCTGCCTTCGGGCATGTCTGATTTTTACCGCGGAAGAGTGAAAAACTATGCGCATTAACTTGAGTCATGAAGATTTTGCATATCGGTATTCCAGTTTTCGATAGCTCTTTTTTTTCAAATTTACTTTTAAGAATTAGATGGCACAAAAACCCAAGATCAAATTTTTCAAGTCAAGAGAATTTCAGAGATAAAAAAACTTCAATTTGCTAGTGAAAGCAAAAACCTATTTTTTTGCTCCGAAATACAAATTAAGTTCATTTTTCCTTAGTAATATTTTTTTCATACCCATTTGGTTACAAAAGTGCGTTTTTGCTCAACCATTTGGTCACATGTGAAAACTGTTTGATATGGTAAATAAATGGGAGGATGAGTTATGTACAGATCGAAAAAACAACAATTTTGAGTGCGATGTGATATTGGTCGCACCATTGGTTTCATACCATCCTCTGCACGCTCGATTTGGACACAGAGAGCTCAAACTTGTTATTTTACCGGTTCGTTTGCATAAAATTCAGCACAGATGTTTCATAAGTGTATCACGAGAAAACAAAACTCACATAGAAAAAACACGGCTCAAAACTGCAATTAATATAACTGTTTTATTTAGATCCATAAAAATGATTATTTTTGTTATTCTTTTGGTAATTTGTGAGCTTATTGTCTCTTTAAACGGGCAAACGCTTGAAAGTAAGTGATGATTGTTTTGATTGAAACGCATAAAGGAAAATTTTGAACCCCGAAGAATTCATGTGTGGATCTAAGATCTAGATTTTTTTAGGTGGGCCACATTGGATTTTTGCTAGCTCTCCCAAAACACTATTTTAAGTCTAATTTGCCAAAATTTTTGAAGAACTCGTTATTTAACAAAGGTTCTACTTTTGTAACAACGGTTTTGTATCACTTAAAACTTTTTACAATTTTTTGAAAGGTATTTTTTAGGAAATTTGGAAAATGAAGGTCACGCAAACTTTGGAAAATAAAGGTCATGCAAAGCGCATGTAGAAGCACCTATAGTTGCACACGACCGGTGAAGGCTTACAGGGTATCGCGGACGGGGTTGAAACCCCTCCAGGAATTTGGGCCCCTCTTTGTTCGCAAACGTCGACTTTTAGTAATTTTTCAAAATATCTATTTTGTCTGAAAAACACCTTCAGCTACAATCTTTACTAACTTTGAAGCAGGGCGTTGCACAAAACGCTATTAAATGTTTTTTGGCTTTTTGTTGCAGTTTTTGCGCGCCAGGGCTCGGGAAGTACGGTTTTTATGGCTTCTAAAAACTCTAGGAAATCTAATTAGCTCGATTAACAAAGTCAGACAAAGTATTGAGATACTTCTCGAAGCCCCTCCTCTAAGTTGCACGACTCAATGATTGGTATAACTGGTATGAGAAGTTTTTGTCGACCTTTATTAATGGTAGATTTTGAGGCAAGCAGGAAAATTTTTAAGAAAGCGACTAAAGACGCTTTGGGCTTTTTTAAGAAAAAAGCCTTTTTAGAGGAGCGCTCTCGCCGAAAACAGTATATATTAGCTAAATCAGCGCTTTAGAAAAATTTATTTTTGATGCTCGTTGGCCGAAAATGAATGTCATAAAAAAGTAGCAACGAGACTCTTAGGTGGCCAGGGGGTCGAATACCTGAGAGGGCAGCAATCATCCCCGTCCGCATCCTGAAATTGCTACGGTTTATATTAGCATGTTTTGAAACATTAGAATTTTAGCATATTACATTTGTTCCAGTAAAGCAAACTTCAACTCATTTTTTTTTTTGCTGCCGGTCTCATATCTTATTGCGAATTACCTCATAAGAACCCCCATTGCTGTATCTTACGCCAGCCTTTTTTAATGGACTCAACCCAAACCAATATACTCTAAACTTGAAGGGGAACGTGCGCAAAAAACGCAATTTGTTGTTCAATAAAATGTCCAAAAATACCCTGCAAAGTCACTTTTGGTCTTTTTCTCAAAAATTCTCCCGTTGCGCAGAAGTTTGTGGGAAAATTAGGGAATAGGGTCTTAATAGGGTTTTAAGGGAGCGCAAAAGAGCAAATTGGGCGATCAAAAAAACAGCGAGAGAACTATCATCTAAATTTTGCAAAGAGCATAGAGTGAATTTTTCAGTTTTGCCCACTCTTGTACCAATTTGGCACTCTCGTACCAATCTAAAAAACAGAAACTCAAATTCTTTTTCTGACATCTGATAAACTTTGACATCTTAACATTAATGTTTGATCATGATTCTCATTCGATCGTATATGATGAAACCTTTTTTCTAAATCTGATTTTTAACGGAAAAAGACACAGCCGAAAACAAAAAATTTCTTCTCAGTGTTGGAAAAAAATGGATTAAAACAACTTATACGACCAATTTACAAACATTAGTCGTGAATATCAACTCTTGCATTATTTTGTGGCAAAATGAGTAAAATAACCTGTAGACTTCGAGGAAAAAAAATGTGCCTTCACTCGACATCAATCAAATTGATCAATGTGTAACAAAAATCATTACTTTTTTGGCTATCATTAAATTTTCGATATTTTTATCCATTTTTGTCAATGCGGGCTAAATTTGATAGCAGTGCGTGCGCACTGCTATCGAATTTAGCCCGCATTGACAAAAATGGATAAAAATTGGTTATATACAGAAAATTTTTTAGTTGAACGTAATTTTAGAATCGATTTATCTACAACCATTTTTGAACGATAGTCGATTTCTCTACTCTATAATATCTGTGTATTATCTATAGATAATCTGCATATAGTCAATATGAAATCTTTATACAATAAAAACTGTATATAATCTGTAAATTATCTGTAAAATATCTGTATAAAATTGATTATATTGCTTAAAAACTATAGGGTTCGTAACAATTTCAATTTGAACAGTCAAATTTTTGATTTTTTTTCACAAATTCAACCAAAACGTGTAATAAAAAAACGTTCCTCAGTGTTATTGTTTACCGCAAATTACAAGTTTCAAGAGATCCCTCTAAGATTTTGCAACCCATAGGTTTGCAAGCAAAGTAAAGTAATTTTGTGCAAAATTTCTTCAAGTTCCAGTGAAAAAACCATTCTTTGCAGCGAAATTTTGAGAAAAAAAATAAGAAAAGTTGATATAGAGTAATTAGTCTTTCCACAATACTAATTTGAATATATTTTTTTTCAAATTCTGTATATAGTCTGCATACAATCTGTACATAATCAAAATCAAATCTGTAGATAAACAATTGATAATCTGTATTCAATCTGTATTTAGTATGCATGAACTTTGATACACAAAAAAACAGTTGTAGGGCGTTTCAGTAATAACTATATAACGAAGATATATAGCATAGAATTTTTGCAGAACAAAAGGCATTAAAACCGTTTACTAAAACTATCTAGTTGACGTTTTACTATATAAAAATACAACAGATCTGAAATCTGTATATTTTCTGTAGATGAATAATCAATTTTTATCCATTTTTGTCACATTTCGGGTGTGTTTATTGGCACAAGAGGGTCAATCTTAGGGTCGAATTAAATTGGGTTTGCGAAGAAATTGGATATTTGTAAGACAGTACCACTCTTTGTGTAACGATGAAATCAAAACTGCTATGGGTCCCCCTCTTAAATCTGCCACTGTTTGAGCGAACTATGATGAGTGGTATGTATGGCCGTAGGCACGAGTTGCTTTTTCGAAAGCAGCACAAAAGCTGAATACCATACAAAACGACATAGTCTATGTTAAACGTTTAGGGCATCTAAACACATAATTCAAAAACTAAAATACACCCGAATACAAATTTCCTCCCCACTTTCAATGGTCGGAACAATAAGTAAATAGCTATGCACGGTGTTTTTGCGATTCATAGAGCGCTAAAACAGAACCTCAAAATAAAAAACCAATGCAAAAAGACGTTTTTAAACTCTCATCATTTGTTGATAATTTTAGACTCTCCGTGTCTTCATTAGTCATTTTTATGTTGTTTCAGTTACCCTTGTTGCAGACACCGCCACTAGAACATCATTCACAGTTCTAGTAACAGATACGACTAGCACAATTACCACTTTCTTGACTACAGGAACCAGCCCAGACTTGAAAGCCACCGACAAAGGAGATCCGCCTACAGATAGCACTCAGTATGCAGACTCCGGAACTGAAAATGAGTTCACGTTTGATGCTCTCGAAACCGGTCATTGTTATGAAATCTCATCAACTACCTACAGTGCAACTACCCCGCCCTGGCCCATTTTCTGTACTAGTAAGTCAATCTTGCTTTGCTTTTGTTTAAATTTACATTGATGTCGAAGAAAACAATTTTCTCAAGTTCAAAATTTTAAGGCTGACGAAAAGAGTGTTTTCATTCAAACAAAAACGAATTCCAAAGTTTGCATTTCTAAGAGTAGACGACTTTTAGAGCGCACTATTTGACCTCCATGGTCGCGGACGGATACAAAGTTTTTCCGAGGGGGATTTTCAAAAGTTTCGAAAATGTTTTTGACCTTTTTTTCTGGGTCGACCCAATTGATTATCAAACTTATCCCAAATCACTTTAAAGACCCTTCTTTGAGACCTATATTTTCTATTCCAAATCTCACTTATTCCAAATCACTTTAAAGACCCTATTTTCCGAACTGCATGCAAATTTTTGAAGAAAAAAAACGGGCCAAAAAGGCGTTTTTAGACACAAAATTGCATTTTTGCGGCGCGTGCTTCCCCCCAAAATTAGTATATGTTGGCGCCATCAGAAAAATGTTAAGGTCAGTCAGTCAAAATTGGATCCAAGATCCTGAAAAAAGAAGTGTTTTTAAAAAGCGAATTATAAATTTGGTTTTTTTATAAAGTGGAAATGAATTTTTTTGATAGTTTATGTGCATCGCTTGGGCTAAAAACCTTCAATATTCCACTTGTTTGTGGTATCAAAACTTTTGCAGAACTGAAAACATTATTCTTTTGGATTGATAAGGTCAAGATTTAAACGCTCAAAGTTTTTCAAATGGTTAATGTAATGCTGGCACTTGTACATTTAAAGCGCCCTCGGTTTTGTTTTAAAATTAGAGACATTTTATTCTAAAATACAGTCAATTGCGGAAATATTGATTGCAACTGACCATCATGAGTTTGAATTTAAAATAAACTTTGCCAACAAGGGCGAATTTAAGGGTGGTGGGGGGGGGGAGTTGACGCTTTCTTTTCTCAGAGACTCGACCCCCTGCTGACCCAAAGGGCTTCCCCTTTGTACTATTATGGGACATCCGATTTTGGCTGACGGACCCTAAAACTTTTTAAAGGCACCTTTGACGCCAATATATACTAATTTTGAGGGGCGAGCGCCGAAAAAACGCATTTTTTTGTCAACATTTTTGTCACATATATCAACAAAATTTTGTTTTAAACAATAGAAAATGAGTGCGTCCTATTTTTTATACGCAAGAAATTTGAGACGTGACTTGAGTTGCGAAGTAAACATTTGGGAAGTTTTCGTAGTGCATAGAAAAAACGGTCAAAATTTTTTGGCCATTTGGACTTTTCTCTCCAGAGGCAATTTAATATATTACTCAAACTAGTAATACAGTAAGACCTTTTACTGGAACTTCACTTCAATATAAAATTCGCTGTAACACCCCGCCCCCGCCCACCTCCCTCCTCTCCCAGCCGAAAAAAAGACCTTGAAAAAATTAACATTTAACTATTGCTGTACCCCTTATTTATCTAGATTTCGGACTAGCCAGTTTCTCGAAAGGTATTGACAATGTGGTACTTGAAAGAACTCTGGACGAGACACTAGAGATCACCAAATTCGAAGTCCTTTATGAATCACCTTCGGGTGAGGCGACAGAAACAGCCGAGGACGCATCTCTGCAGAATATTGAGTTGAATGTGAATATTATGAGCAGATTTGATACGTTCGGCACTGTCACTGTTGATATTGGAGGCGTTGATCATGAAATGTTCGCTTTCGGATCTTTCTGCAAAAGTAAGTAAATCCACTTGCTATTTTTTGCAAGCAAGTGAAATCAATTAACCCAAATAGGAAACTTACCATTGATTTCTTAATTTATATTCTGATTTTTATTCGCAAGTTTCTTCGGTTATTTTGCTCAAATTTTTAGTTTCTGTTTCTTATTTAAGTACTATTACAGCCTTTTTGACACCTTTTTGACCCCATTTTATTTCTTTTTCCATCCTTTTTTTGTATTTTACTGTTCGAGTAGTCCTGTAATAACCTATGATTCAATGTAATTGCAGAGCCTGGAACTGCCTCTGTCTCTTACGTGCCAGGTAGTGCCCAGAATACCCTGGTCGAAGTGAATTCCGTCAGTCCCAATGGCAATGGGTTCGAGGTCAGTGACGAAGATTTGATTTTAATGCAAAATTAAGAAAAAAAAGAAGAAAACATCAAAAGGAACATGTCTTTTCAACAAGTTTATGGCCTACGGCTTCAAACATAGGGAATGGCGGTACTGCGAAATTGGAGAAATTGGGTTTAGGGCTTTTCAAATTTTAATATTGTCAGCGTTTATTTAGACGAACAGATGTTTCGAAAAAAAGTTTTGAAACGGTAAAAGAACTTTTTGACGCGCGCTCTTCCTGTGGTGGTAGTGAGTGGACCACCTAAGATAGAGGACGTTATACCATATTATTATTAATGTTAGAGATCATTTTTGAATAACACTAATTAAAGACCTGTCAATCATGTCAATTGTTCTAACAGCTTGATGGAGCTAAAAAACTAAGACTCACTCTTCGTTAGCTATTGCAAGATTATAGTTATCATCTATTCATTGATCCATATCTACTTACTAAACTTTACTATTAATTCAACTATATTATTAGTCTAGTTTTCAGATAAGATTTAGGGATTATCACATCGCGCAGCCAGCAGTTTCTTCTTCTGAAGATAGGACGGAACTGCTAGGTGTCCCTTCATTCTGGGGTAAACCGTCAGCCGAACCTCCTTATCCTTGAGAGGTGTGGATAGGCCAATTTTTCCTCGCCGTATCACTCAAAGAAAATTGTGACCCGAATATCCTACTTACAGAACCGGCAGCGGTACACGACGACCCCCCACCAAGACCTGAACCGATTCCAAATCGATGGAAGAAGCGGATAGCAGAACCGCAAGAAACGAAGCGGCACTGAGGAAAACAAACGAAGCGAACAAAGAATGAAGAAAGAAGGGACCCAAAATAAGTCCAAATGTTTACTATCACGAAGCAGATGCAAGGATAAAGTCGAGGTTATTCTTCGCCTTGGGAAGCGAAGGAAGAAAAGATTCCTCCAACAACATGCACACGTCAACCTAAACACAGTAAAATTCAAATTTATTCACGACGCTTGCGAACTACGATTCAAACGTGAAAAGAATTATATCATCGAAAGGATGCAAATCTACAACGCATCACACGGGGACAGGGAAAGCCTCGAATCATTTTATCTTCGCCTAGCAGGACAAGCTTCAAAATGTGGATGGACAGAGGACATAGAAAAGAAAGTCATCCGCGACATATTCATTGCAAAAATGATATTCTCTGACATACAAAGAGAACTTTGCATTAGACAAGGAGCCACAGTAAATGATACCCTCAAATCGGTATTGCTTCAGGAGAAGGGATACGTGACAGCGAACACTCTCCAAAAGCAGAACCCGTCTACAACGAGCAATTCAGCGAACTTCACAAACTCATCTAACCAGTTTCGGGTTAAACAAGAACCACTGATGTCCATCCAATCAAAGAAAAATGTCCAAAACAGAATGAATAGAGCGCTAGGGAAAAGAAATTTTAAACCCAAAAACCAACAAGACCAGTCGAACACTCAATCTAAACCATGTTATTTCTGTGGGAGAAGATTCACACCTGAACACAAAACCAAAAGCCAAGTCAGAGGAGCAACATAAAGAAATTGTGGAAAAAGGGAAATTTTGCTAAATGCTGCAACAGTAATCAAGTTGCCAATGTCGAACAACCAGAACCGGTCGAAGAAGAGGACTGCAACTTCATAGAATCAGACAGTGAAGAGAACTACGCAGTCCTAAAATTCTCGGAAACATCATTACAAACAGAAACAGTCAAGGATCTAGAAGTAATCGACTCTGCAACCGGGAAAGAACAACGCTAAAAACAAGAGGTTCGTTATTTAGCGCCACTATTGACACTGGAAGTCCAGCATCATTTGTAACCAAACGCACAGCAGACACTCTGTTAGAGAAAGATCCCAACGCAAAATTTTATCACTAGATAAGAATCCGTTATCCAAAACGTACGTCGACTACAATCATAAACCGATAAAACTCTTCGGAATACTAGAAATCGATATCTACTCAAAAGGATGGAAACTACACGGAGCAAAATTTTTAAAATCCGAGAACAAAACCAGATGTCTATTAGGTTTAGACATCCAACCAGAACTGGGGATAGTAACAACTCAACTCAAACCGCCAAAAAGTTCAGTAAAAACAATTTCAGAAAAGCAAGAAAATGAATCAGCCGAATCAATTTTCTGGAAGAATAATTTTATTAAGAAATACAATGATGTATTCCAAAGATTGGGGCGCTCAAAGAGCCACAAGGTATTCACTTCATTCAAATCACCATTGATTTCGATTTAGGAAAAAAGCAGACGAGTACCAATCTATATTCAAACCAAATTGGGAGCAGAAATTAAGAAACTCATAAGAGAAGGCCACATAGTAAAACTTGTTAAATGCACAAGTGATCATTTCGTAGCCCCAGTAGTCATAACAGCAAAAAAGGTTGGCGCAGTGAAATTAGCATTGGACGCAAAACCAATGAAATCACAGATTTACGAAAACAAGTTTCAGATGCCAAATTTACTAGAACTCCTCAATTCAGCAGCTCAAATAATCGCAGCCAAGACAGAGGGCCCAGTCTGGTTTACGTCTCTAGATCTAAAATACGCATTTAGCCAACTCCCGTTAGACGAATCCGTGAGAAAACACTGTAACTTCAGTATCGTATGCGGGGAATTCACCGGAACGTACAGATTCAAAACCGTATTTTATTGACTAACAGACATGCCAAAGGAATTTCAGAAGGCAATGGACAACACAGTCCAAGGAATTCAAGGAGTTTTCTGTTTTTTAGATGATATCCTAATAGTATCAAAAGGTTCAGTGA
The DNA here is from genome assembly GCF_963678635.1 of Symsagittifera roscoffensis. NCBI lineage: Eukaryota > Metazoa > Xenacoelomorpha > Acoela > Convolutidae > Symsagittifera > Symsagittifera roscoffensis. The sequence goes on from NC_087064.1 coordinate 16,246,707, forward strand.
CAAAACACAATGAAATAGTTGACAACGTTCTGTCAAGATTGGACAAAGAAGGATTTGCACTAAAACTCAGCAAATGCGAAATTTCAAAAACCAAATTAACCTGGCTGGGATTCGAGATAGATGAGACAGGAGTGAGACCAAAACACTCGAAGATAGAAGCAGTAATGGCACTACAACCGCCAAAATCTCTGAAACAACTGAGATCATTCATGGACATTTTAAATCACATGTCCAAATTCATACCCAACCAACAAAAACACACCGAACCACTCCGACCATCACTGAAGGCAAATAACAAAGAAAAATTCATTTGGAGTGAAAAAGCAAACAATGCATTCCAAAAGATCCTTGAACTAATCGCTAATATAACAAAAATGCACCTTTATGATGCCACCAAACAATGCAGGATCAAGTGTGACGCCAGTCACAGAGGACTGGGGGCTGCGTTAGAGCAAGAGTTGGAACCAGACAAATGGGTACCACTCGCATTCTTATAAAAAATTTTTGAACGCAGCTGAACAAAAGTACAGCACTAACAAACTCGAACTACTCGCGGTAGTATGGTCATGTGAATTTTTTTTAGAAATTACTTATTGGGGAACCAATTCCAAATTTTAACCGACCACAAGGCCATAGTCACAGCATTAACAGAAAATCGGGGTAACAAAACATATCAATCCAGACTGACCAGATGGGCAGACAGAATGTTACCATTCGAATATACAATTTCTCCCATCGCAGGAGCTAAAATAGGAATGGCAGATTACTTATCAAGAAGTCCTAAATTTGAGGCACCACATACATCAAAATACGATGAACACTTTGTAGTTAAAGCCATTGAAAACTTTGATGAGGCATGCAGGGTGATCAACACTCCAGCACCGACCAAAGAAATTGGAAAAATTTAGTTAGTCAAGGCCCATCTAGAGAAAAACAGGATAAATTCAAGGAAACTCATATTAGATGGAATAGGGAACGAAGGAAAACACCCAGTTTCCGAAGCAGCGCAAGGGGGCGTCAATAATTCGTACAAAAAATTTATCCAATCAGATCTTCGATGCAGAACCGCCAAAACTAATAAAACATCCGATACAGAAGGAACAAGTATTAACCAATCAGGTATAGATATGCAAATGTTCATACATCCGCAAGAGGGCGCATCGTCATGCAGAATTGACACTAACCAATCAGATCAATTTATGCAAATTCACATCCCTCAAGTACAGATCGGAAATCTACGCGGCAAAATCGCCAACGAATCAAAACAAGAATTGCAAATGCACAACTCACCACGAGAGGGCGGAAATTCATGCGGTGGAGTTTTAAACCAATCCGTTTCGTCAAATTTTAATTTATTCACAACATCGTCAAATCTAAACAGTTCACCACGAGAGGTTGTCGTAACAAAATCCAACCAATCAGAGGCAGCGGAGATATATTCAGCCAAAAATGTACAGAAATCATTGTCTCCGACTTTAAACTTAAAGCTCATTAACTCAAATAAAATCAAAATCAGTACAACAAACCCAAAACTTCAGAGGAAAATGAGCAAATTTAATCTACCATCTATAAAACAGATGGAAAACTCGATCGGAGAAAGAAACAGAACAGAAACAAGACAGACAGTGGAGACGATAACCAAGAGCAGGAAAAGGAAAAGGATCACTATCACAAACAGAAACAAGACGAACTACGCTCGAATGCTCGCAAACTTCAGAACAAACAGACTGAAAAGGACAGTGAAGGTCAACATGATAGCAAGCAAAGTTGAAAGAAGAAAACACAAGAAGCTCCAGTGAACACACACAAGAAATCCTTCACCACAGGCCTTCATAACATACTCGACGCGGACCTATTGGGGGATCTCACGACAGAAGACAACCAGTTAGGACAACTAAGAAAACACATCTTAGCGAAGGATAAAGAAGGGTTCTTGAGACTGGGCAGCTACATGGCAAACTTTTGGGACGACGCCTCAGTAATCAACGACAGCATCATTATTGACAACAGAGTGGCAATTCCAACATGTCTGAGGAGAGCAGTAATGGCCCGATTGCACAGAACACACACAGGAAAGGAGGCAATGGTGGACGCGGCACAATATCTGTGGTGGCCGAAAATGCATAGGGAGATTATTGACTTATGCCAATACTGCAGATCATGTTCAGCGTATGGTAAGAACCTTAAAACGTCAAAACCATTCAATTCGGCAGAACTTTTACCAGAATTATCAGAAGTGAATGAGGAATTACAAGTAGATCTTACTGGCCCAATGTTCGATTCGAAGGGAAAGAAACTATTTATAATAGTCGCTATTGACCGGTTTTCAAAATACCCATCTGCCATGATCACCAGGAAGTCAGGGAGCGAAAAAATACTCAAATTCTTAAAAAATTACATACACCAACATAGCATACCGAAGAATTTAAGGACATATCAATATTCGGGATTTAAAAATGCGAAACTAGCCGAATTTTGTGAATCGAAGGGAATAAATCAAATCTTTTGTCCAGTAGGAGACCACCGGGGTTGTGGATTAGTAGAAAGATGTATCCAAACCATAAAAAAAAACTAGGCACAATGCAATTGGACCCAAACTTTGAGGACATACAAACAGCAGTCAAGTCAATTTTGGAAGATATTCGAATATCACGTCACAGTATTCTTAAGAAGTTACCTTTCGAACTTCATTTTGGACGGAAACCGAATACAGAATGGTCTAATCTTAGGGATAAACTAAAATGTTCTTTAAATCTATATCAGCAGAGACTGGAGAGATCCCTACTGAAGCCGGAGGAAATGCGAGAATCAGCAGACTCAAGAACAAGAACGAAGGTGGTGAAGAAAGGAATGGCAAGCAGAGACGTGTCACCAAATCTGAAGAAAAATGAAGAAGAGCCAGAAAGCATTAGGCCATTAGAAAATCTGGCAAAAGCAGCATCGGACTGGAAATTACACAGAAGACATCTCACACACAAGGAGGGATCCGAGGCATTGAGAAAACTGACCGAAAGAAACCCATTACTAGCAGCAAGCCTCAGATGCGACTTGAACCAAGGAACTCTAAGATTCAGAGTAGAACAAGAGATACCAGAACAAAGGACAAAAAGAAGTAACCTAGAATTCGATCTTTTTCACTATCCGGAGAAATCAGTGGTATATCGGAAAATTTTAGACAGGAAATCGGGACGACCTTTATTTAAGCGGTTTAATTGGAAAATTGTCAAAGTTACTAACAATACTTACATTACTGAAAATGGGAAAGTAATTAGAAAAACCACATATTACTTAAACCGAAATTCAAGTCAGCATATTGTTCAGATTTAGGTAAAAAGACACCAGCCGCAAGCACACCGAGGAAACCATCACACCAGTGCAGCTGAAGTGGAACAAACAGACCAGATCACATATTGCCGAGACCAGATGTTTCACCGGTTTCAACGTCATCAGAGAATTCAGACACGGAAAACACGACATTGGACAGGCCATTCGAGAAATTGGACAGACTGCAAGCTAAGACGATGAAGTTATTTCCTCATTGACGAAGATAGCGAAAAAGAATCCGCCAACTTTAGCTTCCAGATATATAGCATCGCCAAATGTACTAAAAGAAGTACCAAGTGGTGGGGTAATTGATTTAACTATGTCATCAAGCAGTTCTCGAGAACACGAGGTGCAAGTAGTACCACCAGTAGAAAAGAACTTAGACGCACAGTCGACAGAAGAATGCCCAATTTCCATGGTACCAGTCGCAACAAAAGAGGCGCAAGGTGCGAATCAGACGAAAGAAAGTACAAACTGTCCAATTCCCTCAGTACCGACAACAGAGAAGGAGAAGACGCAAGGCAATACGGAGGAAACTCAGAATACGGCAGTAACGGAGAAGTCAAATACTTTACAGAGCAAAGAAGAAAAAACGGATGAAAAGATGGGGACAACATCAGAAACAACGGAAAAGAAATTGGAGGAAAATAAATCAGCAGATAAAAGGAAACCAGAGAAGAAAAGGGAGAAAAGAAACGGTGCAGGAGATAATGACTCACAGGTATCGAACAACTCAAGGTCGTCGGGCAGAAGCAAGCGGCAGACAGATTTCTTTGGAAGTCCACTAAAACATTCAGTCAAAAACATAGAGGAAAAACAGGGGCTACAAACAATTCCAATTTCACCAGGGGATACTCCGTCATCATCAGGAAATACACCGTCACCATCGCCGAGGAGGAAGCTAAGGAGACCAACATTCACGACTAGCAAGTTGGAACAAGCACAAGGAAAGAAAACTCAATGAACTAAAACTTTAAAACTTATTGACTGAATTTGTTTATTGTGAATGTGAACTTGTGAGAGAATTTCAAACGTTGTTGAAATTTTCTAGAGGGGGAAATGTGGTGGTAGTGAGTGGACCACCTAAGATAGAGGACGTTATACCATATTATTATTAATGTTAGAGATCATTTGAATAACACTAATTAAAGACCTGTCAATCATGTCGATTGTTCTAACAGCTTGATGGTGCTAAAAAACTAAGACTCACTCTTCGTTAGCTATTGCAAGATTGTAGTTATCATCTATTCATTGATCCATATCTACTTACTAAACTTTACTATTAATTCAACTATATTATTAGTCTAGTTTTCAGATAAGATTTAGGGATTATCACACTTCCTGAAACTTTAGTTTTTATCAAAGGCTGACGGCACCCTAAGAAAACGATTGGGGTCATTTGGCCAAAATTGGATGGCGATATACGTTTCGAAGTTGGCTCTTTTTGGGCGAGCAGTAAATCAAATTCTAAAATGAAAAACCAAATTCTAGTTTTTGTTCCCAAAGTTAAATCTTCGCTACTGTTGTAACAGGGAATCTCTGTCCATGCCACCTGTCAATCAGAAGCCGGAGCGACAGCCGAAGTACCAGTCGTAATATTCGACTTGTCACTGACCGAGCATACATTAAACGTGGAGTGGACAGGCTGCCTGTACTTATTCGAGTACGTGTCATATTGTGCTGACACGGATGAGAACAATGACATCATCCTAGAGACACTAGGAGACTCGGTGGACGGAGGAAATTTTGAACAGTGCACAAGTATTACATCATAACTGAAGTTACATTTGCGTTGTAATTTTCCAAAACAACGTTCCTACGTTTTTTTTCAATTCCCATCAACGCAATACTATACAATTTCACTCCCTATCTTACTTATGGACAATTAGTGTAATTTAAGGTCATTCCTTTAAATTGAACACCAATTTAACCCAAACAAAAATAGAAATCTATTTCTGCTGAGAATAAAGTTGAGCAGTTTTTAAGAAATTTCAAAGGAATACAAAAAAAAACATAAAAGTAGTTGGGCAGATTCGGTACAAAATTTGAGAGAAATTTCTCTTGGTCAAAAATTGTTTATTCACTAATTTTTTTTATTAATCTTCATTCATTAATTTTTAAACCAAATACTTTGCTAAACATTTTTTTTGAATTGATGGCATGACAACGTTATATTTGATGAATTTACCAGTGTACAATTCCCACCTAGCGTGCCATCATAAAGGAAAATTGTCTGGTGAAAAAATTTCTTACTAATTACCGAAATTTGAAACTTTTTCTTGAGCACATCTAAAAGAATTTAATTGTGAGACCCCTTTCCAGTTAAAGCTTCTATTTATTGTTTCAATTTTCGAAAAAAAAACGGAATAGTTATGCTTGGGGTGGTTTTTTTCAGTCAGTTTTCGGCGATCGAAATAATAGTTTTTGAAAAAACTTTTTTTACCCCATTGAAGATATTGACTCCCTGAAAAATCAAATATAAAAAGATCTTTGACGTCCGATCATTTTTTGAAAAGTTATAGGAATTTGAAATTTGCCAATTTGGTCATGCTCTGGACTAATTTATGAGCCTTTTGTAACTTTTATTCACAATGCTGAAAACGTAACGCAAATTATTTATGCTGGGCGAATTATCCAGCCTATTAAAATGGTTCCTGAATTGAATCGAGGCCTGCTAATCTGTCGAAATAATTTGGTAGAACTCAAATTTTAACACCTCATCTTTGATTTTGTGCGAAACTTGTAGCTTTTCAAGCCGACAACTATTCGATATGATTAAGTTGCAGTAGAAGTATTCAGGGGTTTGCCCTGATAAACAAGCAGTCTTGCCGTCAAGGGCGGAATTAGGGAGCGCGCGCATAAAAAACGCAACTTTTTGGTAAAATTTTTCCAAAAAGTGCCTAAAAACGCCTTTTTTGGCCTGTTTTTTCAACATTTTTGGCCTGTTTTTTCAACATTTTCGCAGAAATTTTGGCCAAACTCTTTTTAGTGCTTTGGGAGAGCTCAGAAAATCAATTTAAACGACCTAAAAAAAGGTCTTAAAACTTTTCGACATTTTTTTGAAAATCCGAAATCCCCCACCAACCCCCCCCCCCCCCCCCGGTGAAAATCCTAGATCCGCCCCTGCTTGCTGTTCATACTTATTGTTTCTACCAATTTGCAGGGATAATGGTGCATTGTTCTTTTTTGAAGATGAACGAAATCAAGTTAATCTGTCATGAAGTTAAATTGTTAGGAATTGAAAGAGACGATAACAACTAATCGTTGCATTGAACTTTAAAAAAATATGTTTGATGCCATAATTGGGTTTATTCGATAGAAAATGCCACAGAAAAAACCTGAGAGTAATCAATGCCGGAAAAGACTGCGCTCTTCATAAAAATACTGTAGGACACCGAAATGAACCTAAGCTACTCGTAAAACTAATAATTTCTGTAATAATCTGGACCAAAGGAAGTAGGAAAAACTTCGTTTCAGTTTTATTCCATTTTCACATCATTATCCATAAATCGAGGTCAATTTAAAACAAGCTCAAATCATTTTCGAATCTTGCTGGTCGTGATTCGATTGATGTCAAAAAAACATGAAAGAGTTTTTGCTGTCGCGGAAGTTGGTATCAAGGCCTTTTTTTTTAAAGATTTTTAACGAATGAAAGTTGGTTTTTGGTAGATGTAAAGTTGAATAAGTTAATTGTAATGAGGATTAAATAAACCAAAAAAAAAAAACAATTTTTCTACCATAGCTTGAATAGCTAAGAACTTCAAGCTGTTGCACTCATAAAATCATTTAATTTTGCAGTTGAGAAAAACTCCAATTGCAAAAAAAAATCAAAAATACTGAATACTCCTTTGCTTTCAAATTTTTACCAATTTTGATTCCTTTAAAAACTTGTTTAAAGTAGTTTTATTCAAATGCAAACACGGTCGGGTCGTATCGCCAGTTTTTTTGAATCAAGCGAAATTACTTCTGAGAAAAAAACAATCATTGCAGTTGCATAGATTATCACCGCTAAAAATATTCAAAATTACGAAAACTGAAAAAATCATTTTTCTTGCCTCTTTAAAGAAACTTAGAGGTGGTGTATAATTAAATTTGGTGTATATAAGATTTTGTTGGAACAAAGTTCTTACGATGTTGCCAGTATGGAACCAGATCTAAACTACATTATATTATTGGTTATAAATTGGATATTTTATCACTATAAAATATTTAATTTTAACCAATCATGATCCATCTAACTAACAACCCACTTATTTGTAAGTGCTGAAATTACTTGTAATTTCAGCACCAGAGAGATTTGAATTTAACTTAGAAAATAGTTACCTCTCCAAGAGACCTTCTAGCAATCGCAATAAGCCAGTATACTCTAGATCTATTGAGCCTAGCAGAGACTAGTTAAACAACCTGAGACTAGTAGATATAAGAGAAAGATTAGGATCGGTATTAGACTAAGAAGTTGCACGAATCTATCCGGCCGAAAATAAGATAGCGTGACGAGCAGACGGTGTACCCTATCCGAAATTACTCTATGAGTTAAACCTCGGTCATAACTCATCTGGTGCGACCATAAGTCTCGAATAAGACCTCAAAAAACAAATTAGCTTAGAACTAACAAAATAGATTAGAAATAGACAAAAACATGTCCGAAATGTTACATGATAATATTTTAGTTGAAATGTATATACGACTCAATAGATCAGAGCCGCTATTCCGTACAATATGAGAACTACCAGGTATTGGAAGAAGACCTCGGACAAGAGACGAGCAACGACTAGGAAGAAATTTACCATTAGGTTTCATGGTCGTACGGCAAAAGCCAGAACAAACTTTTATATTTAGAATTTTACAAGCAATGAATTTAGATTTTCATTTGCAAACATAAAACCTTGAAGAATAATCTTCAACGATTATTTCAGGCGCTATACAAAATTTACTATTGTACAAAAACGATTGATAAAAACATCTCGACTCGTTTCCTCCAAAACTGCAGTAAGATTCAAAAAGATATCTGAAAAATATATTTATTAAAAGAAAATTTAAAATTGGTTAACATGATCATAAATTATTAGTATATACAAATCATCGTGTCATCTACAGCTTCATCACCTAAACATAATAGCAATCATAAAACTACTAACATCATCAAAAACTAAACTTTCTATCAATAAAACATAAAATTATTTTTAAAGGCTTATCCTAAATTTTATCTTTATTTAACTTAAATTTCTCTACACCCTAAATACAGATCATCAATGTTTTCCTTGTATCTCATTAAATACCTAACTTAATTCATTTAATACCATTAAAATTTATATCTGATCATCAAGGCTTATCCTTGGATCAAATAGAACAATTTTGTTCTCCCCCACCCTATTAATAAAGTGTCTAACGACCTCAATCGTCGATTCACTACGCAACCGTTTCAAAGACCCAGGACTAATAGAAATTTTTCAAATCACTCTAACCATTCTAATTAGGCTAAACAGTGAAGAACTTCGGTGATTCATCCTTCACTTGGCCCCTCCTCTTACCTGACCCAGGCTAAATCTTAAATCTTAAAAAACTTAAAATAGTACCTAACGAACTACTTGCGTTCTAATTATACCTGAACCTTGTAGATCGATTTACTATTCTCCAACTCTTGAACACAATCATTACCCCTAAGTAAGATTAGGTAAGTTAACACCTTAACTTAAAATAGCCGCGAGAAAGTAACGATCATTCTTCGGAGTCGAAATATACTTTTCTCTCTAACCCTGAACAAAAAGACCCAAGTTAGGCTAACCAAAAAATCGTAAGGACTAACAGTCTAGGATAATATATATTCACTAATAAAAAACATTGCATCCTTCATCCTAAACCTTATGTCACTGAACAATTTGGGAAATAAACAAACAATCGTATTACACAATTGCGAAATAAATAACGAAACATACGATCTCGTAATCACACCACACAAACAAACGATTGGATATATTCGAATGAAACGGCAAACAATAAAAAGGAAAATTATAAGTAAACAAAGACAAATCATACTGAAAAGATTTTCAAAGCGAAGAAACGCAGTCTCCGAATCAGAAGTCAGCAATTTAGATGCACTTTGCAAACTAAAAGAAACAGTAAATAAAAACTACCCAGTTCACAATCAATTGTATTTGTCTGATTCAGAAGCCACATCACATTAATCAAAACAAGGAAAAACAAGAATAAAAAAGATGTACAAAAATAAACCAGTACGTTTATACAATTGTAACCAACCAATCAGACACATTGAACATTACGCATTGACAGTCATAAAACGAAAAAATGAGCCAAAGTCCACGTGACGAAAGTCCAGACAAACACTCTGATTTCCCATTTCTCATAAATTCACTCAATGAAGATAGAGGACAAATACAATTTTGTACTAATTTAATTGCAAATGTATTCGAACAAGGAATTAGTCCGTGTAAAACAGAATTTCCAGAAACAAAAATCAAAAGACAAATTGTTGATCACTATTTAATAGGAATATGTAACCTAACACAACAATATCGAATCTACACCATAGAATTCAGCACAGAAAGTAAATTTCATAAGAAACATGTTATTCAAACAGACGATGTTGATATAGAATTTTCAAAAGTATTCGCAGAATACATCAAAAACATACAACACTAAAATTCTCAGAAAGCGAATTCAATATTCACTAACGATGTTTTTTCACTAATATATAGTTATATATCCATACTAGAAATAACAGGAACTGAAAGTACATCACCAGTTCAAACATCAAGACACACGAATGTAAGAAATGAAATTGCCGCATTTTCAGCATTTTTAAATACAATCCGCCAAAATTTTTCAAGCAATGAAACTTCACAAAACGTTAAACACGTTTACAAAAAATCTTAGCATGGTTCATAATTGATTATTTTACACTAAATATTGATTTAATTGCACAAGCAAGAAAAAAATTTAGACCTCAAAGTACCAATGACGACACTGTCATTGCAGAACAATCAGATTATATTTGGGACCCTGAATGGTCTCATCCATTATTTCTGAACATACCCATAGACATCTCAAGTCAAGCAATCAGTACAATTTCTAATCACAAAGACTATGTAAAGGTATTTCCACTTACAATAGATGCAACACCTTCAAACTATAATTCATTTTTACCTGATAGAAGACAAAATTTTAGCTTAAATTCAACCCTTGTACAACAAGAGAATTTGAATGGAAGTAGACATCTTACACAACAAGATATTCAAACACCATCACATTTTGTAAATGAAGAAGTAGTTGAAACAATAGTAACAACTACACAACAAAGTATTTCACCAATACATCCAAACCTTACAACACCAAAACCTAAAAATCAAACATTACCACAAGTAACATTACAATCTACGGTTAAATACTCGGTTGCTCCAAAATATTCACATATGGATTATCAGACATATAGACCAATGACAAAACCAACACACAGACAAAGAACATTCACTAGAAGTAATTTCGCAGAACACTATTATAATTATGTAGATCCATCGAAAACAACCCATCCTCCCCGTATACATAAGCAAAGTCATTTATTTTCAGACAAGTCAAATTTTCCAATGAAATCAACAAATTCAGTAAATTTCCATGACTATCCACAGTCCTCTCAAGATCATAGTGAAAATTATCCATTTTTCCACCAAAATAGGAATAAACGACAAACACCATATCACACATCAAATTATTTATCATCATATGATGACGATTATTATCAACCAGATATTATTGCACCATACACAAAAGAATATCGTGCACAAAAACCTCGACAAAATCAAGTATCTCAAAATATAAAATATCAACCACAAAATGTAACTAATACACAAAGATATCAACCGATGAACATACAAAATCAACCAAGCACACAATCCTACCAACCAGCACAATCACAAAACCCAGCCATTATGCATTCTCATCAACCAACACAAATGCAAAATGAAATACCACTACCATATTATTTATAACAACACGAAATAACACAAAATCAACTTACAAATTTTTCACAACTGCCAAATGCCGCAGAATCACTACAGATGACTATGAACCCATAAGTCATGGGTGGATCATCAATAACATCAAACAAACCATTGATCGTAATTACAGGTACAGACCCTGAATACTCTGTAGATGATTATTTGAATGCAGTCACAGCAAAATTAATTTTAAATATAGGACCCGAACCAATTAATACGCCACTTCACCAAAATGGGATACATAGACGCACAGCGTTGATACAAACAACACTTGATGGCGCAGCTCAAAAATGGTTTTCGGTTTTACCTATAGATATAAAAACAGATTGGAAAAGATTCACACAAGAATTCTCAAAAATGTTTGACTCTGAAAGAAAAAAACAACATCAAAGAGTTTTATGTAACGAAATTCGCAGACTACCAAACGAAACAATTAAACAGTTGGCAGTTCGAATCGAAACACTAGTTGGAAAAGCATATTCACTTAACACCCATGATTATAAAAACACGAAAATGACAGAAACTTTAATGATGACTCTTACAACCCAATTAAGGAAAATAGCTATTAAAAAGAGAGCATCACAACCCTCCTCAATTCGAAAACCAGATTTAGATTTCAGAAAACAAGTTGATAAACTAGAACAAGCAGAAATCACAATGAAACTCGAAGAAACAGAAAATTCTAAACTACAATATGTCAATAGAATCGAAACAAATACTACACATATAAGCAACAAAAAAGATTCAGATGTAGATCTAACTGAAAAAATCACTGAACTTTTAAACATATATGAGAAAAACCCAAATTTCAAAGGCAAACCATCTTTCAAAAAAATGGTGTAATTATTGCTAAAGATACGTACACAGTATTGCCGAATGTAGACAAAAACAACAAGATAACCAAAACAAACCAAAAAAATACAAATACAAATAAATCATTCTATCAATACATGAAAAAAAGACCAAAATTTACCAAACAAAAACATACATAGTAACAACAGCTCTGGTAAACCACTTCCAAATAATTCAAATTACTCAAGAAACCAATCACCCTATAATTCTAGTTATAGAGGTAGATCACCAGAACAAAGAAATTCACGAAATTTCTCACAAAATAGATATAGTCGATCAAATAGTCAAAAAAATCAGTATAGAAATAACTATTCACGATCAATTTCAAACAGAACAGAATTTTTTGATACTAGTTCCCATTCAAATTCTAGGAATAGACACTATTCAAACGATAGATCACGAAACTCATCATACAATAGAAACAGTAACTATTCAAACAATAGAAATAGAAGTTATTTCAAAAATCGAAATCAACCTTACCAAAACAGTATATCAAAAAATATTTCATACAACAGATCCAATTATCAACGAACAAATAACAACAACTACCATAATAGATCACGAAAAAGTTCACAAAATAGGAATCCAAACTATAACAATCAACAAAGGAATTATTCTCAATCTCCTCATAGAAATAATTATCGCTACTCCGATTCCCAAAACAAGTATAGAAGCAATACACCGAAAGATCAAAGACAAATTAATCAAGTACAAATAACTGAAGGAACAAATTCAGACCCCCTGGTATCGATGATACAGAAAGTACAGAATTACAATTAAATCACATTAATTGTGAATCAACAGACAGCCAAAGTGATAAAAATCATACTATCTCAGTTAAAATGATCACAGCTGAAAATGATTACAAACTATTATATATGAACAACTTTTCACTTCACACATTTACGAAAATGAATTGGAACTTCTTCAAAATTACTACACTACACCTAATAGTAATAATGTACCAGTTGAACAAGAAGTAAATAGAATAAACACTGTAATTAAACCCGAAAAAGACGAAATACAAAACTCAACTACAAACCACATATACCAAAATATACAAAAAGAACAACCAAGAGAAAAAATTTGGACAATTCCATTTCTCTTAGAAAGTCCAAAAAGTAAAGAATTTCAACCACCAGATCTTGAAATAGATTTTTTAATCGACTCAGGAGCAGAACCAAATATAATTGATATTCCCACTTGGAATGAAATTAAATCACTACATCCAACTCTAGTACCTATTAAGACAGCCAGCAAATTAGCAACAGCACAGGGCTCAACATTAATAAATTATGGAAAAATCCAACTTTTCCTAGTTCCCACGAGAACAATGGTACAAAAAAAATCTTATACAAACCATTTAAACAAACATTCCACATAACAGATATAAAACACAATATCATTGGCATACCATTTATAAGTAAGTATATTCCCACAATAAATATTTTAAATAGTAAACTTCAAATAAAAGATAAGTACACAAGAATGAAAAATACATCCTTAACATTCTTTCAAAGATTAAACAAACAACCACCATTTTTCTCTAAATTTTACCCTATATACAACCAACAACAAAAATATCTGAAACCATTATCAGGAAATGTATATAACTTTTCCATTAAACAAGTTCACCAATACGATAAATGCAATCAATAACTTAGATGATGTTTTCATGCAATCACAAACTAAAGATGAAATGATTACAATTTTAGAACAGTATCATCAAATACTCAAAAATGAAAATATGAAAGCAGCCCCAGATAAATCACATTTTTTTTCTAACACGCGCAAAGTTTCTTGGACACATTATTGAAAGAAACACTGTAACTCCATTGAAAACACCTATAGATGCAATTCAAAAACTTCAACCACCCACAAATAAAAAGAAAATCCAAGAATTCCATGGAATGTTAAATTTCCTCAGTAAATACGTATAAAAATAGCAATTATACTTAAGACCTTTCTATAACATCCTTAGACAGCAAAACAACTTTGTATGGACTACTGAACATCAAACACGATTTGAAGAAATTACCAAAAATTGCTAACAGAACAAAAATCAAATACAATCCAAGATCCAAATCAGCCATTCAATGCGATGTGCGATCCTTCAAACTTTGCAATCGGCGCAGCATTACTACAATCACACAGTGGAACAATCAAGAGAGAATCTTATATAAGCAAATCTTCGCTTATTTACACAAGCTGAACTACGACTCTCTACTCGTATGAGAGAATGCACAGCTATAATATACACAACTACTGAATGTGAATTTCTGATACTTAGATCAAAGCATCCAACAGTTCTTCTCACGGATCACAAACCAATTATATTTCTTTTTACACAAAAATTGAATCCAGACCATCAAGTTTACAGATTTCAATTAATTTTATTAAAATTCCCAAACTTACATATAGTTTGGACAGCGGGAAAAAATCTTGCATTACCAGATACACTAAGTAGAAATACACCACCTGAATTACTCACACGGAAAACTGCACTTGAAATACCACAAAACATTAAACTTTATCTTGCACAAAACGAAACATCACCACGACTAGAATGTAAATATGCAGTAAAAACTGATATTAATCAATCACAAATAAACAATTTACAATATTTTCCACTTTATTCAGATTGTCAAAACAATGACTATGAAGTCGAATATGAAGTCGAATGACATCCACATTTAAAACCAATCCCATATTCACATTGGATAAAAAATAATACCCAACAAAAGACAATAAAGCAACAGCCACACGAAAAAGATCCCTTCCCAATAATAGAAAAAGAAAATCTAACTGACATTATAAATTTATCAGGACCACCGACAACTGATTTGAAATACACAGTAAATCAAGTTTTCAACCTTCATGACCCACTTGACACAATTCCTTTATGAAAAATAGAAGTCGAAAATATTTTTTAACCCCCAACAGAGAAAATTACACTACAATTATTACAAAAATACCAAAATTTTGACCCTGTTATTAGACAACTCAAATCATGGCACAAATATAAAACAAAGCCAGCAAAAGCTGATACAACGATATTAGGAAACAAAACACTCCTTCGATACTATAGAAATTCAATAATACAACTATAGATGAAAATACAGATCTTTAGAATATCAAACACCCGATTTTAAAGTACCCTGTCTTCCCCTCAGCATGATGTTGATAGCATTCAACATATCACACAAACAAAATACAAAAAGACACTCAGGATTAGAAAAGACATATTCAAATTTTACACAAAATTTTTACTTCCCAAACGCACCAATTTGGATTAAAGTATTATGCAATGATTGCATAATATGTCAATTAAATAAACCTTACCCAAATCAAAAACAAATAGCACCAAAACAAGACTTTAAAGGACAAAGTCTATATTTCAATCATAGAATTTCATTTGACACAAAAGGCCCAACTTCATCATCCTCCGAAGGAAATTCTTATATTATAGTCATTGTTGATGCATTTACGCACTACGTAGCACTCAACCCAGTACCACATTGTAATGCTTATTACGCATACACAACCTTCTACGAAAATTGGATAGCTAAATTTGGATTACCCGAAATACTAGTTACAGATAATGGAACTGAATTTATAAATAATGAAATCATCACATTATGCCATCTATATAATATCAAACATAAACCACGTACACCTCATGCACCAAGATAAGAGTGAAGACATGAACCTTTCACTACAAGCATATCATCGATGTAGCATAAATGGAAATGATACAAGATGCACTGAAGGGTCAGCAGATGTAAAATTATTCCCCTTATCTTATAATTCACAAATCACAGTAACCCTAGGAATGTCAACATACGAAATGGTTTTTAATTAAAAGCCACGAAAACCAATTATGTTCACAGCAAATGCCAATAAAAATACACAAGGATATTGTCAACCAAACAAATATTCAATTTGTTATAATCTACCATTACATACCCATGCTGAAGACCACTTTCATCATCCAAAATTTTTAAAATTAGCTTCCGGTACACATACTGAATGGATTTTAAATAGAAATAAAAAACATAATGAAATATACCAAAAAGTAACAAAGAAATTGTTACAAAGGCAAAAAAATAAACAACCAAATTAATTCACACTTCATGCCAGCCACCGATTTAAAAATTGGAACATTTGTTTTAATACCCAATTTTAATACACAAAAAGGAATATCCAAAAAACTACAACCACTTCGAAAAGGACCATATCAAATAATTGATAAACCTACTGAAGTAACATACAAAGTTACTGACTCCATCAAAAAAGAAATCATTCAACAAGGTAACAACCTCTTACCTTATTATCGAAAAAAATACGCACTCCGCGAAATAACTCAATTATATTCTTTCACAGGCTTAAACATCGTTCAAAATCATTCACAAATAGAACAAACTCAAAACGTTAATACCACAAAAATTAAAAATACAATTCAACAGCAAAACGTAGACCCTCAAAAATCAAACACACCAGAACCAAAAAAAATCTCAAAAAGAAAAAAAAAGTAGAAAACTGACAGAAAAAATTTTACCACAGGATCACTAACAAAAGTCCGAACATAGAGAATCGTCACTTCTTAGAAGTCAACCACGAAAAAACTATACGACATTCATTCCACAGTCTAAAATATTAAAGAAATTGAATTTCAGAAACAATTTTATTTTAGATTACCGTAAACATTATTTTTAATCACTTTAAATTTTCACTTTCCTGTAAAAACATGCTGAAAATAACCTCAATCAATTCTAATTCAAATTCAGCCAAAAGAAATTGTTCAAATTGCCACCTTTATATCTCTAACACAAACTCATTAGCTGATAGATATTTTTCTCCAGGCATATCTATAACTATAACTTTACAACCTCGAGGTCAAAAGTAAGCAACTTGCTAAAACTTGACAACTAAAATAAACACTACTTCAATACTGAAACACTACCTCAGTCCCCCAACAAAAAATGGCAAATTAGCCTAAAGGAAAAAAGACTCATGATCATTTGGCCTAAAGTAAAAATATTTCAAAAATACCCCCACTTACCCAACAAATAAAAACAAAAACTATGAAGACCTCCCAAACACTATAAAAGTACACCCTCAACAATTTTTGACAAAACTCAACCCACTTGTCAAAAAATCAATAAATAATCCCACCGCACTTGAATTTCGCCTCAATACTTTAAAAAGTATTCGACAAAACAAATCATTTCTTAAATGCTTTTTTCCATAACAGTTGATCACATAAAACAAAAACTTCTAAACCTCTCCACAAAACTTTTCACTCTATTTAAATTTTTGCTACTCTTTTTCATTGAAACTTTTGAATCTCTAATAACCATTTCTATAATTTTTTGCAATCTTTTTTTAATTTTCTGCTCCCTATTTGAAATATATCTCCAACTTTCCCAAATCCTTGACCACATCTACAGGTACGAAAACATAAAATCTATTTAAATGATACGAGCCATTTTTAGTCGAAAAGATATGTTTCTTTTATGCATAATTTTTATCATATTTTAAATATCCTTAATCATGACAATGCGCAAATGTATGAAAAAGTCAATAGTCACATTTGTCTTAGCAACTACTCTTTTAATACTTTTTATTGGAGAATGATCTAATAAACATAAATTTTCCCAATGAGAATTAAACACTTGAATAACTTTTCAAAATTGCTAATCAACCACCACCAAACCAGCCCCCACCAACAACATCCCAAGAAATTCCAATAACACCTACAACTACCAATAATCCCCCACCATCAACACGAATTTATTTTCAAGATAACCCATACACTTTTGAAGAACGACACGCACGATTATCTGAACCATTAGATCCAGCTCATCGCTAAGCACCTTTAAGTGAACCAACATATAATTTATACCCCACCTTGCAACAAGATCTTAATCGAGTAAGACATATAAGCCAAAATCAAAACACACTTGAAATAAATAAACAAATCATACACCCAAGAAGAAACAGAAATTTTCAGACCCCCAGAGTTCATTTTAACATACCCCAATCACCGACACCAACTACCTCAGAACTTTCAAGTAGTACACTACCAGAAACTCTCACATTTTCTTCACTACAAAGCATCTCAAATATCCCATCAGATTATTTAGGTTCAACTCCAACATCAGAACAAATTCAAGAAAATCCTTTTAACCCCCCAGATACCACCGAACGACCATCATATTGGTCAACAGACTCATATACTCAAAGTGAACCAAATTTAGTGAATGACCAATAAATATTTTTTCTGATACAACATTATCATCTCTACCAGAAACACTTTTACTTCCATCAACACCATCTTCAAGTCAAATTTCACAAATACTTTTCCCTTAAATTTCCCCACCAATCTTGACGCCAGATACCAAGAACAATCATCAACAAATACCCCCCTACGATTAGATTGGAATACTTTCGTAGCACCTCCCCCACTACTTGGACAACATCAAGAAAGTAGCCGACTCCACAATTGGGCACTAAATAGATTACAGTGCACACAAGATATTCACAAAGATATTCAAGAACACAACATCCAACAAAATAGTCTCCAATTAAAATTTGAAATCACAGTCAGACTTAATAATATTGTTCAACACCTTTTTCACCTAAGTCCACCAAATATAACAGCTCAATCTTTACCTCCCCCATTTATAACGACTGAAGTCATATATAAATACGACAGATATAACCAAAAACACACAATTGGATATATCACTTTTTATAACTCATATTCAGGATTGACATACACATGTATATTCTAAAATTATTAACATTTCAACACATCCTTTTTCTAATTTTCTCCGAGCAAAACACAAATCTATCTCCCCGCACAGGACCTCAGGATTTGTCAGTAACACACTATGATTGTAAGGAAAATGAACAAAAAACGCTACAAAAATATGCAATAAACCATGTAACACAATGCGAATCAGAACCACAAGCTATAGAAACAACAAACATAGAAGCAACGTTATACCCAAAAGCCCGAGCAAAAACACTTACAGGCTATATCAGGCTATATATTGAATCCATCCCATTTGACACTGTCAACCCAAATCAAATAAGAAACCGCAATATTAAATTTAGGAGCATTCACAATATAGAAAATAAATTAACAGGTTTTCAAATCTACCATGAAACAGAATTTGCATGTAAATATCGAAATCCACTCCACAAAACACAATATTCCGAAATACTTGTCGAATACGACGAAGGTTTCGATATGACCACTGGAAAACCAAAATATAATCCTCATGCAACACATCAACCTCTCAACGAAGGAACATCATACAGCCGAGTAAATCTTCTTAAAAACGCAGGAAACCCTCGTGGAAAAATAAAACCACGAGACACTGAAAGTACACGATTACAAGAATTATCACTAAAGAAAAACACATGTTTTGGCGCAATACACTATGACATCTACTTAGATATGAAATTAGACTACACATTTAATAGAATTTTTCAAGAAATGTCACTTTCAGAATTAGAAACACTACATCAACTATGTGAATTAGAAAGAACTGAGATTCTTCAGTCACTCGCACTAGCAGTTCTAAAAATACCTTACGCAGGATATTTACTATCCAGAAATAGATCAAACTTCCATGACTATGAGGAAAATTTTTTATGGTTTTATACTTGCACCAAAAAAATATCACCATTATATGTTTTTGAAGACAAACGTTGTTGCAAAAGAATCACAATATTCTATAAAAAAAAGAAACACTACATCAACTATGGGAATTAGAAAAAACTCAGATTCTACAATCACTCGCACTAGCAGTTCTAAAAACACCTTACGCAGGATATTTACTATCCGGCAATAGATCAAATTTCCTTGACTATGAAGGAAATTTTTTATGGTTCTATACTTACACCAAAAAAGTATCACCATTATATGTTTTTGAAGACAAACGTTGTTACAAAAGAATCCCAATATTCTACAAAAAAAAGTTCATTTTGTTGATACACTTTCAAGACGAACATATTTTTGGGATACCGCAGTCCCATGTGGATCAGAAAACAGCCACAACGTCGTACAATTAAATCCCGACGAACAAAATTACTACCTACTAACACCATACCCAACATTAATGCAACCATTAAAAAAGTTTTCACCTGAAACTATTCGAACTATTGCTCAAAATCCTAATATTGATCTACAATCAATAGAAATCTACTTTAAATCAGATATACAACATCACATTTGTACACAACAATTTCAGGAACTACTAACACAAATGGACACCATACAACGACAATCCATAGATCAAAACTTAAAAAAACTTGCAGAAACGGCAGGATTTTCGGACATCTATAAACAAGACTACAGTGGATACTTTGAGGACATTGAAAAATTTTATTTATTTGAACGGCAAAAAATACCGTCCAGAAGATATCTCACCAATAAACATTTTTAGTTTTGTAACCTTAAAAAACGAAATCCTTGTCTTTCCAGGATGGCCATATTACATCTTAGAAAGATTGACTATCTTATACGCTAAGTTTAACTTTATTGGATTTCTTTTCTCGTTATTAAAAGGAATCTATAACACATGTGCAATACATACACAATTATACCGACAAGCAAGCGTAGCACGCATATTATTTGCAGGATTTTTTGGAATATTTTCATCATCCATAAATAAAATCCTCTTTGACGCACAAATCAAAGAATACAATACGAAGCTATCAACAAACCCGAACACATACGACGAATCAATCAATAATACAAATACATTATCTACAGCATCACCTTTACCAAATCTACATCATAACCATCCATTATCATTATTTTCACGAAATATTAAAAACTTATAAATCACAAAGCCTCCAAACATAAGACCAAGCAACATGCAAAGCCCAATTCAACATATAGTAACAAAATGACGACACATATGAACAAATTATTGAAAAGCCTCTTACCACCACTTTTCAGTCTCAAAATAATCATTTTTTTAGCCCACGATGAGCAGACATATTGGATCACTCCACCAATCAAACTCCCACCCAGCCAACCTCCAAAATCCCATCCATATTATCCCACTTTTGCTTTCCCGCCACCTGATTCACCACGAACTAATGCATCATCAGGCATGAATTCTGATACTAACTCAGATATCACAGTTTTTCAAACAATATCACAATTTAATAACTCCGATGTAGAAACTCCCGACAAATTTGCAGACTCCGAATCATCCCCTTCTACCCACACCCAAACCACCTTCTCAACCTTCTCAAAACCCCCTCTTCAACCTATTCAACCTCAAAACCTATGTACATCTCCCTACACTCCTTCTCAAGTGACCCCAACCTACTCCCCAATTCATCACGAACGATCCATCAACAATTCCCCAGATAGTTTTTAAATTTCTAATGAATTAGATAATTTAATAATATTACAACAACAGTTACTATCTCTCCACACTCTCACCATTCACCAACTATGATCAACGATCACATCATCAAATCCACCAACTAAGATAACACTCCATCACTCGCTCAATCATCCATATCAACAGAAACATCCACTAGTACTAACCGAGCTTATAGAACCTTTAAACGAAAATTCCCAAATCACCCTTTTCCATCCAAACCCGGAACCGCTCGAGAAAATATAAACCATCCAGACCACACCAATACTACGATTTATCTTCAAATAACCCTACCTTTGTTTCCCCAATATACACTAAATCAATCTGACCCTAACCCTGAACCACGTCACTTTGTAGATGAACATGTATTAATACCCCATTTCATTGGACAGCTTATTATAATTTCACTAACCCCCTTACGCTACCACTCTATAACACAACAAAAAATATTGAGAGAAAGAAGGACGAATTATTCAGATTAACCACAGCACTCACATCCCGAAAATTTACATACGTAGGATATAAGAAATTACTAAAAACATTCACTGCTCACTGCACCCCGAGCTAACGATTTTTCAATTGAATATTATGATCATAACATCATTAGATCTAATCAAGACCAATTTCTTGACGACGATCAGTTTGCTAACCCACAACTAACAGAGAAGTTTTTCATAAAAACACCTTACTTATTCACACTTAACATACTAGATAAAAAGCTTGATCACATTATTTCAGAAGCATTATCAGATATTCAAGCATACGAAACATTTCACGAAAAATTTCAAACAAATTCACTAACCTTTCATTTTCTCACATCAAAAGAACGAGATTTGCACTGTTCACATGACATCATGTTCCGAACTAAACAAACGCACACCTACACTTATTATCGATTTATTGAAAATCATTTTCATTTACACACACCATCGCGACAACCTCACCTCAGATTTCAGTTTATTAATTCTAAATACACATCACCATTTTTCCCAAACTTCACGTATTGTGTTAAAAATACTAATTTTCAAGGCATCCTCCGGAATTACGACCCGATCACCCAGATGTACATATTTTGTACCCTCACCAAGACTTTCAACGACGAAGAAGCCCGTCCCCTAATAGTTCCGCATGAATATATTCAACCTATAGAAGTACCCATTTTAGAATTCATCCACAACACTAAATACAATCATAAAATTTACAATCTAATCCATAACACACCTCATGAATTTGCAGTAGGCACCGAATAACTCAAAACCATAAAAGCACTTCAATTGCTTTGGCCAATGCTGCAAACTAAAAATATCATACGCATACTAGCAAAATTACTAACTACATCAGACGCTATTCACGATGTTTTCCCTCACGGCTTTTCCCCCGACGACTAAGGTAAGTATGAATTTAATATTTTAAAACTAACTAATTTAAAATAAAAACTAACCATTTTTTATAATTAGCTTACATTTTCTTTAGTCTTCACCCATGATCACCTACAACAAGAAGAAAAAACAAATAAAAATACAATTTCTTTTTCAGAATAATTTCTATAAAACCTATAGCACTAAATGATGCTGTAAAATTCAATTCGAAAGCAATAAATTCATCTATAAATTATTTCCCTCAATGTAGTAAAGTTCATTACGATGATAATCAATTAATAATTTTCAATCCCCACAAAGCAGTAAAATTTAATCCTAAAGTGGTAAATTTATACAAAGAAATGCAGTACTAACCTTTTATTTACCTTCTGTTTACCCGCACAAGAATTCTATCCAAAATCGCACAACTCGCCCACGAAGAATTGTTTAAAATAATGAATTTTAAGTTTTAAGTTTGCCCTAACAACAACTCAAACAAGCATTAACAAGTTTCCAACTTTCCTTTAACCCGGTTGGAATTGAATTATATAATAACCAAATTAACCAATGCAGCTAACTAAACACCATAAACCACAAACTAACAGCTTGACTAATAAAAGATCACCTATGGTACCCAAACCGGATTAAACCAGCTTAAAACTGAATAATTTGTTCTTTTGAAGACTTTTACCAAGTCTAAAAAAGAAATAATAAAACACCAAAAAGTCGCAAGACAAACCCAAACAAAAACTAATTTGATTTTTGAGAAAAGGACACAACCAAAGTAACAAAAAAACTAGAAATAATATAACAAAAACTTTAGCACAAAACAGGACCCCTTAAAAAACCAGCATGAAATACTCCCACTCCTGGCCTAACCCACCAGAGAGGACGTCCTGAGCATGCTCTATAGCCGGCCTAACCCACCGTGCTACATCCACGCTTTGTGACTACATCATATTGTTGACAAGAGGTACTCAAGGGTGAGTAAATTTTAAAAATAACTGAACTAAAACTAAAATGCTTTTGCGAAAACAATTAACCAAAATCATATATAAAAAATAGAATTTACAAAATTTTATAAAATGTAAATTATAATATGCAGTACATAGATCTCAAACAACCGCAAAGACGAGCATCCAAAGACTAGACGACCCCATCACACTCAACCTACAGAATGGCTAAACACAACCGACATGCCGCTCACAATCACGACTCAAAAAGGATTTAGAGTACGACTTGACTTCGCAGAAAAGGACTTC
Source organism: Symsagittifera roscoffensis (assembly GCF_963678635.1). Classification (NCBI taxonomy): domain Eukaryota; kingdom Metazoa; phylum Xenacoelomorpha; order Acoela; family Convolutidae; genus Symsagittifera; species Symsagittifera roscoffensis. The sequence goes on from NC_087064.1 coordinate 16,270,928, forward strand.
ATTGAATCAGACAAATGACCACCTCGATGTGCAAGTATACGTACAGATCCGCGTTACAAGGCATTCCCTCCTAACACGATCTTCACGCCATTCCCAGACAAGAGTGATACTCGATCAGTTCTCCACCCTTGCAGAACAAACAATCATAGCAAACCATTTTGAAATCAGATTGATTTCACCGGCGGTCGCAGCCATCGTCGAACAAACAAACAAACAAATTCCTATCGACGACTCTAGCTTCCTGGAGTTTTCTTCTCCAAGAACAAAACAAGAAATGATGCTCGCCAAATACCAACGACCATCATCCATCCTTCATTACAGATAGAAGATAAGAGATTCAAAACTCTGTAAACCCCGGATGGGTGGAACCAGTTCTAAACTACATTTTATCATTGGTTATAAATTGAATATTTGATCAGTATAAACTATTTAATATTAACCAATCATGATCCATCTAACTAACAACCAACTAATTTGTAAGTGCTGAAATTACTTGTAATTTCAGCACCAGATAGATTTGAATTTAACTTAGAAATTAGTTACCTCTCCAAGAGACCTTCTAGCAATCGCAATCAGCCAGTATACTCTAGATCTATTGAGCCTAGCAGAGACTAGTTAAACAACCTGAGACTAGTAGATATAAGAGTATAATTTGTATCGGTATTAGACTAAGAAGTTGCACGAATCTATCCGGCCGAAAATAAGATTGCGTGACGAGCAGACGGTGTACCCTATCCGAAAGTACCCTATAACTCAAGTAGAAAACACAGTCTTATTTCGAACAGTCTATTGCCACCAAAATTTCAAAAATATACGAAAACTGAATTCTTTAAGTTTTGTAACCAAATTCATTGTCTCTTTTTCCGGGATAATACTATAATAATCATGATGTTTTTCTAAATATATTTAATTATTATGAACCGGGCATTATTTTTTTAATTACAGCAAGCCGTTTTTTGCGAAATCGGACACCAGCGTGTTAGCTTTCAAGAATATCCTCAAAAGATGGATTTTGAAGATTTGTTCACGAATGTTGTGTATTTTTCCACTTTCCCAATTCAAAAAAATACAGAATTTAGAGAAAAAAATCTTCTTTCATTTATTTTTTTCATTCACTTTTGTTTTTTTGAAGCGTTTTGGTTAGACCTTTCTATGCTTCCCGCTGAGCAATCTGGTATCCTTGTTTTCCTTATGTATCCTTTAGGACCGACCAGGGCAGAGTCTGCAGAATTTACCCATACTTCAGACAGTCTGCAGATCACTGAGGTGGTCGCACAAGAAGAAACCAACACTGACAGTTAGTTGACAGCCTGCATCACCTTTAATTAGTAGTATTGTAATAAATGGGATCCTACTCTCTACTAAAGAGTCGCGTAATTGCTTAGAAGTTTTTGAATATTCATATGATGAAATTTTATTAAAACAAAACAACGATGCAAAAGTAATATCTCATAGATTGACAAATATCTCTGAAAACCTTGGATTCCCCCCGCGAACAGTTCTGCTAAATGAGCTCAAGTTTTTTTGAATTTCAGATAAATTTCATGTTTTTAAAATGTTTTTTAGACATAGACAAGAACACGTACAGCCATTACGTGTATACATACAAGTTATCATCTGAAGCTACTTTTCCCGCCAGCGAAGTTACAGTAGATAAAAATAGTCCTGAACCAGATAATACAATCTCCGGTCTGTCAGTTGGGACATGCTACGACTTCAGATTCTCGCTGCTGTGTAATAGCGAAACAGGAACTGGAACCGACCTGGATTTGGAAGCAATTTGCACACGTTTGTCCGAGATAAAATATCTCTATCTGTCAAATTTTTCTATGTTAGGCGTTTCTTAAGTGATCAAAAAATTTGATACTCGTCAGAAGAAGACGGTTAAACTTAACTTTTTCAGGTATAATTTGTCGATCAAACCTAAGAATCCAAACGCGGGACTTTTTGTCGATTAATTTCGGGCTTCCAAATTTTCCAGGTCCTTTGGTACTCTTTTACTGCGGTTATTTATGATCAATCAACCCATAAACTTTTCCGGAGGCTTTGTTAATATCATTATATATAAATTCAAGCGCGCGCCATAAAGAAGGCAACTTTTTGGTCCAAATCTTCCAAAATGTGCCCTAAAATGGTAATACGCCCTTAAACAACGTACAGCGGCGTCTTGAGTTTTATCAAACGTGGTCACTCTCTGCGTTTTCGGTTGAGATTGAAAAATTGGAAATTACTTTAAAAAGGTTTCGAAAAAAAACACTCCTCTTAATTTTCGCCAAATGGTAGAAAAATTGGAAATAAAAGTAGTGCATTTGATCATAACTTCTATTTCTAACTTTCTGCAGACATGACGCTTGTGTCAGAGGAACCTCACAAAACAGGCCAACTTACAATTTCTATGAACTATGACTCAACATTTGCAGCTGGTCAAAATTCAGTTGTGTACATTGTGAATAACTGTGGAGCAGAGGACTACACAATCGACATGGCCGGAAACTCTGCGGTTAGTTGTTTTTTTTGTCTGTTAAGACCTTCAATCCAGGACCTGTTCAGTTCTTTACAAATTGTTCTGCAGTACCGCGGTTTACTGCTTGAAAAACTACATGCTCTCTTTTAGGGCTAAGAGTGGTTGCCCCACCCATCAGGCCTCAAGCACGGGTCAATATGAGCTTCAAAGCACCGATTTTCTAACTGATGTATCAATTTAGTGAACAAGTCAATTAAGCGATATTGAAGAGTTGCGTGTGCGAGTTTCATAATTTTTACTGAATTAAAAAATAGAACAAACATTGTTTCACTTATTGCAAGTAGAGAATTTTTCCGAAAGATTTTCTATTAAAAAAAAACAAATTTTCTTTTTTAAATTTGAATTGTCAAACTTTGATAACAACACCAGCAACATAAACGATTAATTAAAAATTTTTTTCTTGGAATTATTCTGGCTTCAATCAGTTTTTTCCAAAAAAAATTAAGATAAACACTTTTTGCAATGTTTCATCTTCAAAGCGAATGTTTCGAAAAATCATCATCCCAAAATTGGCACCTATTGACTTCTGTAAGGCGACAATTGGTAACAGACGACATTTCGCAACAAGCGACAATTCGTAACAGAAGATTGAGCGGTAAGCTCTGATCAATGGCAGTATTCCTCTCGTGCCGTTTCTAAGCTTAGTGGGGCGAGCGTATGCTACTTGCCAATGCCTTGGTACGAATTGTCGCTCGTAACAAATTGACGCTTGTTACGAATAATCGCCTGTTTTAAATTGTTTGCCTAGCGTTTACTTTTGTTATGACGCCAGATCTGTTCTTGAAAAATTAAAACTGAATATAATAATTATTAAGTAGCAAAACTATTTAAAGAATTTACATGTTGAATCAGTATACTGAAATCCATTTATTGATTCCAAAAGAATTGTTTTTTTTTCAAAAACAAAACAATTTATCAGACTAGAAAATTGGATAAAGCAGTGACTCTAATAATAGCAGATTAACGATTCAAATGCTTTTCGGCGGCACAAATTTTTCCTTGTTTTTTTTTCGAAAATAGTTATAGCTGCATTGAATTGACGAAAAAACGACAGAAACGTTTCTTTAAAAACTCTTACAAAATAAATCGTTGTAACTTTCTGTTGTCGTTGCACACTAACCTAGTTTCTAATGTTTTTGGGGCACGTGTATTTTTTTTCTGTTTGAGATTCCAAGCTTTTTTTTTCTTAAACCAAGGTTTCGAACTAGCCAAAAGTAAGTTCTTACATAAAATCTAACAATAACCTACAACCAACAAGCAGAATTATGGTGAGCTTCGAGCCACTAATTTCTTTCACTGATGTTTCAGTTTTGCGAAAAAGTCAGGTGAGCGATTGAAAACTTGCCTGTGAGGCGTTCATTTTTTTGCTTAAGCAATAATTAGAACAAATATTGTTTCACACATTCTAAGAAGAACATTTTTTGGCTACACATAAAACATGAATTGAATATGAATGATTGATTCAATTTAATATCAAAACAAATTAAGCGAATAGCAAAAAAAAATGATTGTAGATAATTTGAGCTTTTTGTTTTTATATTGACTAATAGCCATGAAACTCGTGATTTGAAAAAAAAAAACAAAATCCGAACTACCTCTCAAAAATACATGCAAAATTAAACTCAATTTTTCTATTCATAGCCTAAATGGCGCATACTGAGCAAAAACACTGAGCAAAAAAGGTGTTTTAGCAAAAAAAGAGACAGATATAAAAGAAAAACTAATGAAGAAATTCTGCTGGTTGAACCTCGTTTAGATTTTCTGAATTTGCTGAACCAAGTATTTTTCATTTGTTTCTTCGATTAACCGCTAGATACAAAGAACCTGAACCACTCAAGAAAAATTGACGCATAAAAAATTGCAAAATCACAAAAATCATAATATTCTAGAAAGAACAGAAACACTTTTAAAATATGTGAAAACTATTTTGTGTAGCCGATGAAATGAATTTAAACACAGTTTTTTTTTAAATTTTGAACTCCCAAACTTTAATAGCAACTTAAACAACGAAAACGACTCGCTAAATTTATGAGTCTTAGAATTCTGTTGGCTTCGTTTCAATCAGTTATTTTTTTTTTAAAATCAGTTTAACGCTTTTCGCAACTTTTCTTTATCAAAGCGAATGATAAGAAAAAACCATCAAAATCAAATTGGCGTGTCTTGATTTCCGTGAAATGACAGTTTGTAACAAGTGGCAATTCGTAAGAGCAAATTGAGCGGGGAACACTGATCACACGTAGCCTTACTCTCGTGCTGGTTATAAACGCAGCGGAATGAGCCTAGGCTACTTGCCATTGCCTTGTTACGTAATTTTGCTCGTAACAGTTTTCGCGCTAGTTGTGACTTGTTTATTGATGCTATCATTTTTTCAAAATTCAAAACTGAGTGTATTTTTTAATAGAAAAATTTGATTCAAAAAAATACAGATTGAATTACTAAACTGATTTTCTCTTAATCAAAATTTAAACTAGAAAAATCAGAACAGAAAGTTGGATGAAACATTTGCTGGCTTTATTAAAAGTGAAGTAACCATTCAATTGCCTACAGAGAGCACAATTTTTTTCTAATTTTTCTAAAAGAAATAATTATAGCTGCCCTTTTCAGAACCCAATTTAGAGAAACAGATATGATTCTTTATCCATTTTTACCATGATTATGGTGGTAACATTCCGTTATGTTGGCACACTACCATTGTTGTACTGATTTTTGGGTATTGCTAATTTTTTTTGTTTAAAATTGTAACTTTGTTTTGGGAACCAATGTTTCAAACAAATCAAAAATTGGGGTCTAGGATACCTACCGATCACAGAAACTGTCAAGAAAATTCCAGCTTCAGTTCCAGGAGTTGTATAAAAAATCTAGTTTCATCATGTCCAGTAGAAGAAAAAACAATTCAAGGAACAAAAAGGCTTGAGTTAACTTCATCAAAAACATATCGGTTCATAAAACATTTGATACCATAAAAATATAGATTAAGTTAACTTTATTCTAAACTTAAGTTAATTTATTTTAAAACTTTATACAGTGATGATAATCAGTTTTGTGGAAAATTTGAAATGAGTTTTTTTAAAAAAAAGCTGATTTAATTTATTTTTTTTGTGTATTCTCAGTTTTTCTGGCATGATACTTTGATGGATCAATTTTTTTATCACTGGTATTTGTAGAAAAGTTATTGCGATTTGGGTGACTAAACCAGATGCAGTTTAATATTTACTTGAAGGAAAAATAAATCCTATATATTGAAAAATTGAGATCAATTAAAAATACATCATTACCGGACAAAGCTGTTCACTAGATACGCACACAATTTGATTTCTGTTTGTTCCTCGATTCTAAAAGCACGTTTTTTGAAAATATTTCCAAATGTAAACCGTTTCCACTTACAAAAAATTCGTGGATTTTGCGTACAAGTAACTGGAACACATTTTTGGACACATTTGAGCTGTCGCGGATTTCGCAACAAACAGTTATAGCTAGTTTTTTGGAATCCGCAACTGTAAGCGGATTTCGCAAAATTATACATGTTTATGTTTTGTTTGTTATTCTGAACGGAGTTAGTCCTTGCGTCAACAATCTGCGAGAAAGAACTTTAATGATCAGAATTAATGAGATTGATGAACATTTCAGCAATAACTCAATGAAACAATTCACCGTATTGTTTTTATTAATTTAGTTTTTCCTGCTGAAAAACAGCCAATCATTCACTAATTGAGATCACAAATTTGTTCATTCTTTTTATCTTTGAGATCGGAGTGGTGTTCATTTTTTTGTATTTAAAATCGGAATGGTATACTTTGTATTCAATTTGGGTGTGGGTGGAGGGTGCAGACTCCAATGTATCATATTTGCGAAATAAATTATCGCCTTTCTACCCTGTATATCAAAATGATGAATAGTTTTCCCAAGTATCAATTCGGTTTTCAGATTTTCAGATGTTTTTATTGGCGCCCGATTTCTTCGAAACAGTGAGGCTCACTATTCCAATGTTTTATAGATAACCAGAAATAATAGAATTATTAGGCCAAGTGCAGCTTTTAAAAAGCATCAATTGTTGAAAAAAAGTTAATAACATAGAAGTTGTATCATTTTACTGCTTCGTATACAATTTTACTCCATTTTCTTTTACACATTTACAGGTTTAGTATTTTTGCATCAAAATCAACTTTCCGTTTAGTGTAAAGTTAGCTCAGTTCGCTTTAGTTTAATCAAAAATTACAACTGCTCGGTCAATCGTTTTCAATCTTTTTATAAATTACTTTAATTTCACTGCTCCATCAACTCCATGTCGATACTTTGCCGTCGGGCCATCTCAAGAGTCTTCTAATGCGGGTTTTTTCAGTCTTTTACTGATATTTTTATGCTTTTTGACTTTTTCTATCGTGACAGCAAAAATTCTATGGTAGATTTAACAAGGTCCAAGTCAAACAAATCTCTAGCTTCAACACTGAGTAGTTTAGGAAACTGCATGCTGATAGCCTTATGTGTGTTTTATCGTCACCAGATTAGTTTGTCATTGAATGCTTTGATCTGTCCTTTTTTCGATAGCCAAAGGAACTGTTTCCTAGCAACTAGATCGATTCAGCTACCACACTAGACAAAGAATTCCTATAGCCGAATCGCCTAGCATGAACAACAGGTAAATCAGTTACTTGGTAAAACGACTAATTTTTGTTCACATTAGTTCAAGATCTGTATATGTTCCGTTGGTTGAAATAAAGCTCAATATTAACATTCGTTGCAGTTGTTTCAACAAATCAACCTTTTACACAAATGACTTAAGCTTTCATCAACATAATTTTTGGTATCATCGGTGTTTTCAAAATTTTGTTGAATATTGGAGAACTATACTCTCTGTGAACCTTGCGATCACAATGCACGTAGCCGAACAATATTTCACCTTGAATGTTTTTCCATAGTGAACTGACAGAAAGAGGTTTTTTGAAATGAAACCTTGTTCTAATGCGTTTTTTTCGCATCTACATTGTTTTCAGATTGATTCCAACAACTACGTCCCCTTTAAATCTTTTGAGTGTTTTTTTTTCTGAAATGTAATCTTTTCGAAGCTCGTCCATTTCTCTTTTCTTGCTTCCTCGTTTGATATCATCATCAGAAAGTCTAGGTCCAGCTTTTTGACAAGAGCTGAAAATAGAATAGGATTCTATAGATTCAAAAACCGCCCTACATTGGTTACAAAGTGCACCAACACTGAAGCAATCAATTTTTCTGTGATCAGGTCGAGTAGTGGTTCTCAATTTTGCATTGCGGTCTGATTACTAGAAAGGATTACATGACCTTATCTTCAAAATTGTCGAACTCAATTTTCACTAGATTTGAGTGTTTGCATGTCTTCATTGGAATCCAATCTTGTATTTAAACCTGTGGGCAAATGTTGACGCACAAAATAAGGATGGATGTGACTGGCATCAATCCCAAAAACTAATTGTGAAAACAGTTGAAGAGCCACAGCTCATATCTTCCTGTGTGTTTTTCAGCAAGTTCGTTAGATTCGGCAGTGTGCAGCCGAGTTTTAGCATGTTAATCCCGTTAACATAATAAAGTTTGATCATTTTCTGCATAGCTTCCAGAGTAGGAACAAAATCTTTGTTTTTATACCAATCTAAAAAACTTGCAAAATTTTGTCATTTTTTTTCTTAGATGGATTTCAGGTAAATGCCTTTTTCAGCCCAAGTTTCTTCATTGCTTAAACTTCCATTACACCATTGTCCCATTTTAGAAAGAAATAAAATTAATTGGCTTTCACAATAACTGGAGGTTAATTATAACTTCAACTGATAAAGTAGAGAATGAGATCCGCCCTAATGAAGTTTTTTCATACCGCCCACTGTTGAAACCAAATACTGGTAGGGTGTTACTGTATTTCTCTAGATATTGCATTAAATCAATCAGCTGTTTTTTTTTAATTTTGAGCAAATGGGTGAATGTTACGGTTTCTTCCTCATCCCCGATACAACCTTTAAATTTTTTAATTTTTTAAATTTAAATCCCAGTTCACTAAGAGAACTAAAAATTGTTTTTTTTTGCCTTTATATGTTTTTTTTACTTCAAAAAAAATTGATCGCATCTCTCTTTTTTTGTTTTTTTTTCAGCCAACTTTTTCAAGTTCCCAACAAAATTATTAATTAAGATTTGGGGCTCAGAAATTTCTTACACAAAAAATAGATCTGTCAAGCAATAAGGATTAAAATGATACCGAAACGTTTTTATGCCTCCCGATCCAAATTATTTTTTCTGTCGGCTTTATAACTTAGGATTGTACGTAAAAATGATTCAAAGTCAGAACGGTCAAGATTTTTGAAAAAATCTTGATCTTTACTATACTCAATATTGAACTCGATCAGCTTTTCAAATAACGTCTCCCATAAATGCACATTTTTTTGAGGTGAACGTCCTAATTCGAACTTCGCAAAGTACAAGAGGCTTGTTGAAAATTTCCGAGAGATTGAAAATTGTATCGCAAGCTTGATATCGGAAACATTTGAAGCAGTTGTCGTTATCATTGATTTCTGTATCGCTGATGCTTCACTGCATTTTGGTATGAAATAATACATCTCCGAGCTAATTCACCCATAAAATTTCCATCCCCATGTCGATATCCTAAATGAAGAAGTTTTTCTCTACTATTTCAGTTATTTGAATTATATCTATCGAAATTGTTTGGGCTCACATCCCGTTTTTTTATGACAGTCATTAAATTTTCGTGATATCGATACTTCAAGATAAGTTGTTCAAAGTAAATGAACTGCAAGTGGTTGGAAGAAGCAAACCCAAGTATTCTTTAAATGTTTGCTTTCCTGATTCTGAAAAAAAAGAGATAACCTGATATTCTCTGTAGTGGTTCGGAAACCACCAAATCTGGACATCCCATGCGCACATTTCTGAGAAGTACCCCAAAAGTGGTCGCTTTAATAATGAACTTCAATCGTCAATTTGATTTTTGTCTGTCTTGTATACAGAATTCAGTGATATTTTTGCTCTATACAGCTGTCAAGTCTGATTTAGTGCAAATCAACATTGATTTATCCAAGAGTGTGTTAATTTCATGAGCGTAGAATTAACAATTTTGACCGGTTTTAAAAATTTGTAACAGTTATCCCAATGCAATTATGATTTTTGCTTGCAATCATTTTTTCAAAGAATTGATCCAGTTTGAAAAAAACAGATTGGGTACAATTTTCTAAGGATGAAAAAATGAATATCTGGGGGCGTCCGTTTTCCCTTTTTGTCTGTCAAGAATTGTTGACAGTCAATCCGAAACATCTCGTAATTGTTCAAAATCCTCCTCATTTTCAAGGATTTGTTCTAATCAGCAACAGAATCACACGTTTTTCCTGCTTTCACTGCGTGATCTTCCTTGCTACGTTGTTGGATGAATAACAGCTTAAGAACTCTTTCTTGCACGACACCAATCTTGGGCACGATACCAATCTTTCGCTGGTAAGAAAGATAACTTTGCTGATTGTAAGACACAAACTATATTCTGGAAAAAACAACTCCTCGTACACCTTCTTTGATGTCGAGCATTACTCTCGTGCTGGTTCTAAGCGCAGCGGAATGAGCGTAGGCTACCTGCCAAATTCTTGATACGAATTTTTTGAAATTGCTGAACCAAAAAACTCATCTGTTTCTTTGAATATCCGCTAGATACATGGCGCCTGAAGCACAAAAGAAATTGACGTACAGAAAAAGGCAAACCTAAATACATGTAAAAGTCAGAAAGTTTCAAAATTCAGAAAGAACGAAAAACAAAATAAGAAAATGCAAAAACTATTTCGTGTTGCCGATGAAAGAGCCCTATTTTTAAATATTTTCCTTTTTTTTAAATTTTTTTGAACTCTCAAACTTTAATAGCAACAAAAACAACAAAAACAATTGGCGAAAACGATTAGCATAAACAACAAAAACGAATGGCTAAAAAACTATTGAGTCCTGTCATTCTGTTGGCTTCGTTCTAATCAGTTCCTTTCTACGAAAATCAGTTGAACGCTTTTTACAACTTTTCCTTTTTAAAGCAAAAGATTAAAAAAACTATCAAAAATAAAAATTGGCGTGTGTTGATTTTCATGAGTTGACAATTTGTAACAAGCGTCAATTCGGTCACAGCATTTTGAGCAGGGATCAAAGACCACTCGTAGCATTACTCTCGTGCTGGTTCTAAGCGCAGCGTAATGAGCGTAGGCTACCTGCTAAATTCTTGTTACGAATTTCTTGTTACGAATTTTTGAAATTGCTGAACCAAAAAACTCATCTGTTTCTTTGAATATCCGCTAGATACATGGCGCCTGAAGCACAAAAGAAATTGACGTACAGAAAAAGGCAAACCTAAATACATGTAAAAGTCAGAAAGTTTCAAAATTCAGAAAGAACGAAAAACAAAATAAGAAAATGCAAAAACTATTTCGTGTTGCCGATGAAAGAGCCCTATTTTTAAATATTTTCCTTTTTTTTAAATTTTTTTGAACTCTCAAACTTTAATAGCAACAAAAACAACAAAAACAATTGGCGAAAACGATTAGCATAAACAACAAAAACGAATGGCTAAAAAACTATTGAGTCCTGTCATTCTGTTGGCTTCGTTCTAATCAGTTCCTTTCTACGAAAATCAGTTGAACGCTTTTTACAACTTTTCCTTTTTAAAGCAAAAGATTAAAAAAACTATCAAAAATAAAAATTGGCGTGTGTTGATTTTCATGAGTTGACAATTTGTAACAAGCGTCAATTCGGTCACAGCATTTTGAGCAGGGATCAAAGACCACTCGTAGCATTACTCTCGTGCTGGTTCTAAGCGCAGCGTAATGAGCGTAGGCTACCTGCTAAATTCTTGTTACGAATTTCTTGTTACGAATTTTTTGAAATTGCTGAACCAAAAAACTCAACTGTTTCTTTGAATATCCGCTAGATACAAGGCGCCTGAAACACAAAAGAAATTGACGTACAGAAAAAGGCAAACTTAAATACATGTAAAAGTCAGAAAGTTTCAAAAGTCAGAAAGAACAAAAAACAAAATAAGAAAATGCAAAAACTATTTCGTGTTGCCGATGAAAGAGCCCTATTTTTAAATTTTTTCCTTTTTTTAAATTTTTTTGAACTCTCAAACTTTAATAGCAACAAAAACAACAAAAACAATTGGCGAAAACGATTAGCATAAACAACAAAAACGAATGGCTAAAACACGATTGAGTCCTGGCATTCTGTTGGCTTCGTTCTAATCAGTTTTTTTCTGCGAAAATGAGTTGAACACTTTTTACAAGTTTTCCTTTTTAAAGCGAAAGATTAGAAAAACCACCTAGTTTTTGTTTCAAATGTAGTTATAGGTGCACTTCTCCTAACCCAATTATACAAAAATGATCTAGCATACCGATCACAGAAACTATCGAAAAATTTCCAGCTTAAGTTCAAGAAACATGTATGAAAAAATCTAGTTTCGTCATTGGCGGAAAAAAAACAATTTGATTTAAAGAACAGAAAAGCTTGGTTTAATTTCATCGAAAACATGTCAGTCTAAAAAAAATTTGATACCCTACAAATTTAGATAAAATTTTTTCATTCCTTGTCCTAAAAATGGTTTTTCATTGTAATGGCAATCCGTTTTGTCGGAAAACTGAGATGAATTTTTGAAAAAAATGATCACAATTGTGTGTTTTCTGTTTTTCTTGCATTAAATTTTTGTTGGATCAAAATTTTTATCACTGACACATGTATTAAAAACTTTTGCAATTTGGCTGACTAAACCAGTTGTAGTTTAACGTTTACTTGAAGAAAAAATTGTTTCCTAAAGTTTGAAATTATGAGATCAAACAAAAAACACATCATTACGGGGACAAACTGTTTACTAGAATGGCGCATAATTTGGTTTCTTTCTGTTTTTGGATTCTAGATGCAAGTTTTCTAGAGCAAGTCTTTTTGGATTCTAAATGCAGTTTTGTTTATCTTACTGAAATTAGCTAGTCTTTGCGCTAACAATTCGAGAGCTATAGATAGAATTATCATCTAGTAATTACGGAACGTTCAAGCAAGGATTTAACAATTGTTCGTGAGATTCAATTACAACTCTTAAATTTTTGTTCAAATAAATTTGTGTTTAGTTGAACAATGTGTACCTTTTTTGTGACCGGAATAGATGAGAATTCTGAGCAGTTCAGCAATACAACCCATGAAACTGTTTACCTTATTGTTTTCCTTCATTCAGTTTTTGTTATTGGAAAAGAGTTCAATCATTCAGTAATTGAGTTCGAAAAATTGTTTTTTTTTGTGTAATTGAGATCGGACTGGTCTTTACTTTTTCAGTGTGGGAAGATCTTTTTTTTTCAGGTAGGGGTGGAGGGTGGAGACTCCCATATATCAAGTTACGGAATAGACTATTCGCTCTCCACCCTATTTATTAAAATAGGGAATAGGTTTCTATGAATTATTTGGGATTTCAGATTTTCAGATGGTTTTTTGGCGCCCGATTTCTTCAATACTGCGATAATCATTTTTCTTTAATTTTTAAGATTACCAAAAACAGTAGGGTTCTAAATTCAAGCGCAGTTTTAAATTTCGAAATTAAGTATAATTACGGAGAAGTTCTATCAATTTGCTGCATCGTATACAATTTTACTACTGAGTAAAATTAGCTCAGTTTTCTTTTGCTTAATTATAAATTGCATTTGCATGGTCAGTTGTTTTAAATCCTTTTATTAATGACTTTAAACTCACTGCTTCATCAAACATACGTCGATATTTGCCGTCGGGCCATCTCAAGAGTTTTCTAATTGCGTTTTTTCAGTCTTTTCCTAATAAACATATGCTTTTGACTTTTTCTTGTCGTAACAGCAAAATGTTTTACAGCAGAGGGACATTTTTTGGAACTGAACTCCACTGTAAGCAAACCTGGCTCTCTTGTCAAGTTTTGTTGTGTTTGAAACAGCAAGTGCGGTGGAAAAACTTTTTATCGAATCTGGTCTGAGCTTGCCTCGACATTCCTCGTTTTGCTTTCTCACTCATTCTGTTCGATTGCTGGGAATGAGACTTTCATTTAAATCTTTTTCTGCCAAAACCAAATAGAGAAAATTTGAGGCAATTTGAGAAAATTTGAGGCAATAGAGAAAATTTTGAGGCAATTTGACGCAAAATTTATCAAAACTGACAAAACAGCTTCAACATTCTCCACTTGGTGTACCGTTAATTGAAGAACCGTACTTTAATTGGTTCACGATGTTCTATAGTAGGTTTAACAAGCTCCTAGATCAACAAATCTCTAGCTTCAACATTGAGTCTCTTGAAAACTAGTTGTTGATAGCCTTTTTTGTGTTTTCGTCCAAAAAATTGGTTGTCGATGCCTTAAGTATGTTTTCGTCACCAAGTTATTTGTCATTGTCTGTTTAATTGGTCCATTATTTTTAGCCATTGGAATTTTCTCCTAGCGATTCCACTGTTTCATTTATTACACCAGTCAAAAAATTTGTATAACCGGGTCGCCTAACATGAACAACATACTGGACGAAAGTGTTGAATTACTAATGTAGAGTGTATTTGGATCAATCATTTCTTGTTCACTGTAGTTTTTTTAAGTTCACTGTAGTAGATCTGTATGTGCTCCATTGGTTAAACTACAGCTCAATATCAACATTCGTTGCGGTTGTTTTAACAATTTACTATCTTCTACAAATGTCTTCCAACATTCCTCAATACCGTTCCTGGTATCATCGAAGTTTTGGAAAATTAGTGCGTTTTTGGAAAATGTTAATTTTTTTCTTGTGTAAACTTCTTGTGTGAGATCACATTGCACGTAGCCGAATTTTGATTTCCCACAAATGTTTCGCAAGAGTGAATTGGAAGAAACAGGAAATTTGAAAAGAAAACTTGTTATAATTTGTTGTTCAGATTCATTAAATTGGTTTGCAAACAAAATGGAAGAAAAAGGTCTTTTGAAGGATAAATTTGTTCTAATATGTTCTTCTACGTTGTTTTCAAATTAATCCCAACTTGGAAACTCGTTGGTATCATCATGGTTTTCTTTTTCTTGTTTGATATCATCATTAATAAGGCTAGATCTGGCTTCTTGAAAAAAGCTGAAAAAAAACCTTCCCTTGCTTCAAGAAAAGTCTTACATTGGTTATAAAATTCATCACCTTTGAAGTAATTAGTTTGTTTGGAGATTCCCTCGAGTAAGAGTTTTCAATTTTCATTGCGGTCTGATTACTTGCCTATCCTTGAGTTTCATTGAATGCATTTCGTCACTGTATTCCCATCTTGTTTGCAAGCTATTGGTACATAAAAAAGGATAAAGTTGACTGGCATCATTCCCAACGATTTATTGAGAAAACAATTGAGGGGCCACATGTCATATCTTTTTGTATTTTTTTCCACTAAGTTTGTACGATTCGGTAGTGTGCAATTATTAACAATAATAATTGTTAAAATTTGATCATTTTTTGCATTGCGCCCAGGGTAGGAACGACGAACCATTTTTTTATACCACTCTAAAAATTTGAGAAATTTTGTCATGTTTTTCTTTTTTTTTAGATTGAGGTCAGGTAATTGTAAATTTGCAGTCCTGTAGGTGATTTTATTTCTAGCCCAAATTGTTTCCTTGCTTACCCTGCGGTTGAACCAGTGTTGAGAAGATTCTGAAAACAATCAATTTTTAATGACGGTTCGCTTTTCTCCAAATTGCTGTAGAAGTCATCAGACATCGGTAGTTATTTTTGTTGCTGTCCATCACTTCCATGAAAAGCATCCTGACATCTCACTGAGGGTGTAAGCGTTCAAAAATTGAGTCTAAGAAAATTAGCTTCACCCAAACATTTCTTAATGTCCAGCACTTGGTTGTCTCCAATTTTGAAAGATACAAATTCAATTGTTTTTCTAGATAACTGAAGGTTAAATACCAATATTACTGATAAGGCATGGAACGAGATACAAATTAAGGAAATTCATATCAAACCTTCCTTTGTTGAAACTAAACACTGATAAGGTTTTCATTGTATTTCTTCAGCTGTTGCATCAATTCAATCAAACTTTTTTTTAATTCTAAGCAAATTGGGGGATGCGTTGGTTTCTTTCTCATGCTCGATACAACTGTCATCGTATTATCATGCTTCACTTTTTTGAAAGTGCCCCGTTCACTAAGGATAGAGAAAATTACATGTAATTCAATTTCGAGAAAACTTTATCGCAACCCCCTTTTATTTATTTCTGCTAACCTTTCCAAGTTTGCAACACAATCATTAACATAGAATTGTGGATATTTCTCACAGAAAAATATAGACTATATTTTCAACATTAAGTATATTATCCATCGAAACTGTTTATGGCTCACATCACGTTTTTTCAGGAAAATCCTTAAAGATGCTTGATGCCGATGTTTCAACCTCAATTTGATGTTAAAGAAGTGCAACTGCACGATTTAAAAAAAAATAGTCAATGTTTGTTTGCTTTCTTGATTCTGAAATCAATTAGCTAAACTGATGGTTTTCATATTTATTTATTATTGTTGTCAAGTCTGATTTGGTGCAAAGCAACATTGACTTATCAAAGAAAGTGTTATTTTCATGAGCGTAGAAATAACAGTATTGACCGGTTTCAAAAACTCGTAACACTAAGTAACACGAGTTAATCCAGTTTTTATTAATTAGATTGAGTGCTAGATTCGAAAACTGAAAAAAGAATAACTAGTGGCGTCCATTTTCCATTTTGGTGTTTGTCAAGAAAAGTTGACAGTCATTCAAATCGTCTCGTGATTGTTCACTACCCTTTCCATTTTCAAGAACTTGTTCAATTCAACAACAGAATCACACGTTTTACCTGCGTTCAGTCCTTGATTCTTGATGCTACATTGTTGGAGTGAACAAGAATTTGAAAAATCCTTCTCAATAGATGCAAATTTTGTTGACTTTGTTGTAGTCTTAGCATGATTCTTGCTGTCATGGAAACTAGTTTCCGGCGGATTAAAAGAACCAACATTACATTCTGGACAAAGAATAAATTCCTCGCCCACCTTTTTTGATGTCGAGTTGCCTGTTGACGAAAATACCTCTTAATGCAGTCCCCGCAATTCAATTTCTCTTTTCGACTGAGAGTCTGTATCTGGAAAAAAGGGTAGCTTTAGTCTTTACCAGAAATAGAATCAAAAACATTTGGTCCCTACAAAAATAGAAGACTTGAAACGTAACAAAAACAGTAAAAAGCTTATACTTTCTTGGAAATGTTCAGACAAGTTGAAAGTATTTTCAAACTGTTGTACAAATTCTAGAATTGTTGTTTTTAAACTAAAAGAAAATCAGAACAAGGTTGATTCTGTTTGATATTGCTCAAAGAAAGTCAATCAATGAGAATATAGTTTTTTAACCTACATTGTTTGAGAACTGTTTTCCATCCAAAAAAACTTTGATGTTTTCGTTAAAAAAATTTGAAAAAATTCTATCCAGAAAGAATTGAGTTGTATCGACTTTTTACATGAAAAAACAATTCATTTGAATTTTTTGTTGGTTCAATAAACGTTGATTCCTTATTTTTCCGTAAACTTTTCTTCATTTAACTCGTACGAAATAGGGTTTTCCATTTGAATAAAGGCTTTTTAGGAATCTTATTTTTGATTTTTGAAAGAATCATTGTTGAACCAAATATTGAGCATCAAAATTTCGAACTCACCGCAGAGCTTCATCTAACACAAAAAAAATTGTTTTTTTTTCCCGCAAATTCTCAGTTTGATTAAAAAAACATATGATAAATTATAAAAGTCCAGTTTTGTTTCGTACTCAAAACCCAAAATTGTCAAAATTTTCTCAAAAAGTAACCTTTTTTTGACGTAATTTACAGAGCGCACATTCGTTTACGATAAAATTTTTAATTAGTCGTCAAAAATCTACTTTTGATTGTGTTTTTTTACTCTTACTTTTTAGTATCTGCATTTGTTCTTATCTTTTTGGAGAATGTGAACGGTAACTCATTTTGCAGTTTGTTTTGTTTACATATTGACTTAATTAGGGACGACATGAGTAAGGCTGTGAAAACAAGTTTAAAAATGATTTTTTTTCATTGCATACGACTTGAGTGAAAAGTGTCCGTATAAGAGTGCTTTAATTTGATGGGACACAGTTAAGTGCCATATTAGGAAACTTGTCTCTGACAAGCTAAACCCACAATTTTGATTGACGGTACACCTCACTCTCAACTTAAACTGTTTTTTTTCTACTCAACTACCGTCAACTACTTATCACCTTATTGCATTCAGTGAAATAAAGCAAAACCCGAGCTATTCAGTATGTTTTGCTCTGACAAAACAAAAATTTTTTGTAGTCTGTGGAATTTTTCAACGACATGTATAAAACACAAGTGCGAGAGATAGACTCTAAAGTCTTTTTACTCAGTCGAATCTCCCAGTTCAAGTTTAGCATATGGTTGAATTTATGCGAAGAGGTTTCAATTATCATCATATGATTCCAGATACCATCTCGGAGAACCAACTTGGGTTAATGCAAAGATGGAGGAAAAGTCCGACTATGTTCTAACGATTTAAAAGTTGAAAATTATTTGTATTGTTATCCAAATTTCAAAATAGAAAATATTTAAAAATTGCGGTAGAAAATTTCGAAAAACTTTGCAAAACAAGTTTTCTACAACAGTGGTTTTCTTTTTACATTTTTTTGCATCAAAATTTGTTTTATGTGTAAAAGTTTGTTCCATCAAAAGCTTTCTTCCGGTCTAAAAAAGGTGTTTATCAGAACTTAAACTTAAGTAACTACAAAAAAATAAAAGAGTGGTGTCGTGTTGACGTTGACGGAGATCTTATTACTTTTTCATTGTTTAGAAACATCGTTAATTCAGTAACTTTAGTTCAAAAATGGAGAAAAATTTATTCAAATGAGAACACTGCCAGAGTTATGAATAATTCCGAAATAAAAACTTTGAATTAGATTAATTGGTCAATCATTATTTAATGAACCAAATGTAATTCTTAAAAAACAAAAATTATAAACCAAGAAAACCCAAAGTAGCTGTTGAATCATTGTTAGTGGTTGATTTTGAGGTTCCGTACAAAATTTTTTATAAATAATCTGGAGATGAATGAAAAATTATATTTATGAATATTTCATGCTGATTGGTTAAAATCAAAAATGATATAAGCTTCCGAAAAAGTGAAAGCTCAGTTCTGATTTGTTGATATCAAAATGGAGAAAACTCCATTATAAGTAGAGCTTGATTATAATTGGTTTTATGCAAATTGACAAAAACTTTCAATTTGAGAGTTTGTTTGAAATTCATCCTTTTTCTCATAGAATTTTATTTTAAAAAATTCACTCAAATTTAAGATATTTTTGGCAGTGAAAATACATTTTACGCCAATTATCTCAGATTGGCATATTTAACGTGAGTTACTTCCCAAAAATCTTGATTTTTGCATTAATTTTTGTTTTAGTTTTAATATAGTTGTAATTTTGGTTTAATTGTCATCGACAAAAAAAATCCAGGAAGGCTTGAATCATGACATTGGACCAAAAAATTTTAACGAAAGCTGACTTTATTGATCAATTGAAATGAATTTCTTGACTGAATTTAAAGTTAGCTGGACAAAAAACTGGTTAAGTGTTCAATGGAAACTGTGAATGGAAAACGTTGTATAGATGCTGAGTCTAATATGAATAATTTTTCTTTACTTTAGATTTCTTGAATAACTTTATATTAAGTTGAAACGTTGATTATTTTTCCTAAAACTTGAGATTTTTCCGCAAAAAAAAATAGACATTTGAACTTTACCATTCAAAACGTTGAAGTCTATAATATCACATTGAAAAAATTTTTCCCTATCCTAAAAGATAGAGTCTTTGGTAAATAGAGTCTTAAACATTGCAGCATCAGCAAAATCAGACCCCAAAAAATTACCGTCTTACCATCTGAAACTCTGAAACTTAAGTTAATGCTTGGTAAACCTATAGCATATCTTAATACATAGGGTGGAGACAGGATAGCTATTCCCTATCCGAATACATGGTGGCTCCAACCCCACACAATTTGAATCCAACCTATACTACTGATCGAAAAGATGTCCTTTCTTTAACTATTTGAGTTTTAGCCGTTCAGTTCAATTTGCTGGCAATAAATGACAATGTGACAATGAACTGTTGAACATTGATCTGATTTTGGCCTGTTGCGGAATCCGTTTACATTTCACAAATGCACAGTTTGGCCCCGTAATGGTCAGAGGAAACAGATACATTTATGAACTAACCCTTTTTGTTTTGTTTTTTGCTCATGAATAATTCAAGCTGGTTTTTAAAACTCATTTTCAATCAAAACGGAAATCAGAAACTGCAAATAGGATGCTACTAGGCTTTAACTGCAAAACGATAATATATATTTTTTCACCCCAATCACAAAAAAAATATATCGAACAGACTTTTTTGTATAAGCTCAACAAGAGAATGTCATCATTAGAAACTTATTGTTCTGACTTTCGATACGAAATTAACGGAATATTTGTGCTCGAGGTGGGTTTTTTTCTTCAGACAAACTTCAACATTTTAACTGGCCATTTTTGACGGAATTTTTTAATATAATTTGAAAGATATTGTTGTCGTGAGCTGAAATTTGAAAGGATATTTCACCTGTGATCATTTTTTGTGAAGTTATAGGGGCTGAAAGGTTGCCATTTCGGTCAATTTGGGACATTTAACGAGCGATATATTTCGCGCTATTAACGCGTAAGCGGAGAGTTAATCCGTCTTAAAAATTGCTCCAAATCGGTTGAAAGAAGCTTGTTTACCTTAATTCATTTTTTACAAGGAGCAAATTCTATCCTACTGTACGTTAAATGCCGCGTGGAGGGACAAATTTCATTGGATAAAAGATTTTTCACTTTGTTTTATTTCGTTTGATTTTTCAAAATTATTGCTACTCCACAAACTTTAAAATGCAGTCGGAACATTCAGGGCTTCGCCCTGATACGAGCAGTCTTGTTGCTGTATAAACTCAACAACACAAAGTCAGTTCAAAAACTTAGTTCTTGCTTAAGTTCAACAAAAGAACGTAAATGTAACGAAATCACAATTCTTTGATGTCACAAAATTGAGGCGGATTTCGTTGTCACAAAATGCTGAGTCATTTCAATTTCATGGTGTTTTTCACATAAAATGCAATTTACCTAAATCAGACAGAATAGGACCCAAACTGTTAATCGAATGAAAAAAAATGATCCATTAAAAAATATCGACTGAAAATTCCTGTCATAATTATCAGGCTTTTAACAGTTCAAACAAACAAACAGATCGCCTAATATATGCAACAAACAAAAATTGGCACGTTGAATTTTTTTCTCCGACTTTCGAAACGAAAGTGACGGAATATTTGTGCTCGGGGTGGTTTTTTTTTCTTCAGACAATATTCGACTTTTTAACTAGCCATTTTTGACAGATTTTTTTTATATCATTCGAAAAAGTATTGTTTTCCTGAGCTAAAATTTGAAAAGATATTTTACCTGTGATGTTTATTTTGTGAAGTTATGGGGGTTTAAAGATTGTCATTTTGGCCAATTTGGGACAATTAACGCGCGATATATCTCGCACTATTAACGCGTAAGCGGAGAGTTAATCCGTCTTATTCCAAATTGGTTGAAAGAAGCTTATTTGCCATAAATTATTTGTTACAAGGAGGAAAATCTATCCTTTTGTTCTTTATTGGGTGTGTGGGGGATAATTTTCATTAAAAATTTCAAATTAAAAAAAAAAAAATTTCATTTTGTTTTATTTCATTAAATTTTTTAATGTTATCACTGCTCCATAAACCTTAAAAGGCAGTCGGAAGATTCAGGGGCTTCGCCCTGATACGAGGAGTTTTGTTTGATTATGTTATTGATAATTGTTATCATATGCGCTTTATATACTTTAATGCTGATGATTGATTTCTTATTTCTAAAACGTCGTGTTTGAAAACACCACTGACATTAGAGATGTTCCCTAAACAAAAACCCTTCAAAATCCATTGTGAGGTCACATAATTCTCTCAAAAAAATTGACCTATTGCTGTGCATAGGTCCTGCCTTTTCTTTTTTAAATGTTTTTTGTTTTTTGTGGCACCTTTTTTTGGCAGACAAGTTTAGATATATTTTTGGCACGAAAATTTAAAAAAAAGATTCTAGCGAAAAGCGTTCGAAAAAACTGGCAGTTTATGGTCAGGTTATAAAAGCTTATGATCAAACTTGTTGCAGGAAGTTATTATTTTTCTTGACTGAGTGTAGAATTTTTTTGACTGAATGTAGTTTTGTAGTGTTTGGGTAGAACTCAGAAGATGATAATTTAGCAGGCTTAGAAATCACATCACTTTTGACAAAAACAGGCTAGAATTTATTTCTACCGAAACCAGAGTTTTGTCAGCGAAACTCTACTCCGAGCCAGATATGAACCTGACATCCCTCACTTTTGAACCTTTTTTTATCAATTCTAATTACCGATTTGATATAAAGAAGTATTATGTGGTATATGCTGTATTTCTCTCTGACATTTAAAAATATAATTTAGGACACCCAATTCACAATATCTCAACTGGCATCATCTGCTTTGTCTCCGGGTACTAAATACACAGTGTGTGTGGAACTGACAGCTACGAGTGCAGGTGGAGTCAACTACGAGATCAACACAGATGATTCTGGATTCCAGTTTTGCACAAGTTAGCTTATAAACCGAAACTTTTAGGCGTCGCTTCCACAGAAAAGGGATTATACGATTTTACAAAGCCACTAGGCAATTTTTTTGAGCAAGTCGTTTGAGTTTTTTTGCTTCAAAAACTATTTGCTCTGAAGATTGGTTATACCGTTGTAGATTTTTGGGCAAATGGTGCTGCAGCCCTTTTTTTCAAAAAATAAAAAATGTGAAACATTTTTTTGAGTCCACTTCTGCGATACCATTTATTTTGAATATTTGTTAATTTCAGAACCCGAAAGTGTGACAACACTTGTCCTAGAAAGCGTCAGCTCTGCCTCAATGACCTCGGCAACCGCCTCCAGTTTTGCGCCCTCAAGTGGAAGTTCAGATTCAGTTCGACTGACAGCCACTTGCGAAACAACAAGTGATGTATCATTAAATAAAAACATAGATGTTTTACTTGGTTATACTTACGTGTATAATTTTTTTGAAATTTTCTATTATATAATTTTTTCGTCGCTGCTGAAGAATTTCCATTCGTGGGCGGGCAATGCAAGAGACAAATAATAAAACTTAAATGAAAGAATTACAATGCTAACGATTTAAAGCAATTTTTATGAATGAGAGCGCGAAACAAAAAATAAATTACATCAAAATTACAATAGTTACGCAAGCAGTTTCTTACGACAGATCTATTTAACAATCCCCTTATGGTACCAAGTAACAAATCTCCCTACCACCCTATAAGGAAATAATTCAACGGTTAATAATATGAATTTTTGAGCCTAGTGTAACGAATTTCCTCTCACCCCTAATGCAAAGGGGGGAATAGATAAATGAGATCCCTTACCAGACATACTGGGTAAATTTTTCTACTTCTGTTAATTGAGTTTTTCTGCATTCTTTTTCTTGATTTAATTTATGACTAGAACGGATTTTAACCGGTTTAATGATTCCATCAAAAGTTAAATTCAATTTTTGCTTTCTGTTCCGACCATTGAAAAAGGTGAGGAACTTTGCATTCGGGTGTGTTTTAGTTTTTTTCTTTTTGTTTTCGATGCAAAATTAGGTACCACAAATAATTATCGGACTGATTTGAGTGATGTTCCATATTGAACCCCGTGATTCGAAACATTTTTTGTTTTTCGTCATATTTCGAGCTAATAAATAAGCTTGCTATGGCTTATTTTAATGGCTTAAAAGCTTACAATATCAGAATAAAAGCCGTCTTCAGTTTTACTCGAGGAAAGTTATTTTGTTTGCAGTATTATAGCGCTGTTTTGGAATCAAAAACTACAAAAACTCAAAAAAGTGCAAAAAAAATGTACAATTTTTGAAAATTTTCTTGTTGATTTTTTAAATTCATTTTTCTACAAAAATTATTTTCCAGTTTGCTTACTTCCTAGAAACTTTCAAAAAATTATATGTTATGGTTTTTCGTTAAGCTCATTTTATCATACCACGCCGAAAAAACGACCCTATTTTTAAAAAAAATGTTTTCTTTTTTAAGAAAGTAGTCGGAACACTCTGTGCTACTTGCACAGTAATTGGCTATCCTTGTTTTTATTGCAGATTTTTTTTGCAAAAAAAAAACATTTTTGTTGCCTAGAGAATGAATTATTTAAACGTAGACGAGAAATGAGCATGCGTTTCAGATTGAAAGCTATTTTTTTAAGTTACAGAACAGGAGTTGAAACTTGCATACAAAATAGAAAACTCAGAAAGCGAGCAAAACTTTAAGTCTCAAAAACAAAAGTTTTAAAACAACTAGCGCTAATAGGTGTGTCATCTCAAAAACTAAACCTCTAAACCGTTTGAAGCAATTTTTATAAATGTGAGCCCGAAGCAAAAAAAAAGTTACATCAAAATCACAATAGTTACGCAAATAGTTTCTTACGACGGATTTGGCGAATTATCCCGCACAACAAAATTGGTCCAAAGTTGAATTGAGAAACTAGTTCGTCTTTTTTTTCGTGTGACTCAAATTTCCACACTTGATCTTTGATGTCGTCCAAAATTCATAGCTTTTGAACTTTTTCCCGAAAATAATTCGGTATGGGTTAAGGGACAGTCGGAACATTCAGTGCTTTGCTCTGATATACGAGCAGTCTGGCTTACAACCTAATCGGTTTCAACTCGAACACTATTTTATCTAATCAACTTAAAACATCCTGATTTTACCTGCAGCACAATTAAAACACGGAGAAATTAAGTCAACGGAGGCGATAAAAACATTCATAAACTGTCTTTTTTGATAAACAGACGAAGCATGAAATCAGCACCCATTAAGCCCAATCAAAACAATTTTTGTTGATTTGGTGTTATCATAGGGTTCGCAGTTCTCAAGATTACTATCCAGCCGTTAGAGCTCAATGCATCTAACGGCTTGATAACAATCATGTACTATGATAACTTTAAAGTCTTAATGGGTTTAATGGGTGCTTGATTGGGCTTAACACCATTTCTTGAGTAACCTTACTGTTTTGATGCATACCTTTGAGGTTAATCTTAGCACCAGTTCATTTGCTGAAAACTGTCATTTGCTTGCTCAATGGCAGGGGCGGAATTAGGAGAGGCGGGGGCGGACGTTTTCCTTCCCTCAGCCCCCCCCCCCCCCCTCGAGAAAATCCTAGATCCGCCCCTGCTCAATGGCATTTGTTTTTTTGAACAAGATGCCAAAACGCTTGACTTTTTTTTTACCCAGAATACAACTGCCTAAACTTATTTTTTTTTCAGTTATAGTCCAAAGGGGAATTGCACAGTAAAAAGTTTGTAACACTTTCTGCTTTTTTATTTGATCAGTTGTACAAAAACAAAAAGGATTGATGGCTGCTAAGTTTTTTAAAGCACCCATCACAATGCTTCTTTGTAGTTATGTGAGAAGTTAATAGCGGTTTGATTAAGATTACAGTCACTCGTACGATTATCTGGGATTGACACCAGATTTAAGAAGGCAAAGGCTCCGAAAACATTGGGGGAGAATATAGCCTTTTTAACTTTTAGCGATGAAACGTTATTCACTTCACTTTATCCAAAAAAGAACCACAAACATCGCTTGCTTGCTCCTGATGATACTCCTTCAAAATATGGTTTGTTTGCTTTTTTAAGACACAACTAAGTTTAATGTGCCACTAGTGCTTAAAGCTTTCCAAACGCACATGCTGGAAAAAGGTCATCTATTTTTTGTCAAATTGAACTGCGGAATGACGGGAATAGGCCAAAAGTTTTGTACTGGAATGAAAAAAAAACAAGACATTGGGTAAAAAACGGGACGTTATGGTTAGCAACACTTGAAACGGGCGTTAGAAACATAAAGAACGAGTGCTAGACAGAGCAGTGTGCTTGAAAAACACTAATAACGAGATTGCATTAGGGTAAGCAGAAATGGTCGCTGCGCTTTGTTATGGTTAGAACTAAACACCCCGTTTGGTTTATGCAGCTCTACCATCAACAGGTGCATTACTTGTGACTTGAAACAAATCCACTGATACCAATGAAGTCGCATTAGGTTGATTTTGCTATGAAATCGGTTTGATCACTTGCTACTGCTGTTCAGAAACAACTGCGAAAAAGTTTGCTGACGCAAAGTTATCAATTTTTTTTGCCAGCTATTTTGTCTTAGCTAGCCTTGAAATTTGTATCTACTTATAAATTTTTATAACTTGGTGATGTATTCATAAAATTATTTTTTACGGTACGAATTTGAATGATAAATTGGCCCAAGCTAGTCAAAACAACCGGTGTTTGTCCTTGAGGGTCTGCCTTAAAAATCGTTGAACCAAAACAGAACCCTAACTGGACGGCATTTTTCTGAGCCCTACTTCATAGACTTTTCACGCTCAAAACTGCACAATTAGGCCTGAATATACCAAAAAATAAATTTGGGACAATTTTTTTTCCGACGATTGATTTTTCCAATTGGTACAAACTGTAGTATTTGGCATATTAGAGCCAATGACAACAATTAGAGACAAACTCGTACTGAGTTGAAAAACGTTTCTTTTTACGAACAATTTTTTTATTTCAGCGAATTTTAGGGGTTCATAAGGACATTTGAAGCCTTTCAACTGTATGAAAAAATTTGAAACATTTTTTTGCAGCAACAAAGAGGTGAACGTCACATTTCTTGCTTTTTGTGACTGGTTTCGACCACAAAGTTCAGGAAAATCTTCAGATACGTCCTTATCCGAAAATGTGTCGTGACGCAAAACTACCCAAAAATGAATTAAACTTATCAACAGTGTGGGATAACAACAGACAGACTCTCAACTGATAAAACAAAATGTATTATGTGAATTGATCACTAGAACTAACAATAACGTATTCTGTATCTTTCACCAGAAAACGAGAGAGTGATTCTTTCATTCAACAAGCCACTAACTCGGTCGACTGGTACCGACCTTGATATATCAATCAATAAAACCAAGCTGACTCACACTACTGTGACCTTTAACACCATCTTAAAAACACAATAACAATTTCATAAGGGGTGGCCCTCCTGGCGTACCACACTTCCCCCCTTTAAAAAATTTCTGATCAACAGAAAATATCAGCTCAAAAATAAGTCTAAGTAGGAGTTTCGAATTTTTCAGTTTTAGTTTTTTGCTAACTCTTTTTCTGATGCTCTACATTAGGGTTCTTTTTGAAATAGTTTCATTTTCTTCTTGGAGACGGAGATGATGATAGCTCCTCTGCCGACTCTGGAATAGTTATCCCTCTGGAAAATCCTAGCACTGACGCATCTGATACCTCCTTTACCTCATGACGTATGGGACTGCTGTAGAATTGTGTCTGCTTCTAACTGCGTCCTGAAGTTCGGGACGACGATGATTCATTCCCATCTTGTTCTGCTGTAGTATTTGGTGTGAAATTATGTGGGGTGTCTGCCGACTTGTTAGGGCTGGTTTCCGGAGTTGGTTTTACAATTGTTAGGTGGCAGGACTTCGTAGTAATATTAGATTCCCCCACTTGGTCATCTTCCGAGGATACTGGCATTAATCTAGTTGCATCTGAGACAACCTCTGCACCAGGTTATAAAGTGACTCTGCTGGTAATGTTGGACCTTCTATTATCACTCTTGACCGAAATTGGAACTACTTTAGAACTTGACGGTTGGTCAATTGGTGAAGAGCTCGTCATTAGTGGGTTGATGACGCCTCCTGAACTTGACGACAATCTTGTTAGGTCCGTTATCGGAACTGGAGGTTTAGAAGTCTGGATCGGTGTGCTGGCCCTGGATACGCTGGGTGCAATCCTCCGAAATTTTCCGTGGAAAGGGACTGTCGTTTCTGCCAGTTTTGTTGACGCTGACAATTTTCTCGGGTGTGCTTGTGCCTTCGGATCTATCAGTTCGTCTGATGAGGAAGATGACGAGAACTTCCTTTGTCTCCTTATTCTTTTTCCAGTTACTGGCTTGCTGGGTCCTTGTCGACTTGAGGTTTGGGATTTATCTAACCTAAATGAAATGTTAGTTTTGCTAATATTTTCGCCGAATCTTTAATATACGTTGAAGGAATGACTTTGATAGCCTCATGCAAATAACGTTTAAATAATTGTTCCTTAATTTATGATTTGCCACTTTCCTGAATTTTTTAAGTGATTTTGGATTAGATAAGAGCACTGACTCTAGCTTACATTTAGTATTGCATGTTGGTGAATCCACTGTATCTTGTCTAAAACTCAGAGTCCCTGTTGTTAAGCTGTTTCTGAGAAAAGCCGCTAGGAATTGCTTTCTCTCTGTTAATGTGCGGAGAGCCCGGCATCCTTCTTCGTGAGTCAGCTTGTTATTCCAAACCGTCCATTCATTCGCTGATTTGGTTAACTGTTCGAGGGACCTATAGTAAGGTCTGTTCGCAATCTGTGTAATTTCTTGTTTGAATTTAGGCAATACGTCTCGGCTTTGGCAGCCCTTCCTGACTACTTTGATTCGAGGTCTGCTTTCGCATGTCTCTCTTCTGTCCGCCGCAGTCAAGAGATCTCTTTCCAGTTTTTGCTCGTCTAAAAGTAGTTTATATTTAAGATTGTCGGTCGCTAACAACCGTTCAGAGTTTGGCTTCCTACTAAAATGTAATTCAAACGAAACAGAGCTAGTCCTGTTACTGAAATTCTTCTTATCCAAATATCTTCGATTATCAATTTTAGAGCCGAATGAAACTCTGGTGGATTATTTTTCAACTGTAAGGTTCCCAAGTTCCTTTAAATCGTCTGTATTGCACGCTCTATCAATCAGCAACCAGGGTGATCTCCGACTGAGCAGAAAATGTGTTTAATGCCTTTTGATTTGCAAAATTAATTTGCGACCCTGTTTATAAAACCAGAACATTCGTCCGTTCTGATTGCCTTCGGAATACTATCGTAAAAAAGTTCTCCAAGAATTTTAAAATTTGTAGGCTCCAGTCGATTTGGTGAGCATTGCAGACATATTTAGAATAACGGTCAATAGCTACCAGAATATAGGTTTGATTTTTTACACTGTCTGATAATGGGCCCGCGTAGTCCAGCTGGTCTTCCTCCTTAGGAGCATTTAGTAGAGGATGAGATTTGTAATTTTAAAAGGACTCATTGGTTTTAAATTCTTACCGAATAGGGTGTATCCTCTGCAGTTCTTGCAAAGATTTTCTATGTTTCTATGGATCCTCTACCAACAAAAATACTGGACTGCGTCCACTATCATTTCTAGACCTGGATGCGAGCGGTGCAAGCGTGACAACACTGGCCGTTGGAGACAACTTGGGGTCGCGATTCTGTCATCGATCATTATGCAGCCGTCAACCATCGTTGCTGAGTCCCAAAAGGTCTTGATGTAAGGGTCTATCGTGGCAAAGCCTTCATAATCCTTATTTCTTATCGCTGTAATCATCAGTCTGAGCGTTGCATCTTGGTCTGTTAGCTCGCTGAGTATGTTTGCGTCTAAAATGCCTATCAGACCCTGTAGTGACTTTTTATCTTCGGCGACTATTCTTTGACGCAGTGATACTCGATTTACTTGCTTTATCGCTCGTTTCGGTCGAGTAATTCGTTGCTTCCGAAAGTTAGCGATTATAGTGGCTTACTTGGTTCGTCGGAGATCACCTGCTTGCGCTGACGAAATTCTTCTGGGTTTCTTCGCCTTCCATCTGCGGATAGGTCATGAACGACCAAACTGAATTTTATGAAGAGGCGCGAATTCATTCAAGAGTATTCTAAAACTTTCATCTATTATAAACTCTTCAGAAGCGTTCGACATAGCTAAAATTGAAAAGTTTTTACAAGTTGTTGATTCGCTAACGACGATTTTATTTTGATAATATGGCACAGTTGATTTAAATATTTTGCAGATAGGTACAGGAGGAGACTGGGTTATGTTATTGGATATTAGAGAATGCTCAGGAATTCCGCCAGAGAATTGAGTATGATATGTCGAATCTGATTGGTTCCCGTTTGTGCATAAATTAACTGCGCCCTCTTGTGGCGAGTATTCATAGTACAGTTTGCTCAATTGAGTTTGGGTCAAAAAACAGTGCATAAATTAGTGGAGCCCTCTCGCGGTGTTCATCCATATTACAGTTTACTCAACTGTGATTGGCGCAAATCTATGCACAAATTCGTAACGCCCTCTCGCTGTGTATCCATAATACAACTTGAGATTTGTTTGGCGGTTAGAAGCAATCGTCAAAATTCCTGAAAAAAAACGATCGTTGTACTAAAAATTGTTTATACATGGGATGCTTTCTGATACATCCTGTTTAAAAACAGGGTTAGGTAAATAATTAAACTCCTTGTTGTTACACTTTTAGATTGAGCAAGCGGAAAAGAAATTGTGAGTCGATTTCACTACGAACTGTTCATCGACACTTGATGGTTGGGGTCATCAAATGTTGGGTGACGTGATGTATTCCTAGCTTTGTACCCGCAATATGTATGACTTTGAAATCAAAAGGTAGTAACCAGTCTACCCATCTGGTCAGTCAAGATTGATAGGATTTTTTTACCTCTCTTTGACTGAAACGCTGAGATGATTGCTTCAGGGTCGGTTAAAACCTCCCCAGTAAAAAGTTTTGGATATGACCAAAAGTTTGGGATATGACCACACTATGGCTAGTAGCTCTAATTTGTTAGTGCTGTATTTCTTTTCCTGAATTTTCAAAAATCTGGAAGCGATTGATATCGGAACCCTTGGACCATCTGGTAACTCCTGTTCCAAGGCTGAACCTAGTCCACTATGACCAGCGTCGCATTTCACCCTGGAATTTCTCTTTTGGTCCTTTTGATACATTTTTGTAATGTTTGATAATAAATTGAGCGTATCTTCGAAACCCTTTTGTTGGTCTGCTCCCCACACGAATATTTGTTTATTGCTCATTTTTAACGAAGGTCTGAACTGTTTGGTCAGGAGATGACAGTTTGGTAGGAATTTCTGTAGGTAGTTGAGGACTCCCATAAAAGAACGAAGTGTTGGGGGTTTGATAGCTAGGACTACCTGTACTTTTGAGAGTTTGGGTTGGTACCCAGTTTTACAACTATCGAAACCTAACCACGATATTCTGTTTACAGAAAATCCTACTTTGATACTTTTAGAGCAAAACTTTTTGTCTATTTAAAAAGACGTTTTCTACAATTTTCCAACAGATCCTTTCGAAACCATTAGTAAATTTTCCAGAAAACAAATGACTCCCTTGATATTTTGTAGGTTGTTGTCCATTGCCTTTTGAAAATCTTTGGGCATATCTGTGAGGCCGTAAAAAACCCGGTTTTTAAACGATAGGTACCTCTTGTTTCCCCACATACAATACTAAAATTGCAGTGGCTACTGACTAGATCACCAGTTAAGAAATTGCTAAAAGCATGTTTTAAGTTAAGTGACTGAAACCAAACTTTGCTAGAGATATTCGCGTTGACAATTTGCGCGGCAATGTTGAATTGTTCCAGAAGCTTTAGTCTTTGGCATTGGTTTTTAAATATCTGGGCATTCATTGGCTTCGCGTCCATTGCTACTTTTAAGCAGCTGTCTTTTTTGGCTGTAATAATTATCGGTGCTACGAAACGGTCGCAGGTGCAATCGTTCAGTTTTACGATATGTCCATCTTTAATGAGATTCTTAATTTTAGTACCTACTTTGTCTTGGATACGTGTTGGTACTCTCCGACTTTTCTCTTGGATCGGAACCATAGGATCCTTGAATACCGAAATTACCCGTTGGTTTTTCGATCTGCCATCTCTGGTGAATACGTCTTTGAATTTCTCCAAGAATTTCCTTCACCACAATCTGATTCGGTGGACGGCGATGAAATCTCGTTATTAAGGACTGGTCTTAATTAGGTGGTTTATACACCCAAAGCACTTTGAAGATCAAGACCTAATAGGCATCTAGTACGGTTCTCTGAAAGAAGGAACTTCGCTGAACTGATATGCCACCCTGGCGAAGAGACGTCTGCAATCAAAGTGTCAAATAATTTGATTGTTCTTCTATTGTAATCTACAGAATGAGTGTCAATAGACATCTCAAAGATTGACAATAGGTTTAAATTGGCGCTCGATTTGACGAGTATATCTGCGGTTTTCTTGTTAAAAAAAGATGCTGGGCTACCCGTGTCTACGGTGGCTTTAAAAAACGTTTTGCTGACTCTCAGGGTGATTTGTAGACATCTGCTTTTTCCATTAGCAGATTTGGTGACTTCTAGCTTTTGACTATATTTTGGGGTTTTGGTTCCTGATGGTTAGTTAGGACCTTTGGTGGAATGTTCAAAATCGAATATTCCGACTCACTGTCCGATGCAAAAAAAACGCACATCTCTTCTGCTGCGATTTCTGTGAGTCACCTACATTGTTCCTGAAAATGCAGCATCTGGCAAAATGACCTCTTTTGTTACAGTTTTTACACGTCACGTCCTTTGCCGGGCATGGAGGTTTTTGTTTTGGGGAATAATCCTTCCACAAAATTAACATGGTTTGTTCTCTCTTTGTTGGTTTTGGTTATGGCAGTTGTTGAGTTTTCCTCTAGAGCTTTATGCTCGCTTTGTTCTGTTTTGGATGTTGTTCTTCTGCTGAACTAATAGGGTTGGTTCCTGTTTGGTTTGAAATGAATATGGACAGTTCTGGCCGGAATTAGTATTTGTATTAGATGGTACTGAGAGATTCAACTGTTTTTGTAATGTAGAGGCAGTGACATAACATTTATCTTGAAGGAAAGCCGATTTGAGGGTTTCTTCAGGAGAATTACCCAGTCTGATACAAAGATCACTTTCAATGTCTTTGAATCTTATTTTGGCGATGAAGATGTCTTGGACAACCTCTTTTTCATTGTCAATTGCCCAACCACACTGGGCTGCTTGGCCCGGAAGTCTCAGGAAGAGGTTCTCCAGACTTTCGCGATCTGATTGTTGCGTGTTGTAGAGATTTATTCTTTCGATAATTTAGTTTTTGTCCTTTTTGAAAAGTGTCTCGCAATAATTGTGGAAGTCGCGAATTTTGATCGTTGCGATACCTACATGAGCGTGGCTTTCTAAGAATGTTTTCTTACGTTCTGATCCCGAAGAGAAGAATAATCGCGATTTGATCCTTTGGTACGCCTCATGAAAAAAAAAACATTTGGGCTAATTTTTGGTCTCTTTTTTCTTCTTCTCTCATTGATTTCGCTCGGTTTGCGAACTTCAGCTTTATCTGTTGCGATGTGATTGGCTTCTTCTGGTTGGGACTCTGTTTCTCCCTTTCTCTCTGGTCGCGGAGGGGGGTCGTCAAAAACTTTTACCGGGTCACTCAGTAGAATATTGGCGTTACAATATTCTTTTAGATTAACGGCTAAGAAAAATTGTCCAATCCACGATTCCCAGGGGAATAAAGGTTCCGTTGTTGATTTGGGCCGGAACGCTGGTACCCCTATAAAGTTAGTTCGGTCCTCGCCGAACAAAACTGCTGGCTGCGCCATGTGGGATAACAAGCGACATACTCATAAATGATAAAACAAAGTGTATAATGTGAATTGATAAACGAAAGTATCAATAACGAATTCTGTATTTTTCAACAGAAAACAAGAGAGTGATTTTTTCATTCAACATCAAGCTGCTAGGTCGGTCGACTGGTACCGACCTTGATATATCAATCAATATGACCAAGCTGACTCACACTACTGAGACCTTTAACACCACCTTAATAACACAATAACAACTTCGTAAGGGGCGACCCTCCTGTCGTACCACAATAATATCCCATGTGTTTATTGTACACTGATATAGACTGAGGTGCTTGAACTGCCAAATTAGTTTTTGGCACCCGATCGTTCCTACCGAGAGTAACTTCTGGTTCCCCTGCTGAGAATGTGCTCGAAACAGTCGCCGATTTGTTGTCATACCATTGGATTGCAACCAGCTGTATCTCTCGTGTGTTCAGCGTCTTAGTAATATACAAACCTCTAACAGGTTCCCGAAGTAGTCAAACTTCAGCCCAGGTGCGCGGCTTACAATCAGTTCCCGGATTAGATCTGTGCCACCTGCAAACCTGGTGAGTTGAACCAGTTGTCAAAGAAAAGCTTGAAACTTCTTTCCGATGGAATAAGTTTGGCGAGACGTAGTACTACTTGTCCAGGTTTTTTGACAATCCCACCATCCAAAAGTGCCTGAAAATTTCCACCATAAAACTCTGTTTTAAGGATTATCGACCAGAAAGTACAAACACTCCCCAACCCCACTTTTTCGGACCCCTCGACTGTCCAACCCCACAGACTTCGCACAGAATTAATTAATTCTGTTCGTGAAACTGTGTCGATAGCCCCGATAGTTCCTTCAACAGAATATTCGAAGTCCTCTTTACCCGGATCCGCCATTAACTCAACTGAAAAAAAATGAATTAAAATAATCGTTCTGCCGGGTGGTACGATTTTGTACTGTACCAAAAGCACAAATTTTTCCAGCGCCCAGACAGTAAAGATTCATATTTCCACGTTCTGGTAATTTATGGGGTGCCAGTGAATAGGTATTCAAAGTTTCAGAATCCTAAGTTATGTGAAAATAGGGGTACAATAAATATTCTGGGCCAAAACCGAGTGATTTTTCGTAGTCTGATCACGGTTGACAAAGGCGTCCTCTAGTAGATGCACGTGTCATTGGTAGCCATTTTTTTATTTTCTTAAACCGTGGTATTCAAAATTGGCTCGCTGTACGCTTTCCGCCAACATCAAGCACGTATGATTAGCCACTTAAATGCCACGTGTTGTTTTCTAACTCGGTACGACATCGTATCATCGTCCAGTTAGGGTGCGCGATGGCTGAACCAAAACAGAACCAAAAAACGGTTAAAACAGAATGTATCCTTTTTCATATTAAAATATGATTAGGTGGGGGACTCGGATCTACGCCAAACCGATCTACTTGCTACAGCGGTACATTATTTTATACCGCTTGGCCAAGTCAACCTCTATGTAGTTAATTTCGAAGACATCAAAGTGCACGTTCAAGTATCTTTTTTTTGCGGCAACTTCGTCAGCCGATAAACACGGAGGAATGGGAGCGACCAGTACAATCGGACGGTTCATTATGCTAGCAACGCTTTTAATGCCGGCGGATCGAGCACGTGCTTTTTTGTCATAATGCAGTTTGAATATATGATCAAGTGGGAAATGCCCACGCGGATGTTAGGCACAATGACCCACACCAAGCCAACAGTTTTTAAAATTTCATTTGAATTTGCCTGCCATTTTGTGTTTCCGATGAGGGAACGTAGGTATTCCCGCTAACCAACGTGACAACAATGCTTTAGCGTATAATTGCACTCTAGCGTAACGCCTGTTATGGTCAAAATTTTCTTCAAAACCCAGCGACGGGAAGCTGGCTTTGTGTTGGCTCAGTATGAAGTGCTAAGTATGATGTCAAGGCGTTAAAGTTTTGTGGATTAAAGCTAATGGCAGTGACTGGTCTATCTTTTAATGGTTGTTCAACCAGGCTAATTCTGGTTCTTAAAAACTTCTCGATCACCCTCCTGTTGCCTAGGATATGTCTGCGATATGTCCTGTTGCCTAGGTCTGTTGCGGTCTTGAGCAAGCCTTCTGAAATGTAGCAGAACCCCAATCAAAGCTAAGCACTTCTTTTATTGGCCTAAATCCTAGTCCTGCAGCTCTGATCCTTGTGGAACATAGAAGCTTTAGTAGAATTCAGACTTTTTCATATATCGACAAAAAAGGGAGCGGTGGTGAAGTGGTTAAGTCTCCGCCTCTCTAGCGAAAGGTCGGATGTTCGATGCCCACCATGATTCCTGCTCGTTGTTTGAGGGTAAAACAATAATACTCAGCCTAAAAATATAGCCAAAAACTGCATGTAAACCTGAAAAAGTGGTACAACAGCGGTTCTCTGTGAAGAGGTGAACAGTTCATTTATTGGTCTTTGGCTCGTGGATAAATCGTCTTAAAAAGTTTTATCAAATTGGGGGTGAACTAGTGGCGTCATAATTCAGTTCTGAGCGCACGACACACTCGTAAAAAACTAGAGGCTGAAAATCTAAAATTAACATGCCTTACATTGCACTACCACGCCACTTAAGATAAAAACTGATGCTACACAATGTGATTTTGGGATTTCTTGATGAAAATGCGAGAAGTTTTGAACAATTCGGGCAATTTTTGGTGATTTCCCAAAACGTATTGTGATATTTCGCCGCCGAGCGGGATAAAGCCAACAATCGGCTATGAAACTAGTGTCCAGCAGGAGCGGATCTAGGATTTTTTCGAGGGCGCGGATTTTCAAAAAATTGTCTTAGAACTTTTGCCGACCTTTTTTATGGTCGACCAAATTGATTTTCTGAGCGCTCCCAGAGCACTAGGTAAACCATATTTTGGCAAAATGTTTAAGCGCCGCAGCTGCATGCAAATTTTTGAAAAAACAGGTCAAAATAACCGTTTTTGGGCACTTTTTGGATAATTTTGACCAAAAAAAAGTGTTTTTTTTTTGGCGCACGCTCGCCTTCAAAATTTTTAAATATTGGCACAAAAGCGCCTTCAGAAAATGTTAGGATTGGTCAGCCGGACGTGGATAATATAAATTGATATCAAAGGGGGGACCCTTTGGCTGGTGAGGGGGTTCAAACCTTGAAATGAAAGACGTCCCAGCGTCCTTCCCCCGCACCGCCACACCCCCCTCCCCGTGAAACCGCCCCTGGTGTTCAGGACACTTTTACAAATGTTCTTTTCATCTACAACCAGATGAGTTTTTCTTGTTTTTTTTTGTATGGAGTTAAAGGCAATTAAAAACAACATGGAGTTAAAATCAATTTCAATGCATCCTTTGCAAAAACAGTTTATACGTTTACAAAATTGATCTCTTGCCTGACTAAATAGCTTATAAATATATTTTAACTGATTTTGTTTTTTCTTCAACATAATCAGTTCTTTTTTCTAAGAAACTGCACGAATTTGATTGCTTGAAACTAAATGAATTGCCGACGCAACGGAGTATGTAAAATGACCTGTGTGTTTCTCCACAGGTGTTGAGGTCGAATCAGTAGAAGTGACATCTGTCGACTCCACGACTACACATGAATTCAGTCTTTTGACCCCTGGCTGTTTTCACACTGTCACTGCATGTGCACAATGTCAGGGAGATGACGACGTTGACGTCATTTTCGGCAACTGCGACACGAAAAAAATATGCACTGGTTTGTTTGATTTCAAAAACTTCAAAATCATAAAAAAGGCGGGAGGAAAATTGTCCTTTTGAAAAAACGGCATTGATAAATTCAAAGTTGAAGAGATCATAGGTACTCTTAAAAAATCTCCAATTTCTCGCCATATTTGCGATGTTGCAATAACATGATCCCATTAAAGCTTTTTTAATAATTGAAGAAATGAATTGGTGATAAGTCTGTGGAAAACCCTGGCTTTTTTGCTTATACCCTTTTTTGTACTGCTACATTAGTAGCCAAGAGAGTCTGGAAACGGTAGGTTTTTAAATGATGTAATGCGGTTCAAGGTCAAGGTCAGCAACAATGAATAACTACAGGCCATATCGTAGATTCAGTGTGCTGTGATATGGACTCAGATCTTATAGTATCTTGCATAGTCGTAGAAAACTAGAGTCGTGATTAGGTGAGATCTACATTACGACAGGTTTTTAGTCGCTCAAGATCCTAGGATATCAGGATTTTCAAATCTCGAAAAAAAAAACGGATTTAGTTATTCCGCTTTACTGGGCGACGGCTTCAGTAAATCGATCCACAATACTTTATCAAAAACTGGGTGGAATAATTCACAATGACAGCGACATTATAAAAAACGTGGAGCCACACGGAAAATTGCTACCAATGGTCGGTGGTACTGGACCGCTAAAAAACCGGAACCACCAAGACTGACAGAATCTACGACTGCAAAAACAGCAAGAGCTCAAAGCGACAGAATCGTGAGCGGGCAAAGCGCGGCTAAAAACTTGAAAAGAATAAAGAAAAGACAGAAAGTAGGACACCATGAGTACAATACAGAAACTGGTATAACGTCTTTTCCTATCTTTAGGGTAAGAAAGGCCAGAAAAGACGAAAGGGGAAAACTTTATGTACAGTTTGTTGAATATAACAGAAAACCTATACAAAAGTTGAGAACATTAACAGTGAAAATGAAACAGCAGGATTAATAATACCACAGATTACTCTAATATATACAGAAAAAAAACGAGAATTGTGTTGCATTTAGATTTTAAAGAAAAAATAGGGATTTCAACGTCACAAAGAACTACCCACAGATCTGATGTGTAAATAAAAATGCGATGGGTCTACGGGTTACAAAGATGAAAGATGCGATATGTAAGAAATTTAAAATCTGTTCAACAGAAATGGAATATCAAAAAATCGCATCGTGATATCGAAATTCAAGTTCCCTTGATGCCCTATTCAGGAGAAAAGATGACTTATACCAATCCACAACCAGAGTTAAGTAGAGAAAAACATAGAAAAACTACTCGAGGTGGTACACAACAAAATCTAGACAAAAGCACTGATGACTGTTGTTTTCACAAATTATAAAAAGAAGGAAAAAAGATAACACAATTAAATTAGAATTTGAGGCGAAGCCCATAAACCTGCAAATGTACAAAACTTGTACCGAATGCCAAACGTAGACAAACTAATAGATAAGTAGATAAGGTACGCCAGACAATCACAGAGAAAAAAGCCAGACAACTATTCTTATCAGTTTCAGATCTCAAACACAATTATAGCCATTTTAAACTAGCTGTGAAAACAGCTATTCAATGCAATTTTGAATGCAATTCAATGCAAGTTATTGAGAGAAAAGCAACAGGGACGTATTTTTTTCTTCGGGCTTCGATAAGCTGCCTAACATATCAACAGAGTTTCAGAAGACTATGAACGGTACCCTGAGCAACGCGAAGAGCCCATTCTGTTTTCTGCATGATATTCTGATAGTGTCTATGGGAATAAAAAAAGATCTCATATGGTTTGTGGAAAAAAAAGAAGGAAAAAGAAGATGAGGAGAACTCAGCGTTGAAAATGTTAAGTAATGAATTCCTGAAAAATTAAGTGAAATGGTTGGACATCATGGGGTGACACCAAAAAGTCGAACACAGAATCAATTCTAAAATTAGACCTCTCAAAAACGCTGAAACAACTAAGAGTTTTCGTAGGCATTTTAGATTACCTTGCAAAGCTCCTACTTAACCTAGTTACGTTAACTGAAAAACTTAGACCGATAACGAAAATATATAAAAAATTAGAATCAAAAAGAAGAAACAATAAATAAAAAATTCACTGGACTTCTGCAAACACGAAAAATTATTTAAAAACTATTTCAAGCCAAATCCACAAAAGAGATGGTAAAAGATATTAAAATCTGAAGTTAGTCACATTGGTTTAGGAGCCACTTCAAAAACCAATTCCGAAACAAGGGTTATCATTTGTATCAAACATTTTATTAGCAGTATATCGGGCAAGAGTTTGGTTTAGAGTCTTCCTGTTTTGACGGGAACTTTAGTATCTAGATATCACCAAGCGATAATAACAGCCCTAAAGGCAAACAGAACAAGCAAAGCGCATCAACCTAGGATGACTTGATTGCCTGATAGATTAGTGCTATTGAACGGTTAGCAAAATTGATTTTCCTACTGCTATTGATTGGTTAGCATGGATATGAGAATTGTTTATTAAATCTGGAGGGAATTATTCGGGGAACCGTGTGATGAGTCAAAAATTGATGAAAAGTTTGCCGTAGTATCGATTGAAAAGTTTCATGAAGCACTTGGTTAGTAATGTATAAGAAACCAGTACAAGTCAACCTAATCAAAAACAGATCCAAAAGTTTTCTCTGCAAGTTACATAATAGTCGAAGCTAATTGATATAGAAACAGTTGGTTCGAAAACTAAACAAGACTGCTCGTATCAGGGCGAAGCTCTGAAAGTTCCGACTGCCTTTTAAGGTCTATGGAGCATTAATAAGATGAAAAATTTCAATGTAATAAAAAAATTTATTAAACTTTTTGAAAAAATTTGAGATTTTATGTAAAAACATCCCCCCACACGTCATATTAAGTACAAAGTGATAGATTTTGAGCCTATTAACAAATCAATTATGGCATATAAGCTTCCTTGAACCAATTTGGAAAATCATCCCCCCACACGCCATTTAAAGTACAAAAAGATATATTTTAACCATATAATTAACCAAATAATATTATAACCAATCAATTTTGGCAAATAAGCTTCTTTTAACCAATTTGGAACGATTTTAAGAAGGATTAACTCTCCACTTACGCGTTAATAGCGCGAAATATATCGCGCGTTAATTGTCCCAAATTGGCCAAAATGGCCATCTTTAAACCCCCATAACTTTAGGAAAAATGATCACAGGTGAAATATCTTTTCAAATTTTAGCTCAGGACAACTATACCTTTTGAATGATATAAAAAAATTCCGTCAAAAATGGCTAGTTAAAAAGTCGAAATTTGTCTGAAGAAAAAAAAAACCCACCCCGAGCAAAAATATTCAGTTACTTTCGTATCGAAAGACGGAACAACAAGACTGCTCGTATCAGGGCGAAGCCCTGAATGTTCCGACTGCCTTTTAGGGTTTTATGGAGCAGTAATAACATTAAAAAATGAAATGTAATAAAATTTAAAAAAAAAATTCAATTTGAAATTTTTTATGAAAATCATCCCCCCACACGCCATTTAAAGTACAAAAAGATAGATTTAGCTCCTTGTAACCAAACAATTATGGCAAATAAGCTTCTTTTAACTAATTTGGACCAATTTTAAGACGGATTAACTCTCCGCTTACGCGTTAATAGCGCGAAATATATTGTCCGCTTACGCGTTAATTGTCCCAAATTGGCCGAAATGGCAATCTTTAAACCCCCATAACTTTATCAAAAATGATCACAGGGGAAATATCTTTTCAAATTTGAGCTCAGGACAACAATACCTTTTGAATGATATAAAAAAGTTCCGTCAAAAATGGCTAGTTAAAAAGTCGAAATTTGTCTGAAGAAAAAAAAACCCACCCCGAGCACAAATATTCCGTTACTTTCGTATCGAAAGTCGGAACAAAAAGTCCACTCATATTGAAAAAAAATGCACTAAAGATCGACAAACGCGCAAGTCAAACAGCATCGCAAGTCAAACGCGCGAGTGGTTTCATATTTTTGCAAAAAAAACTAGTTGATCGGGAAATGAGAAATTACTAGAATGAGCAAGGCAAAAATGAAATTGAATTTGCCAGTCACTACGGAGGGTATGATGAGAAGAAATTGATCAGCTCTCAAGCTTCAAAGGAAAATGATTGAAATTCTTTGCTCTAAAAAATAAAAATCAGAAAAAAAATTTGTTCCGTTTGAGAACATACAGAAAGAGGTCTGGATGAAAGCGCAATACAGACAGATGAAGGAAGTTTTGAAATAATGCTTATGTATAAAGAAGCAAAATTAAAAAAACTGAGTTAAAACTTGTTAATTTGGGATCTAGAAATTGTTAATTTAGGCTTCTTCGCTTAGAATTTTGGCCATAAACTGCTGCAACTGCATAAGAGTTGGAATGCAAGTTGGATGAGTAAATTGGAAAGGAAAACATCAAAGACGAAGAAACAAACAAATAAAAGCCCAAACAATTAAGCCTAAACAAGCCCAAACAATTAAGCCTAAACAAGCCCAAACAATTAAAAGCCCAAACAATTGCCTAAACAAGCCCAAACAATTAAAAGCCCAAACAATTAAGCCTAAACAATGATCGTTAAAATTTTTTGACCGGCAAAAACTGAAACTAGAAAACATTATTTGTATTTATCATGCTGGTAAAAAGTTGACATAGTGGCAAACTTTCCCGAAGGAGGGTGAATGTGCCACTGCTACGACATTAATTTATTATTATTAACTATTGTTATTAACTATTAGCTGATGTAATACCGGTCAAAGTCATGGTCAGCAACATTGAACGACCAACATTTAATTTTTCATGATCATAGATATCTCCGCCCCCCCCCCTCCCCCCAAATTGATAAAAAATTAACAGTTTTTTTCTTAAATAAAACTGGATCGATTTCACTTCGAAATGCTAGCTGATACAACGAACCT
The DNA here is from genome assembly GCF_963678635.1 of Symsagittifera roscoffensis. Classification (NCBI taxonomy): domain Eukaryota; kingdom Metazoa; phylum Xenacoelomorpha; order Acoela; family Convolutidae; genus Symsagittifera; species Symsagittifera roscoffensis. The sequence continues at coordinate 16,312,617 of NC_087064.1, forward strand.
TAAATCAATTTAAAATTATTCTCAAAATACGAAATATATGAAAATTAAAAACGCATTTGAGCTCATAACTGTCAAATTTTTGTGTAGAAAACGGCAAAAAAGAGGAGTAAAGAGCCAGTTTGAAACCAGCTTATTTAAGTAAACTGTTTCTTTGACCAGTCATAAATTACTGTTTTGCCTTTCTTAGTAATATCGATCTAATTTTGGTGTTTATTTTTCACCTTTTAGGAGAGTATCATGGAAAAATCCAAGTTGCCAATCAGCTTCACTGGCCTTTTTATTTCGTATCGATCTTGAATCAAGCTGCCGTCATTCATTTGTTTGAATATATCTTTGAAACGATGTTGCCATTTTGCTGTTTTATAGGGCTATCTAATTTGCAACCCTTTTAGTTCATAGTTCCGATCACAAATGAGTCTTCGTCACCACAAGCCTACCGTCAACTATATTGTTATTATATTAGATACTTTTTCTGTCGTTCAAGAGCCCGATGACTTGCCCGGTCTGACGCAGTCCAGCACATCTTTCTCCTACTCCGGCTCGGTGACGTCATCTTTGTCTGGATTCGAACTGGATAACATCAAAGTGATGTCGGGAGTAGCGAGCAGGGTGTCTTATGTGGTGACGACAACGGATGACAGCTCAATTGTAAGTAAATTGACCATTTAAACTCATCGTGTTCTTTCGCCCACCCTCAGAAATATAACGCCAAAAATTTAACGTAACCACCCGTGTTGACCTTCCTTCACCAAAAGAGCGCTAATTGTGCAATTCCATGCAACACCAAGGCTAGCCGGTTGCTGTGCAAGTAGCACAGAATGTTCCGACGTTCCGACAAAAGTAAATAAAAATTACCTTTTTTTTTCATTTTTTTTCTTCAAATTAGTGTCATTTCTTGTACGATGTGTGATGAGAAAACTATACAAATTGTATTACGTAAAGAAATAAGGCATAACTGACGTAAAATTGTTTTAAAAATGGCATGATCGCCTTCAAATAATGACAAATAATTTTTTTAAATGAAAAAAAATTTAAAAAAAAAATTTAAAATGTTTGCTTATTTTTTTGCTCTTAAGTGTCAGAAGCAAAAAATCTCATTTTAGTGTTCTATTGTGTCAGGCAACTGGGACGCGTCTTTTAGTACCGCTGGAATAAGCCAGACACTATCTGGCTTAAAATCCGGCTGCAAGTATTCCGTCGCACTCTCACCTATCTGCCTGGAAACAAATACAGCTAATGAGGTATCCAACAGCAAAATGTACATTTTTGACAAGTGTACATCGCCTCAGGCTCCGAGCGCCTTGTCGACTGCCAACTTTGACAACGTTCTAGAAACTTCGTTTCATGTCATTGGACTAACGGTTCTATCCGGATTCCACCACGGCTTCAAGGTCAGCAATTAGCATCCCAAAAACGGTCTTTTAAGTGCATTGCGCCCGTCAATTTTAACTCCACAAATTTAAGCAAAGCTCCGTGGTAGGTTAAATTTTGTTGTAATCGGCCCGAAAATCATAAAAAAAATTGTCATTGGCTTAGAGTGGAGGATACCTCCATCGGTATTTAAAAATTTATTGAAAATCGCAACATAATGTTTTTTTTGAAAATTTTTATGAATGTTCATTCTTTCAAGGTGGAGGTGACTAAAAATGACCAAAGCACCCAGACTGTTGAATTAACTAGAGCTGATTCTGTTTACGTTGTAAGCGATTTGGATGTGGGTTTTCGACACACAGTTACTATCACTGCGAGGTGTGAGAGTGGCGCAAATGATGTCGAATATGGAAACTCGATCACGTATCAGCAATGCACAAGTGAGTCTTATCTGTGAAATAATTTTTCGGTTTAATTTTTACTCGAAGGAAAATATGTAAAAGAGGTGTTTTCAAGGGTTTTTTTCATAAGGTTCAAGTATTGCATTCAATTATCATAGAGTTCGAAGACGCAAAATTTAAATATCTCTTTAAGATATTACAACACTTGGTTTAAGATATCCGGCCGCAAACATTAAAACTAGAAGTTAAACTCTTTTTCCTTTAACTGTTGTTTTTAAGCGAAATAAGAAAACCAGTTGCTGTGTATGAAGCGCAGAAAGCTCCGACCATAATAAAAAAAACTATAAAAACACTTTTTTCTTGCGAAATTGTGTTGTTTTTGCGGGTGGCGTGGTGAGAGAAACAGGACAAAAAATTGCTACATAAGTTTGGCATACTCAACTACGGTTGTCTTTAGCCTTCAAAAAAACTAAGAAACAAATAAACTTCCACAAAATCCAACATTGTTTCAAGTTTTTGCAATAATTTTTAATTTTTCTTGAAACCTTTTTTATTGCCAAGCAGCGCTGCATGAAGCTTCAAAATCTGATTTTTCTGGGTTAAAGCTAAATTTTTATACTCAAATAGAAGCTGTTTTCTTAATTTTTCTGGTTTTAATGATGTCAAATTTTCCCTTTTTTAATCGTCAAATCAGCACTATGCTCAAGGCACTAAAATGATACATCACCTGCGCCATTCCAATGATTATTTGAGCTACTTGATTTTGCATGAAAATAAAACGTATAAGCAAGTAAAGAGAACCCAAAAGCAAACCCGAAGACATAGTTCATCCGCCTTTTCAGTGGTCGAAACGAAAGTTCATGATGATAGAATTGTTTTGCAACAATACTAGAATTTATTTTTCAAATGGTGTAAATTGTGACACGGAAGTTTCAGCCAATTAATTAGCGGCTTTACCGGGTTGATCTCCTTTGACCAAAAATTCTACTCATACAAATCCATAAACTAAGTCAATGAAAAAATACTGGTCATACAAATTTCATAAATTTTGCTGAAATTGTGTCATCGAAATTTCAAAGAAATTTTTCTTGTTTTGGCTTAAATTTTGGTGTATCGTACTAAATGAAACAGAAAACTTCTTTGTAAGAAAATGCTTATCATACAATTTTCAAACATGACTCAGGAAATTGTATGACTAGTATTTTTTTGATGGCGACCGCAACAATTTTTTCTCAAGTAATTTTGAAATTGTCGCAAACATTATTTTTGTGTTTTTTTTTCAACCGCAAATTGAATATCGTTATCAAATGGGCTTTTTTCAAAACAATGTTTGCATGCAACATTGATTTTTTGTGTGCATAACGTAGTCCTGGATTTTGGATTTTGGACAAATATTGGATTTTTTTCCTTTTTGCTATATAACTTTTTTCGAAAACGCTAAAAACGCTTATTTCTTTGCATGCCATGTTTATGTTTGCTTTGATCAATTTCGAAAATTTAAAAAATCAAAACTTTAAAAATAACCACCGTTGAAAATTTCTGCCAAATTTTAAAAGTTTGTTACTTTCGTTACATTATTTGTGTAAGACAGAATTAAGTCATTTCAGTCCGTTTCCAATGCATTTTTAATGCGAGACGGTCAAACTTTTGGTTACTCTTCGTTTTAGTAACCAAGATTTTTGTTACTTGTATTCAATTACGAACACAACCAAAATTTTTGAGAAATTAATATGCAAAAATCTATATTTTTGGTTTATGGAAAACCGCTAGTCATACAATTTCCGTATATGAAAAATCACTAATGATAGACTTTTCATGCAGTTTTATGTACTTATGAAATTGCATTAAAAGTGTATGACTAGCATTTTTCCAAATATGAAAATTGTATGAGTAGCATTTTGGTCAACCAGGGTATAGGGTTAATAATAGGTTATTATAGAAACTAAAGGGTGATTTTTGAAAAAAAAAGTTTCAAATTTAAATCGACCTTTCTATTTAGGTCAGCAAACTTGGAAAAAATTTGATGTTTCAAACTTGAAGAAAAAACCTATTTGCCAATTTGAAGCCAAAATTATATTTTTCTGTTAGGAGACATCTTTTTGATCATAAGCAAGCTTGAAAGAATTGATATCTGAAAGTTTTCGTTTTTCGCGCGTGCTAGTACAAATTTTATAGAATATCACGACGGCAAGTATCAAGACCTAACTTCCAAAAATAATGTTTTCAAAATAAAAATGAAATTTGAAATTTCACACATTTTTCTGTTGCTTGAAAGATTTTCCAACATATTTATTTATTTTTGAACTTGAATCAGGAAGATTTTTTGTCTTCAAGTTAATCCAAAAAATATGAAAAATGTGAACATCCAAAAAAATTTCTGACCACTCCTTGCTCAAGAAAACTCATGGATCTAAAAATTATTACTGTTATTTTGGGTCGATTGAAAAAATAGAATTGCCCAATAAATGAAATAGATGAGCGATTTGAACGTTCAGCAGGAGAACCCGGTTACTATACAAAAAACACGCAACCACAGTGTTTTTTTGAAAATATTGAAAAAATGAACCGAAAAACAGAACAATTGTCATGCTTTATAGTTTATTACGAGAACAAACTGTGTATTTTGTAAAATTTTAGGCGAGTTCCGAAACAAGGACACTCCCTTTGTTCTTATTTTGCTCTTTCAAGTTCTTTGATCTTTGACAAAAATTTAACTTGTGTTGAAAGACTTATCTCTTGATTCCAGAGACATACAAACACCAAATTGTTTGCCTATCTTGTTAACAGTTTTGCCTCGTAGTATATTGGTGTCACGGGAGGAGTTGAATTGAGGACTAAAATTTTTTTGATGTGATGATTCTTTCAATAACTAAATAATTGCAAAAATAACTTTGTTAGATATGCTTAGCACAGTATGCGAGTGGATGTTAAAATAATAATTTGAGTGCTTTGAGAGTAGAGAGCAAAAACACTGGTAAGAATGCAGAATTTTGACAATGATATTTGGAAACGTTCACATAAAGTTTCCTGATGAAAATTTTTTAAACTTTGATTTTGCCACAAATTTGATTTATGTATTTTACAAAATTAAATGCTTGTCTTCTACTAACGCAGTGATCAAAGCTGTTTCAGTGCTACAAAAAACCTGGTAGTTCGATCACCAAGAAACAAGTGTGGCAAATAGATTGTCAGCTTTCTTTAGTAATTGAAAAATATAACTTCTAAATTTAAAAATTACTTGGAATACCAATTTTCACCTGTATTATCTACTTTATAAACTTGAGTTACGATAAACACTCCTAAGTATTGGAATAGATGCTATACTATCTTGCACAGGCGCGGATGCGGATCTAGGAATTTCTCGAGGGGGGCGGATTTTCAAAAAAAATTTGAAAATTTTGTCGACCCTTTTTTTTTAGGTCGACCAAATTGATTTTCTGAGCTCTCCCAAACGACTAAAAAGACCCTGTTTTGGCCAAAATTTCTGCGCCGCAGGCAAAATTTTGAAAAACAGGCCAAAATAGCGTTTTTAGGCACTTTTTCGAAAATTTCGACCAAAAATTGCGTTTTTTCGGCGCGCGCTTCCCCCTCAAAATTAGTATAGATTGGCGCCGAAGGCACCTTCAGAAAATTTTTAAGGTCAGTCAGCCAAAAAAGGATTTCTCAAAATAGTAGAAAGGGGGGACCCTTTGGGTCGGCAGGGGGTCGAATCCCTGAAAGGTTATAATTATATATATATCGCCTCATTTCGGTTATAATTTTGGACTAAATAACAGAAAAGACATTTTGGGTCGTATAACAGACATGAAAATCATTCATTTAGTCATTATCAAAGCGTCCCCAACTACAAAAACTGTAAACGAGGTGTCCATGCAAGATTCCTGTAGTCTTACAAATGATCACGTGTTTCCACGAAAAAAAAATTGCGGTTTTACTAAACCAAGTCTCGTGAAAAATGTAGTTAGAAGTTGACATTTAAGTTTGAGCCCCCCTAACTGGTTTCTTTTTCTTTTCAGAACCCTCAATTGTTGACGTGAGTTCAGTTACCATTTCATCCGTTACATCTTCGAGCTTCACTGTCAATGGTATAGTACCATCCAGTGGAACCTTTAACACTAATGTTCAAGCAACAGCCACTTGCCCTGATGACTCATCTTTTCAAACTGCTGACAGCGTGACCTCTTCTCCTGAAATTGTGACGTTCACAAGTTTGGTAGCAGGATGTAAACATGGCATAGTGGTTACCAATTACTGCGAGAGTTATGCCTCTGAAAATATCGCGACGGCGCCTTCACAATGCACAAGTAATTACTGATACATTTATTACAACAGTCCTCCAAAAGCTAAATCATCGTTTCATGAAATACTAGGTTAATAAATTTATAAGACTTTAAAAAAAAAGAAAACAGATAAATAATCAATATAGAGCCAGAAATTTGCCCAAATATTTATCTAAAACCCTTACTTAAAATCATCTGAATTTTTAAAATTGTTTGTTGAAGAACAATGAACTGGTAAATAAATTGAATATCTTATTAATAGTTCGAAGTCAGTTAATTTCAACTTTATCGGATACTTTGTTCCTCGTAGAGCCCGAAGCAGTTTCCTCTGCTTCGCGATCCGAGCGGACATCTTCCAGCATCTCGGTCGGGTCAGTGGCCGTAGGAGGTAGCGGATTCTTCAACAAGTTCTCAATCCAGGCTTTCTTGGGCAGTGTTGAAGCGTCCACCGAAGTTTCATCAACCTCAAGGCTCTTTTTTTTGTATCTAAACACCTCGCCATGTATGCATGCTTAATCATGTCAAAGCATTGTTTTAGTGTTGTGAACAAACAAAAGTGAAGTTCATGTAGGAAAAGCTTCAATGGGCTACAAATCAATTTTTGAGTTTGTTTGAATCCGATCTCAAAACATAACAATTTGGCAAAATTTATAGTAAAATTTCTAGAGGTTTCAATACATCATGAAATTATTTTGATTATTGACCGGGTAAAAAAATCATCTGGTAAAAAGAAGATTGAAGAGAAAACAGCAAATCACTTCATCTCGTAATTTAAAAACAAACAGAGAAAAAATGTTATCTGGTACTTTAAAAACAGAAAAAACTTTTTTATCCGGTAATGTAAAATCAAACAGAAAAATTTTGTCTGGTAATTTAACAACAAACTAAGTGAAGAGGGAGAGAAAAAAGAGCCAAATTTAGTTCGGAAACAGTGGCGATAGATGGTCTTGTTCCTGGCACTCGGTACAGCTTAAAAGTGTACTCATTCTGTGACGATGAGAAAACGGCGGGGACAGCTCATATCATGGCAGACCAATGCACAAGTTCGTAACTATTCTGGTTATTGAGAAGCAGTTTTTTTGATACGTTTTTTTGTCAATCCAAAATCAGGTACAAAGAAAGAAAGTACGGTTTCTAGTGATGTATCATAATACATTATTGATATCAGTCATTTTTATACGCCAACAAAAGTTAACAAGAATGCTTATGGAGCAGCAGTAATAACAAAAAAAACTTAAATAAATTAAAATAAAATGAATTTTTTTTTGTCTAAAACTTGAAATTTTTTATAAAAATTATCCCCCCACACGCCATATAAAGTACAAGAAGATAGATTTCGTTCCTTGTAGCAAATCAATTATGGCAAATAAGCTTCGTTCAACCAATTTGGAACGATTTATAAGACGGATTAAATCTCCGCTTACGCGTTAATAGCGCGAATTATATCGCTCGTTAATTGTCCCAAATTGGTCAAAATGGCAATCTTTAAACCCTCATAACTTTACGAAAAATAATCACAGGTGAAATATCTTTTCAAATTTAAGCTCAAGACAACAATACCTTCTGAATGATAAAAAAAAATTTGTCAAAAATGGCTAGTTAAAAAGTCGAAATTTAACTGAAGAAAAAAAAAACCCACCCCGAGCACAAATATTCCGTTACTTTCGTATCGAAAGTCGGAACAATAAATATTTAAAGTTCATGATTTTCCTTCCTGCTAAAAACTACGAACAAACATTACAAAATTATTAGAAAAAAAAGAAAGACAAATTTTTTAAATTTCAAGATTGTTACTGTCAAAAAATTCAGTTTCACTTGCATATCAGCTGACTGCTGACTGTTCTTGTTCATTCAAGACCCTTGAGAGCAGTTGCAGATTTAGGGGAGGGGGGGCGGAGGGTTGGACGCCTTTCTCTCTTTTAGGGACTCGACCCCCTAACGACCCAAAGGGCTGTTTGTGATATTTTGTGATATCCATTTTTGACCGACTGACCTAAATTTTTTGTAAGGGTACCTTTGGTGCCCATATATACTAACTTTGAGAGGAGCGCGCGCCAAAAAAAACCAATTTCGGCCCGTTTTTTCAAAAATAGAATCTCTTGGCCCAAAACATAGTCTTTTCAGTGCTTTGGCAGAGCAAAAAAATTTCAATTTGGCCGACCTAGAAAAAATCGACAAATTTTTTGAATGATTTTTGATAATACACCCCCTCGAGAAAATCCTAGATCCGCCTCTGCTTGAGAGAAAACGAAAATTAACTAAAATTTATTTTGGCATCACTTGAAGCTAGCACATAAATTTTGAAAAAAATATAATATAGCTATTTGAAAACAATATATTATTAATTACTCACCTTTTGCAAAAAAGGGAATCGTTTCAAGGTTCGAAAATTGCATAAGCTTAACTAATCAAACATTTCTTGATAGAATGGGGCTTCGTTACACGGTACCATAGGGTGGTAATAGTTAACAAGACTGCTCGTATCAGGGCAAAGCCCTGAATGTTCCGACTGCCTTTTAAGGTTTATGGAGCAGTAATAACATAAAAACATTAAAGGTAAAAAAATAATAAAAATTTTATTTTTCTAAAATTTGAGTTTTTTTATGAAGTCATCTCCCCACACGCCATATAAAGTACAAACGAATAGATGTCGCTAAGAGTAACAATCAATTATGGTAAATAAGCTTCTTTCAACCAATTTGGAACGATTTAACTATCTTTTCAAATTTAGGCTCAGGACAACAATAGCTTTCGAATGATAAAAAAAAATTACGCCAAAAATGGTTAGTTAAAAGTCGAAATTTGTCTGAAAAAAAACCCACCCCGAGCACAAATATTCCGTTACTTTCGTATCGAAAGTCGGAGCAACAAGATCCTGAAAGTATACAAACATCCGATGAGGCAAGCATAAAACAGTGCAGTCACAAAAAAGCAAGGCTGCTTGTATCAGGATGAAGCCTTGAATGTTGCGACACCATTTAAAGCTCTATGAAATAGTTTAATCTTATTAATTTTGCTTCAAAAAGTGAGCAATTTGTTTATTATTTACAAAAGTTTCAGGAAAAAAAATCCACAAGAAATTTGATCATAAACTGTAATTTTTTGAGGGGAGCGGTGGTGAAGTGGTTACGTCTCCGCCTCTCAAAGGGGAGCGGTGGTGAAGTGGTTACGTCTCCGCCTCTCAATCGAAAGGTCGGATGTCCGAGGCCCACCATGATCTGTGCTCGTTGCTTGAAGGTGAGGCAACATTACCCAGCCCAGAAAATTAACCAAAAAAAATTGCATGTAGTTCTTAAACAGGGGCGCAACAGCGGTTCGCCGTGATGAGCTGTACAGCTCTTGTGTTGGTCCTTTCCCCCGTGGATAAATGGTCTTAAGTAAGCAGCCAACGCAAAGCTTCAAAGAACACTTTCAATTTTCGATTTTAAAAATGATGAACTATTTAAACAACAGATAAATATTTTTTTTTGGTTGTTTCGATGTTTCCAGTTTGATTTTTTTTAAATATATATACTTGAATTGATAGGCTTTTAAATAGATATAAATGAATCAGTACACTTTTATTGCCTAGTATTGTATTACGAAGGCTAAAAAATTTGCCGCAACATAATTTGAAATGATTTTTGTGCCGAATTATATAACCACTTACACTTTACTTCTCCAAAAAAGTATCGCGTTTTACTTATCTCAATTGGCAACGTTCAAACCTTTTCAATGTCTTTCTAAATTTGGGCTTTTGTCATCTATAGTTTTCAGATAATTAAAGATACAAAAAATGGCTGCTTCTAAAATCCCACGGATAATCTCAACAAATATGGTTTAAAGAGGACGACTTCAAGCTGAATATTCAAAATCTTTCATTGAAATTCAGGCAATAATGAACACTATGAAGTCAAATTTGAACTAATAAGTTACAATTTTTTTCGCGTGCTTCTTTATCGAAAAACGATTGAGTTCTAATACAATTCCTGTAATGATTTTTTGTTTTGACATAAAAACAACCCGCAAAAAAACATCTAAAACAACATTACAGAGAACAGTTTTGTTGAAGTGATCAAATTACAAATGTGAATTTGAACAATAATTTGGTTAACAAATTTTTGCTTCTGTCTCATATAAAATTATGTTTTATTTACTCAAAGCCCAAAAACCAGAATAGCATAAAGTTAGAGCTAATAACATAGACAGCAAATCAAAATTTTGTTATCTAAACAAATGTTATTAATTAAACGCGATTGAAAGAAAACTCATAAATTTTGCACTTAACTTTTTTTGGAATTTATCTTTCCGTACTCCAATTCAAGAAGTTAATATCTTCATAACAAAAATTGTCATTACGATTGACAAATTGTCGGACAAAGGACCATCCTGACCGAAAACGTTCCGTTAACTTTTCAAAAATCAGAACCATAAATATTTACTTTTTTAAAACTGATTAAAAACACAACTCACACACTCAATCGAAAAAACAATCCAATTTACAAAACACTTCTGTGAAATTTACCCGGCTTTTTAATTGAAAACAACTGAGTTCTATGAGTTCTAATGTTTTTGTGTCTGAGAGTTTGTTTCTTGTGGAAAAGTTTGAAAAAACTACAAAAGTAACTATTCAGGGACATTTCATGAAGAAACTGACCGGAATTGGTGTTTTTTTTTAAATAAATTCTAACTGATTCTTGTTTGATTAATTTGACGTATTTTGTTTTTCAGAAAAAGCATTTGTCAACAAGCCGTAATAAATTAAATTTTATCTACAATCTTAGATGTTTGCGCCAAAAAATTTAAAAATTACGAAATTGAAATGCACTTTTACTTATTCTTGTTTGATTAATTTGACGCATTTTATTTTTCAGAAAAAGAATTTGTCAACAAGCCGTAATAAACTAAATTTTATCTACAATCTTAGGTGTTTGCGCCAAAAAAATTAAAAATTACAAAATTGAAGTAAACTTATACTTATTCTTGCTTGATTAAATTAACGTATCTTGTATTTCTGAAATATTTGTCAACGAGCCGTAATTATTGAAGTTTTATCTACGAAGCTAGACAATTTTACCAAAAAAAAGTTAAAAAATACAAAATTAAAATAAAATTTTATTGATTCTTGCTTAATTAGTTTGACGTATTTTGTTTTTTAGAAAAAGCATTCGTCAACGAGTCGTAATAACTGAAACTTTTTTTTCTACAAAATTAAACGTTTGCATCAAGAGAAATGTTTGGCAATAAGTTTGAATTCAGCAAAACTTGGCTGGAAAGACTGATGAAATTGTAATTAAAAAGGTGCCTTGAATGCTCATTTAGGGCAAACATTATAATATTTGAACTTTTCAACGTAAAACAACGGTTCCCTGATTAGATGCTTGCAAACTAAGGCATCCAAAAAAACTCCAAAACCCAAAAAATAATCAAAATACATAATAAAAATTAATTTTAAAAAAAGTTGCAAGAAAAATTTAATATGTTTTTTTTTTGTGTTTCTGGGAGTTGCGAAATCAAACGTAATAGCGATTCTGAAATTGAGTCGGAGCTAGATGAATCATCCTTTTAACTAGTTCTAGTTTTTGGACTAAATTTAGAGCCTGCAAATCCAGAAGGAGTTACAATTTCAACTCGACAGCCAACCGAAGTTACCCTCCAATGGACAATGCCAACTAGCGATGCAGATAGTTTCTCATACCAATTCACAAAAGACGACCAGGTAAGTTTCTGTTGAAAAAAGTATTGAAGAAGCTATCTGAATTATACGTGTCCCAAATAACATATACATGTAGTTATAAATTCACTTTGTGTTCGACTTTGTTTCGACTGACTCGGTTTTATGTTTCGACTTTGAAATCGCTTGTGCTGTAAATTGTGTTCGACTTTGTTTTTCGACCTTGTGTTCAATTTTATGTTTCGATTTTGTGTTAGACTTTGTGTTCGACTTTATGTTTTGACCGACTCGACTTTATTTTTCGACTTTGAGTTCGACTATAGGGCCTTCTCGACTATGGATCTTCGGTCAAATTCTGACTTTCGTTCGACCCACCTCGGTCGAAACTTAAGTCGCAAACCTCGACCAGGGATGCTATAGTTCTCAATATAGACAAACAAAACCTAACATTGTGTTAATAAAACGTGTGTGTGTATGTGTGTGTGCGTGTGTTTGTGTTTGTTTTTAAGTTTGTGTTAAGGAAATATTATGTTTTTGGCAAAAAACAAGGAGTGAACATAATAAATCGAATCAAGGTAATATTGAGGCGTCCTCGACAGGCGCACTTGACAGGCTCACTGCATTTGAAGTCCTCCCAATGGTACTAACTGTAAAAATACTTGAAAACGAAATTATTTTTATATGACATTAAATAAGATCAAAGAAAAAGAGCAATGTTGCGGATTCCGCGATAAATCTGATTTTGACCTGTTGCAGAGTCCACTTAAATTGCACAGAATGCATAGTTTGGCCTCGTAAAAAACTTTTTTTATTAATAATTAAGGTCAGCTTTCAACCGAAATCTGTTGAAATTTTTAGTCAAAATTTTCACAGGATCTTAAGTTTTCAATAATACAAATTAAGTGCATTTGATTTCTAGAAAACAGGTAAGCTATAAAAAACTAAGTCACGTCTTCTTTTATTTTTTCCAAAATTTTTTCCTTATAATTTACACTCTAACCATTTGCAATTATAATATTTGGAAATTGAAAAGGGTCCAATTTATGTTCAACCAATTATATTTCCAACGCGAGGCGACAATTCGCAATTGGCGAAAATTCGTAACAAGCGACAATTTGTAACATTATATTGAGCGCAGAACACTTATTCACGCACAGTATTCCGGATGAAAGCGCAGCAGAGCGAAGCAGAGCGAAGCAGAGCAGGCGTATTCTACTTACCAATGCCTTGTTAAGAATTGTCGCGTGATAAGAATTATCGCTTGTTACGAATTGTCGCTGGTTACGAATAGTCGCCTGTTATGAATTGTCGCCCTATCCTTTTCCAATACCGTAATAGATTCTAACTGGAGTGACAGATACTGCCTCTCCCTACGCATTCTCTGGATTGAGTTCAGGCACTTGCTACCAGCTGGCGGTGGGTGCCATCTTCAGATGCTCAGATGCAGATACGGCAGTAGATAGTGACGCGTACACTAGTGTCGAAGGGTGCACAGGTAATGCAATAATGATTTGAGTTTCAATTTCATTATTTTGAACCATTTTTTAGCAATCTTTTTTCTTCGGTTATCAATATAACAAAAATATTTATGTTCAATATTGTTCAGTAATTTTATGAAAATTGCAGCTGAATTTTTTTTTAATGATAATTGCAATGAAATGTTTGGATACTAATTTCGTTAAAAGTTGAAAATTTGTGAAGAGAAGGCAAAAAATGAAAAACAATTATGCAGTTTTTTCAAACTTTTTTAGCTCCTGCCGACGTAACCACCTTGACGTACTCTGTAGTTTTCAACAATAACGACGACCCTGATCTTACAGCAACCAGTATCAGGTAACAATCAATGACCACCAATTAGTTAAGTTAACCCTTGTATATAATACTCCAATTTTTTTTCGAATAATTATTGAAAAAAACAATTATTACTGACCATCTTTAAAATCGAGATTAAACGAGTATAGTTTTCTGGATCGCTTTTTCACTGGATTTTAAACGTAATTCAACTGATTATTTTTTTTTTCAATTTTTAAATTCTAAATTTGGTTCCACTCAAAATACGACGTTTTATTTTGTATATCAAGGTAAGAAACCATAATAACTCTTTCAAAATTTTGAAACTGACTAATAAGTTCCTCATTTGCTCTTAAGAATGATAGGCGCGTGGTCTTCTGGATACATTGACGGGTTTCAAGTCATAGTTCAAAGAGCCAATATGGCTGACCAAACCAGAACTGTGTCTCTGGGCCTGGAAACAAACTCCGGCAGCTCCCAGTTGACAGTTGATGGACTGACTCCAGGACAGCAATACACTCTGGAAGTCAAGGGAACCTTTAGGACAGCCACTTCAGCTAATATGTTTCCGACAACTTTTTCTACTTGTGAGACTGCACACAAATAGCTTAATATGAAAACAAGAAAAAACTGGAACTTTTGGCTGAAATTGTCAAACTGAAAATAAGAAAAAAGTAAAATTGCTTGCAAAGCGTTGAAGACGTCGGTCGCATTTGTGCTTTAGAAATTGAAGAAAAAACTATCGGTTAAGGTTAAAATTACAAATAAGGTTTAATTTTTTTTTTTCATTTGCGACGAATCAGAACCAAAAAATCAGATTCCCTTTGACGTAATTTAGTCGGCTGCAATCCTGGCAACTGCGAGGCATTCGCCCCAGACGACTACAGATGCACGGCCGGCTTCCTAGTCAACGAGCAGAGTGGAAACTGCGAAAGTAAGTATTGAGATCGGACCAAGTTAACATCCCCTCCCCCCAAAAAAAAACAGCTTTGGGGTGGGGTTAGGGGGTGGGGGGATTAACTTGGTTTTAGTTGAATTTTTCAGTCAATCAGAATCGATGTTTTACATGCAGCGCTTAGCAAACTAGTCCGAATTAATTGCTGAGGTGGAAGATCTTTACTTGTGTATCTGGGGAAAACCAAAATAGGATTTGCTTTCTTAGAGTTAGCATTTTTCCGAATGATGACGGGGAAAAATACCAGCGATTTTAATTCAGATTTTGATTTCAACAGTTAAGCTACTGGTGCTGATATTTAGGATGAAAGAGATTATTCATGTCAATATAGCTGACAGTGTGGAAAATTTCTGAACTTATGCCGAGCAAACTGATTAGCCGAGCTCTCCTATAACACTAAAAAGATTCAATTCGGCTAAAACTTTCTTTTCAGCAGTCAAATTTTAAAAATCATGTACGACCACTCCCCCCTTCTTTTTTTTATAGAATTAACAGGTGATGGTTGATTCTGAGCAGGGGCTGCTTTCAGAGCAATCAAAATCAAATTCGAGATATCTAACCGGTCTCACTTTTATGCATTCATTTTCCAGAACATTGTACCGCAACAAACGATCCGAATTGTCTCGATTCTTCCGACCCCACTCTGCAATGTTCCGACTCATCCACTACATGTAACTGTGCACTAATGCATCAAGTGAGCTCAGACGGTTCCTGCATTGCTAATGTGTGCTCGTCTGATGATGGGAACTGTTTGTGTGCGAATCAGTTTGATGTGTCGCTATGTGGGTGTTTAGCAGGATACGTGATCCATCCTGCAGACGGACTGTGTTCAGGTTATTATGGACAACCGCCTCAAGCCAAAAATGAAAAGATCAAATAATGGAAATCTTTGAAAGCCACCATCAGTATTTCATAATCATACGAAATTTTTTTTGACGTTTCTCAATAAACAGGCGCTGAATTAAACACCGTTGACGGGTCTTTTTATACCCAAAAACATCTAAAAACTAAATGAACGAGAATTTTTTAGAAGCTAGCTATGGTTTTTGAGGGGCAGAGGACTTGGTTTAGGTTTTTAGACAACACAATTTAACTTTCCAAAGATAATGAACATATTGTTCCGACCATTTGAAAAACGGAGAGGAACTTTGCATTCGGGTGTTTTAGTTTTTTCTATTTTTTTTTCATTTTCCACACAAATTCAGCTACCACAAATAAACATCTGAGTTGAGTGGTATATCATTTTAAAGCCTGTTCAGTCGTGATTCAAACGACATTGGAAATCACCACAAAACTTTCCCAGTGTCGAGAAAAACCAGTTTGAATTTTTTTTCGAGTCTATTTTCGAGTGAGTGAGCAGGCTTACAATATATTTTTTAAATACCTTAAAGGCTTACAATTGCTTAATTTAAGCGGTAAAAAATTAGTTTTACTCAATTAAAAATATTTTTTTCTTACTATTTTAGAGCTTTTTTGGAAACAAAAACGTCAAAAATTCAAAAACAGCAAAAAAAAAGTGAAAATCTTTTTTGAGTTTTTTGTTTTTTGTTTTTTTTCTAATGATTTTTCTACAAAAATTGTTTTCTACAAGAATGTATCTGTCAACTATGCCTTCTAGTTTTTCGCTCAGATACTTTTATCACACCACGCAGGAAAAAAACGACAATAATTTGAAAAAAAATTTTGTTGTATTTTTAAGAGTATGGTCGGAACATTCTGTGCTATTTGTCCGGCTATCTGTCTCACTTATTCAATTCACTTTTTTCATAATAAGCCGGGCAATAAAACGCCACCGCGATGGTAGAGGCATCCAAAAACGGGCTGCAAAGTTCCACGGCGTTCTCACAATGAGATTTCATTTGTAAGATTCTAAATTTTACAGTGAATGGAATCTAAATTCAAAAAAATTATTATCTATTATTATTATTATAAAAGAATATGCTGCTAAAGAACTTGTCATTTTTGAAGCGCTGATGAGACTCTTTTTGGTTTTTACAAATATGGTTCATCTTAACCTTCGGTGACCCTGTCGCTGCCTGTATTCAGAACAGTGTTCGCCCCTGCAGCCCCACTGTAAAGACCAGACAGTAGAGGGCGTCATCTGTGACGTGGATGACGTCACGTGCAGGTGTGAACACACCCATTTCCCCCATCTGGTCACTGGGTCCACTGCTGCTGAGACATACGTCAAGTGTCAGGGTGAGTGTCCATACATAATGAAACTATTTGTTGACCTTGATTTATTTGAAATAGAATGGCGTGGTATTCAATTTTCTACTACAATTTTTAATTGAGCACCGGTTACTTTTATCATTTGTTTAAAAAAAAATCAGTAAAAAAACTGATCTTTTTGATCTAAACACCGAAAGTTAAAAGTAACTTTGGATTCGGGTGTGTTATTACCACGAGAAAGAAAGCGCGCAATTAGAGGAAGCTAGAAAAAAAGTCATCAATGGGTCGAGTGATTGATAAAACTTTACCCATTTCAGTTGTAGTTTGAGCTGCAATACAAAAATGCGGACTCGACTCAGGGATTCGACCCCCTGTCGAGCCAAAGGGTCCCCCCTTTATACTAATTTGAGTTATCCATTTTTGGCTGACGGACCCTAAGATTTTACTGAAGGCGTCTTCGGCGCCAATGATTATTAATTATGAGGGGAAGCGCGCCAAAAAACGCAATTTTTTGTTCAAAGTTTTCCAAAAAGTGCCTAAAAACCCTTTTTTGGTCTTTTTTTCAAAAGTTTGCCTCTGCGGCGTAGAAAGTTTGACCAAAATAGCGTCTTTTTAGTGCTTTGGAAGCGCTCGGAAACTCAATTTGGTCAAACTTAATTAAGTTCGACAAAAATTTCAAAATCCGCCCGCTCCACCTTGTGAAAATGCTAGATCCGTCCCTGATTTGTAGATTGTTCTCTTCATGGCCGCTTTCTTCTCTTCATTATCAAAGATCAAACAAACCACCCACGAAAAACTTTTTTTAGAAAAACTACAGTTTTCACCTTGTTTGGAAAACTTCTTTTGCTGTTTGCTTAAGGAACCGGCTAACTAACCATAATAAAATGTATTAGTTTGAAATGTCTATTTTTTCCTTCAGCCCTGGAGACCAATTCAACACACACTCTCTGCATTCCTTCATCTTCTAACGGAGCCTGCGTCTGTACGAGTCCAACTGACGTGACCACCTGTACTTGTGAGACAGGATACACCAACCAAGTAGACAATTTGGCCCAGTGTGTTGGTAAGTTTACTTTTGCTCGGTACAATTGATTGCAGCAATCTTCAGACTGTGCTTGGAACTATGTTCAGTTTTCATTTAGAACAATTTTCACTTTTGACTTTTTTGGAGTATGTTTTCAGATTTTGGGGTGTTATGCACTAAATTTCTACAGAAGAGAAAAAAAATATTAGCCAGTTTAATTAAACAGTTTAAAATTTTTATTTTTCAGTAATATTATTTTTCAGAAAAAATGTAGCTAGTTTCGGCGCCGATTCCGGTCCGGATCCCGGCGGAAAAACTGCATTATTGGCAACAAAAGTGTGTTTTTTGGCATTCATCAATTTTCCGCTGCATTAAATCAAAATGGTACTTTTCAAACATCAGTTAAAATAACTTTCTTCCCTAGAATGTGGGTAATGGGTACGGTTCAAAATAAAGGCCTTCAAGATAGAAAATATCAGAAAGACTGAAAAACAACATAACTAACCTAGATTTCGAAGCAATAAAAAAATCGATCGCGAATCAACAATTATAAAAGCAAACAAGGATAGCCGGTTGCTGTGCAAGTAGCACAGAATGTTCCGAACTTTTTCCATATGAAAAATGAAAAAAAAAAATTTTTTTTTTTTGCAATACTGTTTTTCAAATTAGTGATTAGTAAAGTAGGCATAATCGAGCGTATTTGTCTCGAAAAATTGAATGAACAACAAATAAAAAAACCTTGAAAAAAATTTAAAATCAATCTCTAACTTTTTACATTTTTCGGCATTTCGGCTGAGCCGAAACTTACGATTTCTGCTTAGGATATTAAAAAATATATAATTTTTCTATAGAAAGAAGCAATAATTTTTTTCAGGAATTCAGTGCGTAATTAGTGACACCAACTGTATCTGCAAAGACGTGAACGAACCCACTTCATGTTTATGCAGGGCCGGAATGGGTCCTCAACCATCGGGCAACTGCGGGCGTAAGTTCGAAAATTTACCCATTGCTTTACTACGCTGGGAGACAATTCTTAAGAAGTGACAATTCATAAAAAGAGACAACTCGTTGCAAGGCTAAGTGCTTGGTTGCTATGGCTCATTTGCTTGAGCGTGTGGTAAGCAACGAAGATTCACCTTCCATAAAAAGATTGCGGCGATTTCTTATAGTTCAAAACTTACTGATGGAGAGCAGAGCTAAATTTAGGTGTTCCTCATAGCTATTTTTACACTTGCGAAGCAATGTGTTATAGTACGAACTTTCTTTTTTTTCCAACCGAAGTCACAAATATTGTTGCGACTTAAAGCAACAATATTTGCTGCATCGAATTGGCGATAAAATATTTTGATATTTTGTTGTACCTTTGCTATCTAGTTACACCTTTACAGCTCAGCTTATTGATAACATGTGCTTTTTTGAAATTCGGATAATTATAAGTTTACACGGTTGATGCATTTTTAATTCACCAAGTGAACCGAAGAAAGCTATTTGTTTCAAACAACATAACAATTATAAAATGTCGATTTCAAAAAGTTTCTAACTCAATATACCTCGAAATTTTTGAAATGCATAACTTATACATAATTTGACTTTATGATTTGCGATTTTTTACATTAGTATTGTATCTTTTTGTATTTGATGCTATTTTTGTTGCATCGATTTGGCAATTTATTAGCATATGTAGCTGCATTATTGGTGGCTAGTTTTGAGATTTCAAGCATCCGTGCCTGAATGGTTAGTGAGTGAGAATCAAATTTGCTAGGTCGCCAATTTTTGCTAACTCTGCTAAGCCTCAAGTTGTTGCAAATTCGAGGCTTATTTCTACTTTCTCTTATATCACTTGATAGAGCTGCTTTTTGGTCTTGATTTTGCAAGTGTTTGCGAAGCGCAGCTTCGCCTCTGTGTTAAAAGTTGGGAAAGTATATTAGATTTATTTTCCAAACAAGACTGCTCGTATACTAGGGCAAAGCCCTGAATCTTTCGACTGTCCCTTAATTCCTATCCAATAGTTTTTAAGGAAAAGAAAATATGGAAAACCTATAAATTTTGAGCAATTTTAAAGTCGCACAAAATTAACTTATATTTATGTTGAATTGTACAACGACCGATCTGATTAGCTAGCCTCAATTCATTTTGGAACGATTTTGTTGTGCGGAATAAGTCGCCACGCATAAATAATTCGCGTTACGCTCTCAGCGATATGAATAATTTCTTGAAAATGCGCATTCTTTAGTCCAAAACATGGCCAATTTGGCAATTTTCAACCCCCAGATTTTTACTAAAGTATCTTTTCAGATTTGAACTCAAGAAGTCGATAATGGGGTATAAAAAAATTTTGTCGAAAATTATTATTTCAATCGGCGAAAATTGACTGAAAAAAAATCCACACCAAGCATAAATATTCCGTTTTCTTCGAAAGTTGGAACAATGAAAATCATGTTAGAGATGTCATATTTTAAATATCATGAATTTCTTTTTGAAACCTTTAAGCATGAGATATAACAGATTTAGTAGAGTTCTCTTGTTATACAAGTATGTGCTCATAGAGGACCCAAAACGTAGATATATTATCATTCCGTCGGTTGGACCGATATTTCTCAGATTTTTTCAGCTCAATGCACACCAAACTCTGATTCTCAACCGAACACCAAATGCATGGAAACTGACCAATCAGGAAGCACCACGACTGTGCTGTGTACGCCCTCGAGCGCTACTGACTGTAAATGCTCGCCTGGCTATGGGGTGTCACACGAAAACGGATATAACAGGTGAGCTGAGATTTCACAAGCTGGACAACTTTTTCTACCAAAATTTTTCAATCTTTTAAGCTTGACCAAATTGAGTTTCCAAGCTCTTTCAAAGACCAAGAAAAAACCCTCTTTTGAAAAATAACAACAAAAACTGAAATTTTAGGCATTTTTGGTAAATTTATGGTATGATCTTCATAATGTAATTTGGCGCCTTTGAAAAAAATTTAGTGTCGGTCCCCATGTTGTTAGATGTCGAAAAACTGCATGAAATTTGGCATGCCTACCCAAGAGGAGACCACCTTTGTTATTTTAGCTATTTTAGAATTTCCTGTGGTATTTGGAAAGCAACTGACTTGCTAAAGCTGATTTCCTATTTTCAAATTACCAAAAATACCCGGTTGAACGAGCAGTTTGTTGGCTTAAACTAAGTTTCTGACTTAGAAGAAGTTTACCAATTATTTGGGTACAACAATTGAACTAAAAATTTGGCAGCTTATGGTAGGCCTGAAGCTTGAATTGAATTGAGTTGACAACCACCCAAAATGATTTGTTATATTACTGCTGAATCAAAAATACGATCTGACTACTTCAAAACCAACCGTTTACTAGTATTTTATTGTTTTTTTTTGCACCCTTGCTGTATAAAATTTGGGCGGATATTCAACAAACCGCCATTTCTTGAAGCCGAAATTACATCAGAGTTATGTAACAATTTTACGTAACACTGATAGTTTGTTGTTATCTTGCATAACAATATTAATTTTCGGCTTGTTGGAATGATAATCCTATTATCGGCTTGTTGACCCTTCTGTTTTCTGGCCTATCACCAAAATTTGACGTGCCTATTTGCCAAAAAACTATAAACGTATACGAAAACAAATATGACTGTGCTGATATCTGTAGAATTTTTGCGATCCGTAGTCAAAATTTGCGGGGTCACTCGAATTCAGAGTCAAGTCGTCAAAGATATTCCAAAACGTAGGTGGTTTCCACTTACAAAATGTCTGTGGAATCCACGCACAAAGACCTGTAACGTAAATTTTGTGGTCACATTTGTATGTCGCGGATTCCGCAACAAGCGAATATAGCTAATTGATCTGGATTTCGCAACTGAAAGGGTTTCCTAAAAATTCGCAAATGTGGCGGATATCGCAAGACTTTAAGTGGATTCCGAAATTTTGTTTATTAGTGTACCGAATTTATTATCTAGCAATTGCAGAAATTAAAAGCAGGGACTTAACCAATGTCAGTAGAAGCCAAGAAAAAATCTTGTATCATTGTTTAACTAAGTCGGTGGATGTATTTTTTAGTTTTCAGGATGAATTTCACAGGAAGCAAATTTCGGATCATTTTGAAACACAATCACTGAGTTAAATCAATAGGTTTAGTGAGTTGAGAATGTTGGGAAACACAACGCAAAATTCATAATATAACTTGATCTTTATTTAGGACTGGTGGATTGGGAGTGATTTCAATGTATCAAGTTCTTAAATGAGATGAGAGTGTCTCAAATGTTTCAAGTTATTTCAAATTGACAAAACTTCAAATGAAATAAGAGCAAAATATAATGGTTTATTGAAATGAGAGGTTTATTGGGGTTCATAAAGACCACCCGCAATTGTGAGATATTTATTTCAGCCTCAGTGAGAGATTTTTTGAAGGAGAGCATGAATTATATTGCAAAAATAATTTTATCAAATTGATTAACATTGCTCTCGATTGTTCTTCACTCTGGTTTTTTTCTAATTTGTAATTGTTTCGACAAAAATCAAAATTGCAACAAATTTTTAAAAATTTGAAAATATGAAATTGAGACGAACTGATGAATTTGTTTACTTCAGTTCGCTCAGTGAACAAGAATTGAGATCAAGCGTTTGAGTTGGCAAGAATTGAGATCGAACGTTTGAGTTGGCAGCAATTGAGAGTTGGCAGGAATTAAGTTGGCAGGAATTAGGTTTGCAATTGAGATTGAACGGTTGGGGGTGTCAGTCTTGAGAAGTAATTTAGAGTGAATTCGCTGGTGACCACCTGGTAAAGAAAAGATTCAATATAAAACGCTACAACTTATTTTACTGGAATCTGCTTACCAATGCGGGTTCCGCGTACAGTTACGGTGTCCGCAACGAAGCAATTTTACATATTCTTAAATTTGTTTGTGGATTCCGCAAACTGTTCTAAATTGCACATAGACTGTTGCTGGCTCCGCAAACTTGCCTGTTTTTGTAGCGATTTTGAGCGGTACAGTGTTTCATTTATTTGTTTGTGGAATCCAAAACAAAAAGGAAAATCAAAGAAAAGTAGCATTGTTGTGGATTCCGCAACAAATCTGATTTTGGCCGTTGCAGAATCTTATTTCATTTCACAAAATTCACAGTTTGGCCTCGTAATGGAAAGGTTGAATTTTATTACCAAACCGGTATATATGGCCTTGAAACCATATGAATGTTCTTTTTTGACAAATTTTTCAAAGAAATACTTTAAACATTCCCTCGCGTTTCAAAATTTACTTTTTCAGCCTATTATTACAAGTCATTATGAAAAAATGCGTGGTTTTTTTGCTGCAATACATGAAGAACAAATTTGTTCAGAATAGCTCAATTGTTACATTCCCGGGTTGACCTCCATACACCGAAAATGGTTATCATACAATTCCATACATCAAGTGTATGGAAAAATGCTTGTCATACAATTTTCATACAATTTCTAAAAATGGTTGAAAACTGGTATAAACTTATTTCTGTGGATGTTTGATTCTTATAAAACAGTCTGGTGATAAAAAACTGAGGTTCTCGTTTTTTTGAAAAAAATGCTCATCATACAATTCCCATATATGGGAATTGTATGACTGGCATTTTTTTGATGGCGACACAAAAAATTTTTCAAGTAATTTTGAAAATTTGGCCCAAAAAATTTTCTGTTTTTTTTTTTCAACCGCAAATCGAATTTCTTCGTACGCAAACAAACATTTTTCGAAATTTTTTTTTGCATGCAAAATTCAATATTTTGTGTGCATAACGTAGTCCTGGATACGATAAAATTGGCTTTTATTTTCTTTTCACTTAAATTTTTTTTTCAAAAACGCTGAAAATTCCTATTTCTTTTGTATGGGGTGTTAATGTAAGCCTTGATCAATGTCTGATAACTTGAAAATTCAAAAATTTAAAATAATCATCATAAAAAAATTTTGCCAAAAAATAAAAGTTCGTTACTTTTGTTATATCAATTGTGAAAAACATCCAAATTCAGGTCGTTTGCTATGCATTGTAAATGCAAGACTGCCCAACCTTTGGTGTTTCGAGTAACCAAGGTCTTTGTCACTTGTGTTCGGTTGCAAACACAACCAAAAACTTTTCAGAAACTAAATTTTGAAAGAAAAAATCAAAATTTTTGGTTTATGGAAAAACACCTATCATACAATATTCATTTATGGAAAAATCTTTATCATAGAGATTTCATACAATGTTTTGTACGTATGGCATTGTATGGAATTGTATGACAAGAAGTTTTTCATAAATGGAAATTGTATGATTAGAAGTTTTGGTCAACCCGGGTTATTTGCTTAGAATAGTTCGTTAGCTACATTATTTTCTGAAGTTGAAACTCAAGTATCTAAGGAAAATGGTTTGGTTTGTCTCACAGGTGTGTCGCAGGGTGCACTTCAACTAATACCGCACACGATGAAATAAACGTGAACAGTTTGTACGCCGATGAGGATAAGTGCACGTGTGTAGTGTCAACTGACATCAACAGCTGCTCTTGCTTGGCCGGATTCATTTTGGACCCAGTCACAGGCCTCTGTTCAAGTGAGCGCTCTTTACCCTCCCCCCTATCAATTTCAAATTTTCTATTTTTTAGTTGTTTTACGGGTTAATATGGCTAAACGCGTAGTGTTACGTGTGTGTTGTGTGTGTGTGTGTGTGTGTGTGTGTGTGTGTGTGTGTGGGTGGGGGGAGTGGAAAAGAGCCCAATTATAAGTACTTTGGAACTTGTGAAAACAAACTTTCTAATTGAAAAAGCAATTTTATCACTGAACAGGCAGTTTCCAAGGATCAGTAAATTTACCATGGTGTTAAAAGAAGCAAAAGAGCATTCGAAGAAATATTTAATAAGGTTGTTCGGTATCTGTTGAACTTTTTAACCATACTTTTTGTATAATCTTCCAAGTATCAAATAAAAGATTCAGATTAAGTCAAATCGAACTGCTTATATCCTAGTCTTTAATAGCTATTGCATATTTCAGAAAATTGTCATTATGCAGCTGACGAGTGTGTGAATACCGACTCAAGTGGGGTTCGAACACAGGACCACTGTACTGAGGCCAACTTCAATGCCGGCAACTGTCTCTGCGAACTTGGCTACTACCCCCACGTGGACATCAACAGCAGAGTTGACTGCCATTGTTAGATTTACGATTTGAGCCCTATTCTTTTTGCAGGGTTTTGCAAATTGGACGCTTTTCCATTTCTCATCTTTGATTTTTTCTGAAATTTTTCAAACTTGTGTAAATAATTTTTAGAACGCTTTAGATAGCAATTTTACGTAGGAGCAGGAAACTGGAAAAGCGGTGAAAATGGTTGCTAAATCTTTAAGTGTCAATGAACGTGTGAATATTTTTTTGAGGAAAAATTCTTTAAAATTTGTTCACGATGAAGTTTATTTTTCGCAATTTTTCGTTCAATTTTTTTTTAAGTCTTGCTCCATTATTTTTAAAAGGAAGGCAAACTCCACTATCGAACAACAAAAGTGTAAATTTTGCAAAAAAACTGAAAGACTTCTAATTTCGAAACTGGTTTTGTTCTTAGATTTCCCAGCGGAATAAAAAATGGGTTCATTTTATCAAACCGTGTCAATCAAAACTTCTTATAATTCGAGCTTTAAGGGCAAAGGTTTCTATCTTGGAACTTTGAAAATGTTCAAAACACAAGTAATGATTTTTTTATGTTTTCTTGCGTTCAGTGACACTTTTTCGGCTGCCTGTTGGCTATGTTTTGTCCTGCCTATATTGGCCCAATACATTTTTAATCTACAATTTTTTCTGTGATTTTTTCTTAATTTACTTGCATTTCAGGAAAAAACCAAAAGAAACACTAAATAATTTTATCATAGTTGTTCATTATGGGCGGCAAAGATACTAAACAATATGTCCACAATATGTCCACTATTAACTTTTCAGCCCTCATTTCTTCTTCCAACCAGTGTGACCCGAGCATTTCTCTTACAGGATGCGTTTGTTTCAACTACCACCGAATATCAACTTGCTCCTGTGGAAACAGTTACATCATGCAGAATACCAGTACATGCATAGGTAAGTATGGTCATCTAAAATTTCTGTTCACTTTGGTTCTTTCAAGCCATTCACAGTTTTATGACTGACTAGTAATAGCATGAAGTGAAGTAAATTGACAAATGGTGTAGAATTGGTGATTCTACTGTTTTACATGCTATAGCAACCTGAGCGTAAGATTGATTCGTCATTAAGCCAAGTAGCAGAGTAAAGAATTGGTTAATTAAACATAACTCGGTTTGGAGGTGAAATTGGACTTGATATTAGCACAACTTTGTTAGAGATGCCTATAATGAACTTGGAACTTAAGGCAAGTGTCGTCAGGGGAAGGATTCAGTTAAGAACTTGCAAAATAGGTACCAAAGTAAATGCCAGGACTTGTAAGGACGACATAACTCTAACTATAACTAAAACTCAAATAGACAAATATTATAGAGAATAACAAGCAGCCTACCCTTAGGCAGAACACTGGAATTACTAGAGAGATTAGTCGGTTCTCGTTAGCTAGAGAAGAACAATTGTGCTGTGAGAGCGAACGGTTGGTTCTCAGTTAGTTAGAGGACAATAATTGCTAGAGAGAGAGATAACTAGTAGTGAGATTATTTGGGTTCTCAATAGTTAGAGAATCAGGAATTGCGAGGTAAAGAGATCAGTCAAAGTACCTCAAAGGAATAGTGATCCTTAGCGACACTATTAATTTAAGTAGGGCGGACTGAGTGATTGAGCGGAATTACTGTGGGTAATTCAATAATTAAGATTCTCTAGAAAAGAAACAATTGTTGGCTACGTTATTTGGAACTCGAATTGCAATTAGGCAATTGTGTTGATTGATCGCGGCCCCTTTCCTTTTGATTAGATTACTAGATTATATTCGGACCGCCTAGACCCTTCTGTATATGGACCATTAATTATCTGAATTTAAGTTTTACTGTAAATTCTTGTGATCGGCGAGAGTGAGCGAGACAGCCGCAAGAGAAGCATAGAAAGGGGCAAGTAACAGAATACAGTACGGAGTAGTTGCCACCAACTCAACCCTTTCGCGATTGTAGATAGTAGTGAATCTCGGCCGCCCCGCTGAATTCACTGCCAAAGAGACCACTTTGCGGTGCCGTTAAGTTAGAGAGTGAGAATGGACCTAGAGAAGCAATCCCTGAAATCTACAATTGGCGTTTTTTCGAAAATTTTTGCCCACGGTTTCTAAGGTTTCTTAGTCAGTCAGAGGTGTACTGGGGAGGGGGGGGGGTCTGAAGCAGTGTAGTAGGTATTAACATCTTCTCAGGATTTGGACTGATATTTTTGTCACCCAAAGGATTTTTGTTCTTTTTTAGCCTAAATACACTGATTTTTAGGGGACAGCCCGCATTTAAAAATAAAAAGTTTTTGCCCAAAATATTTTCAAAAAGTGTCCAGAAACCAGTCCTCGGAAATTCAGCTCAGTCGGTCTTGAAAAAACTTTAAATCGTTCAGAAATTTTTTTAATTTATCCCCAATAACTAAAAAAAAGTTGAATAACCCAAATTCGCTTTTGTTAAGAAAATGCCTATTTTCAATGATGGTGTATGCTGAAACAAACCGAAATTTTTGAAGTGCGGAAAAAATAAATTCGATGAAATTAATGGACTGAGCAAGTTGCGACCGGTCCTCTGTTTTTTCTACCAGAACCATTGCAGTATTCACTCAAAACTGCCAATATTTCGCAAAAATAGTTTTCCAGATACTTTTATTCTCTGTCTTTGTTGATCAAACTTCACGCAAGCAATACAAAAAGTGTATGACGGCAGTCAATGGACAACTCAAAGAAAAAATTTCATCATCAAGGAGACCAAGGCCAACTAGAAACCACTGACAATTATTTTGTTTTGAGACTCAAATAGACAAATATTATAGAGAATAACAAGCAGCCTACCCTTAGGCAGAACACTGGAATTACTAGAGAGAGTAGTCGGTTCTCGTTAGCTAGAGAAGAACAATTGTGCTGTGAGAGCGAACGGTTGGTTCTCAGTTAGTTAGAGAACAATAAATGCTAAAGAGAGATAACTAGTAGTGAGATTATTTGGGTTCTCAATAGTTAGAGAATCAGGAAATGCGAGGTAAAGAGATCAGTCAAAGTACCTCAAAGGAATAGTGATCCTTAGCGACACTATTAATTTAAGTAGGGCGGACTGAGTGATTGAGCGGAATTACTGTGGGTAATTCAATAATTAAGATTCTCTAGAAAAGAAACAATTGTTGGCTACGTTATTTGGAACTCGAATTGCAATTAGGCAATTGTGTTGATTGATCGCGGCCCCTTTCCCTTTGATTAGATTAATAAATTATATTCGGACCGCCTAGACCCTTCTGTATATGGACCATTAATTATCTGAATTTAAGTTTTACTGGAAATTCTTGTGATCGGCGAGAGTGAGCGAGACAGCCGCAAGAGAAGCATAGAAAGGGGCAAGTAACAGAATACAGTACGGAGTAGTTGCCACCAACTCAACCCTTTCGGGATTGTAGATAGTAGTGAATCTCGGTCGCCCCGCTGAATTCACTGCCAAAGAGACCACTTTGCGGTGCCGTTAAGTTAGAGAGTGAGAATGGACCTAGAGAAGCAATCCCTGAAATCTACAATTGGCGTTTTTTCGAAAATTTTTGCCCACGGTTTCTAAGGTTTCTTAGTCAGTCAGAGATGTACTGGGGAGGGGGGGGTCTGAAGCAGTGTAGTAGGTATTAACATCTTCTCAGGATTTGGACTGATATTTTTGTCACCCACAGGATTTTTGTTCTTTTTTAGCCTAAATACACTGATTTTGAGGGGACAGCCCGCATTTAAAAATAAAAAGTTTTTGCCAAATATTTTCAAAAAGTGTCCAGAAACCAGTCCTCGGAAATTCAGCTCAGTCGTTCTTAAAAAAACTTTAAATCGTTCAGAAATTTTTTTAATTTATCCCCAATAACTAAAAAAAAGTTGAATAACCCAAATTCGCTTTTGTAAAGAAAATGCCTATTTTCAATGATGGTGTATGCTGAAACAAACCAAAATTTTTGAAGTGCGGAAAAAATAAATTCGATGAAATTAATGGACTGAGCAAGTTGCGACCGGTCCTCTGTTTTTTCCACCAGAACCATTGCAGTATTCACTCAAAACTGCCAATATTTCGCAAAACTAGTTTTCCAGATACTTTTATTCTCTGTCTTTGTTGATCAAACTTCACGCAAGCAATACAAAAAGTGTATGACGGCAGTCAATGGACAACTCAAAGAAAAAATTTCATCATCAAGGAGACCAAGGCCAACTAGAAACCACTGACAATTATTTTGTTTTGAGACTCAAATAGACAAATATTATAGAGAATAACAAGCAG
Source organism: Symsagittifera roscoffensis (assembly GCF_963678635.1). NCBI lineage: Eukaryota > Metazoa > Xenacoelomorpha > Acoela > Convolutidae > Symsagittifera > Symsagittifera roscoffensis. Next base: position 16,341,645 of record NC_087064.1, read on the forward strand.
CATACCCTTAGGCAGAACATTGGAATTACTAGAGAGAGTAGTCGGTTCTCGTTAGCTAGAGAAGAACAATTGTGCTGTGAGAGCGAACGGTTGGTTCTCAGTTAGTTAGAGAACAATAAATGCTAAAGAGAGATAACTAGTAGTGAGATTATTTGGGTTCTCAATAGTTAGAGAATCAGGAAATGCGAGGTAAAGAGATCAGTCAAAGTACCTCAAAGGAATAGTGATCCTTAGCGACACTATTAATTTATGTAGGTCGGACTGAGTGATTGAGCGGAATTACTGTGGGTAATTCAGTAATTAAGATTCTCTAGAAAAGAAACAATTATTGGCTACGTTATTTGGAACTCGAATTGCAATTAGCCAATTGTGTTGATTGATCGCGGACCCTTTAATTTTGATTAGATTACTAGATTATATTCATACCGCCTGGACCCTTCTGTATATGGACCATTATTTATTTGAAATTAAGTATTACTGGAAATTCTTGTGATCGGCGAGAGTGAGCGAGACAGCCGCAAGAGAAGCATAGAAAGGGGCAAGTAACAGAATACAGTACGGAGTAGTTGCCACCAACTCAACCCTTTCGGGATTGTGGATAGTAGTGAATCTCGGTCGCCCCGCTGAATTCACTACCAAAGAGACCACTTTGCGGTGCCGTTAAGTTAGAGAGTGAGAATGGACCTAGAGAAGCAATCCCTGAAATCTACAATTGGCGTTTTTTGAAAATTTTTGCCCACGGTTTCTAAGGTTTCTTAGTCAGTCAGAGGTGGACTGGGGAGGGGAGGGGTCTGAAGCAATGTAGTAGGTACTAACATCTTCTCAGGATTTGGACTGATATTTTTGTCACCCAAAGGTTTTTTGTCCTTTTATAGCCTAAAAACACTGATTTTGAGGGGACAGCCCGCATTTAAAAATAAAAAGTTTTTGTCAAATATTTTCAAAAAGTGTCCAGAAACCAGTCCTCGGAAATTCAGCTCAGTCGGTCTTAAAAAAACTTTAAATCGTTCATAAGTTTTTTAATTTATCCCCAATAACTAAAACAAGTTGAATAACCCAAATTCGCTAATGTTAAGAAAATGCCTATTTTCAATGATGGCGTATGCTGAAACAAACCGAAATTTTCGAAATGCGGAAAAATTAACTTCGATGAAATTAATGGACTGAGCAAGTTCCGACCAGTCCTCGGTTTTTTCCACCAGAACCATTGCAGTATTCACTCAAAACTGCCAATATTTCGCAAAACTAGTTTTCCAGATACTTTTATTCTCTGTCTTTGTTGATCAAATTTCACGCAAGCAAAACAAAAAGTGTATGACGGCAGTCAATGGACAACTCAAAGAAAAAATTTCATCATCAAGGAGACCAAGGCCAACTAGAAACCACTGACAATTATTTTGTTTTGAAGCTGTTGAGATTCTACTAAAAAACACCAAGCCTGATGGTAGGCTTGTTGAGAAGATTCGGAGCACCAAGTACCCGCGAACCACAAAGAACTTCAATCAACTTGTTCACTGGCAAACTTCTACGGACAAATAATTCCGAAGTTTGCCATCGATATGCTCCAGCTCATTGACTCACGGAGTCAAGACTTCGAAGGGACAGACCAACACGACAAGTGCTTTCTGAGTATAAACAAGAACTCAAATTTTAACCCCGTTCATATTTAACCCCAGGCAAAGAAAGGGCTGTTACTAACAATGCTTCAGAGCAGGTAGTTTGCGGGTCAGCCTCACAAGAAGGATATTCAATAATCTACGGTTCAATGAACTGAGCCGTAGATCACTGGATCAGCTGAGCGCAAAAACTCCGACTTACAAAGAGAACACGACTGAAACAGTTCTCACTGGGGCGCAGTTTCACTCTACGATCAGATCACAAACCCTTGCAGTACATTTTTGCGCCAGACAGAGAGATAGAAAAAGCAGATGGGATACTGCCTGATGGGATTCGACTATAAATTCAAGTATGTGCCAGAAAGCAGATCCCCATGCGGACGCTCTGAGCTGACTACCTTTTCATAGTGAGACACCGGAAGAGCAAAACTCTCTTTCTTGTATAACGATATCTACTTCAGAGACACGCAGACAATGAAACTGTATGAAATCAAAAGCGATCTCCAATCGAATCGAACATTCCAAAACGTTTTTAAACGGATGAAAAGAGGTGGTTTCAGGCAGTGCGCAGAAGTTGAATGCCATTTCAAGAAGAAAGCTGAAACATTGAGCACAAGAAAGTTTTTCTCGTCTACACGGGCGTTGTATTTTTCATACAGCTGAGACACAGAAGACAAATTATGGACAACCGAGACACAGAAGACAAATTAGCGATTCAAGAAGACCAGCATCAGCAAAGGTTTTGAGAATGCTTGCTTCATGGCCTGGTATGCCAAAAGACGTGAAACGACTTGTCTCCAGATGCAAGATCTGTCACAATAACAGCCCATAGCTTGGAAAAACAATTTCCAAGTGGTCAGAAGCCTACATATGGGAACAAATTCATAGTGACTGAGAACCTATCAGGGAGCAAGGAAACATATTCGTTAGTATTGATTCAGGAAGTGGCTAGAGAGAAGCATTCTCGACAAATGACAGAACTACTCTAACTGTCAGCAAAGATCTTTCAGCGGTCTTTGTAAGACTTAGAGAACCAAAAATTTGAGTATCTGGCTACAAGCACAATTTTGAGAGCACTGATTTCAAAGCATGGCGCAAGTCTCAAAAATTTCACCGATCCACCTACCAAGAGCAAATAGACTAGCAGAAACCGCAGTCCAGACGATTAAACATGCCAACGGTCGTTTTCTTTGCGTTTCTCCAACGGTACTAAGGACGCAGAGAAATACTTCCAAAGTGAAGGGAAAAATACCAGCTAAATTGTTTTTGGACAGAAACCAAAATACTTCCCATCGAAAATTTTGATGCAAGTGAAAAAATTCTCTTCAAGCCGAACAAAGACACGGAAGCATAGCCTGCATTTTTGTCGTTCGTCGTGGAATTAATACAAACCGGACTATTCTCGCGACAACAAGATACAGTCAAGAGACCAATACCCTCGATGGAACGAGTGGAAGAGTCGACGATGAAACCTTGTCACCGACATGAAAACGAAGAACAACCGTCACCAACTCGAGACGATGATCCTGAAGCGGTCTTACATGAACCCAAGCGAACTTCACGATTGCGAAAACCAGCAAAACACTATCGAGATTCAATACCGACAGATCTTTGTAGAAAAGGAAGGAGGATGTGATGGTATGAGAAATCATCAAAGTTTGAACTCTTAGTATGAAACTCGAAGAGAATAAACATGAACTCACCTGATCTGTTGAAGTGTAATAAATTGGTACAGCAGCAATTCTGTTTTCATTGCTGTATCTTTATAATCAGGTGAGCTTAACCAACTGTCACAGTGTATTAACCATGATAGATTATCTTATCTTGATAATAATTAATGCTCTTCATGAATGCATTGCTGTATAATTCTATATACGCAATGTATGCCTTGCGAGTGCAAAAAAAATATAAAAAAACGGGAACCCGTGAACAAAAAAGGTTTTCACCCTGAATTACAAATCTTTTTTTTAGGTATACTTTTCTAACTGATAACAACTATAAATATCAACTAAATTTTAGGTAAATTTTCGGTGCTCTTGTAAAGCATCTGAGGTAGCCTATTTTGAAAACAATTTTTGCACAGCAGGCAAATGTTTGTTAAAACAGAACAAAAAGCCATTCAGCGAACTTTTCGAAATGTTTTAACCAAAAAATTCGCTTTTCTAAAAACGTATTGGCGCCATAGGCGTCTTAAAAAAATTTCAGGATCGAGCATAGTACCATAGGGGGCCCCTGATTCGTTTGGGGGATTTTGTCCCGGGCGAGTTAAGTCCGGTATTATCACAAGGATGCTAGCGCGAGGAAGTGCCATGTTTCTTTCTGACATCTTTCGGATCATTTTCCTATTTTAGAAGCTGTTTCCTTCAGCTTTGAGTTGACCTATGATGGGACATTTGACGATGCGCTTTTGGACTCCACCTCCGATGCTTTCAGGGAGCAGTGCAATCAACTCAAAACAAATGTACGCTAATTATAAAATGGACGCTTCGTTGATTAATTTAAAGTCGTATCATTACAAAAATCCTCTATTCTTGAAAAAACGGGGTCTGTTTAATGAAATCGATGAAAAAAAAACATTTAACCACAAATGTTGCAAATGAATATGTTCGTTTTTTAACTGAAATTGATTAGTTTGTATCAAGCCTCTTGCTGATGATCAAGTTTTCATCTTTCAATATATGTAATTATTATCAAACAAATTTATCGGAATGCGTACAATCAGCCTGAAAAAAAAATTTTCTATTATATTATGTATCTGTTGCCAAACTCAATATACGTCAATAATGTTTTGTAATTTTTGATAACATTGATTCATTTTTTAGTAAAATTTCGACGTTTAGGGGAGGCATGGCCTAAAAATCCGCCCTGTAGTGGATTTAGGGGGTAGTATTTTGAGATATCCATTTTTGGCTGACTGACCCTAAAATTTTTCTAACGGCGCCTTCGACGCCAATATATGCTAATTTTGAGGAGGAAGGATGCCCCAAAAAAATGCGATTTTTCGTTCAAAGTTTTCCAAAAAATGCCTAAAATGCTTTTTTTTGGCCCGTTTTTCAATATTTTGCCTGCTGCGCAGAAAATTTGATCAAAATATAGTCTATATGGTAACATGGGAGAGCTCAGAATATCTGGGTCTAGAAAAAGGTCGACAAAATTTTCGATGTTTTTCAAACCTTTAATTTTTGTTTAAATAATTGTGAATTCAGCAACTGAATTGGTTAAAATAATCAACATCAGCTCGATGAACGAATCTGACTGGCTGCTCTTAGCTTAGATATTGCGTGTAAAAAAGTTTTTTTTTAAGCTGAGCTGACAGTTTTACCAAGTTTGGGTTTAAAATTATCGTTTTAACTGTTAGTTTTTCAAAATTCATCTTCAATCTAATCATCTGTTGACTCTTCTTTGCTGACTACAAGCCTTCGTAGTTTTTGGTGATTTATTGAGACGAAAACTGCAAAACTGAATCTTTAGCTGACTTCGAAAATTGAGCCAAACATCTTTTTACAACAAATCGTGACGAACTAAAGACAATATTGCTTTGATGTTCCAGTAGGGTCGAATCTAGGATTTTCTCGAGGGGGGCAGATTTTCACAAAAAATTCGAAAATTTTGTCGACCTTTTTTTAGTACGACCAAATTGATTTTCCTAGCCCTCCCAAAGCACTAAAATGACCCTGATTCGGCCAAATTTTTTCGCCGCAGGCTTATTTTTGAACAAGCAGGCCAAAAAAATTTGTTTTTAGGCACTTTTTGGGAAGTTTTGACCAAAAAATCGCGTTTGTTTCGGCGCGCGCTCCCCCTCAACATTAGTATATATTGGCATCAAAGGCGCTTTTAGACAAACGTCAGTAAGCCAAAAATAGTTATCTCAAAATAGTACAAAGGGGAAAATCTTTGGGTCGGCATGGGATCGAATCCCTGAGATGATTTGCCGCGAAAAACGAAAGTAGTTATGCCAATTATCACCCCCCTGCAGTATGTTTGGCTGACTGTTAAAGCATGGCACTCAAACAGCGTTTTTCTTCTGCGAGCACCGACAAAAAACTAAATCACTGAATAGACATCTTTACGATAAACACAAATTGTGTTTGTATCCTTGCGGAATCCGGAAACAAGTCTTTAAACATGATAAAAACGACAACGCGGAAGACTCACCGAGTTGCAGTGGAAAGGTCACGAACAAATTCATTTTAACCTAAATCTTGTCGGCCTATAAATGAATCCGCAACAAATGAAAAACTGAAAGTGTAAATGGTTCTACCATATTTTAGCGTACTCTAGAATTTTTTGGCGGATTCTGCTATTGCTAGCATAATGTGCGATTTGTAAGTGGATTCCGGATTTTGTTTGTGGGTTCCGCAATTAGTCCGAACAAATTCAACCAGCACAAGTTTTTATCAGTTTGAGTGCTGAGCAATTTAAGCTAGCTAGCTATGATAAAGATTTAGTTTTTTTGTCGGTGTTCAATTATTGCAGTTAAAAACATGAATCGCTTTCAATATTGTGATGTCGTTTTTGCACTGGATGTTATTTAATTACTGTAGATTTGCACTATCCAGGAGAAAAGATATGCTAAGGTTTTCAAATTCAGGTGTAATTTTTGTACCAAATCAAACCAGCGGCCGACGAATAGCATTCAATCTATGCTCTTGTGAGGTTTACGACGATGTTTTAAGAACTTATTCGTCAAAACTCAATGCAAAAAAAAACTTCCGTAAAGCTCGTTTGATGGAATATACGAGCTTTGATTAAAATTTTGCTCAAATATCAATTTTATCAGGTTGTTTTTGATTTTGACGCAGCTCAAATTTCGACATGGATTCAGCAGCATTGATTTTTTCAAAAAAAAAATTAAATCATTTTTTTGTCAAGGCAAAAAAATTGTTGTCAAGCAAGGGCCAATTTAGAAAATACTTAACATTAACTTAATTTTGAGTTTTTATAAATTAATTTTTTATAGTAATTGGCTGCACAGTATAAAGCAGGAAGCGACTGATTTTTTGTAGCTTTTTGAAGTTTGAAGGTTGTCCTCCCAAAAAAATGCTGTTTCAGTTGGCCGATTATCTTTTGTCCCACAACATTTCACCCCTCTCGCTGGACTGCGTGTCTTTTGCCCCTGGCAGCATCAAGGCCGTTTACACCATTGTGTTCCCGGTCGAACCGGGCGAGGACAGACCTGAGGTGTTGGAGGACAAAAAGATAGAAGTACTGGAGGCTCTTTCAACTTCAGCGGCCAGTCAGCAATTGGCGACATCGAATGTTTTTGTGCTCAGTTAGTCAATGCAAAACATATAGTTTTAATTTCTGAAAGAACTTGAAAAATCTTCAGCTGATCAACTTACTCAAATCATTTCGAAGCGGACGCTAATGATGGTTTATTTGTGAAACAGCTGTCGGTTCTTTTTGCTTCTCATTAGTTAATCCATCGAATGAAGCAAACGCTCTCCATTACTTTTCTGCAGTGTTTGAATATTTTTGAAGGAATGGTTTGATCATTTTGATTTGCTGATCTATAAAGAAACACTTGGATAAACAGTCCTTGCCGCTGGAGGTGAGTATAATTGGAGCCCAATTACGACAACTGATCAGGGCAATTTGAGCCATCTGTAGAAATGAAGCTTGATCATCAACTAGTGGAAAATAAGCAAAGTACTGCCTGCCTCGGAATAAAAAGCCTTATCAATCGTATCATTAAAATTCACGCTCAAGAAAATGGTACAACTTAACTCACTGGACGAAAAAATAACAGTCAAAAAATAAATTCTGGGCAAGCACTTTTGAGTTTTTCCTCCTAAAAAAGTACCTATTAAATAGAAGACTGCTCGTATCAGGGCAAAGCCCTGATTGTTAGCACTGGCCTTTAAAGTTTTAGCAAAAAAAAAACTCTTTGATGGTGTTTATTTCTTTCCGAATCAAAAATTTTTGAAAATTCTTGTGTAAAACGTTTCCAATCTGATTTTATTTCTGTTGGTAAAATTGAAAACCATTTTTGGGTTGCTCCGTCGAGTGTGGCTTGTTTTAGTGCTGTACGTTTATGAATCCAATTCTGATGAAGAGGTGTGTTTATAAGTTCCGGGCCTATTTTTAAAATTAGGTTTGCTGTAACAGCGTTTAAATAATCATTGAATTTTCAGGGTCTGTTCCTGTAAACATCATGAGGGGTTTATTGGATGTAATTTAATTGATGATCCATCCATAAGACATAAGGTATAGATTCATCGTCATTTAAAATTATTCTGCAGTAAGGTTGTAATTGGGCTGTAAAATAGCTTTAAAATAAAAACTGGCAAAACTAAATTTTAAGCTGATAAAATCAAAGATTATATGTTATTGCAATTTGAGTCATGTATGGCGTTAAGAAAACCAATTAGCTGCCTCAATTCAATTTTCACCGAATTTGTAGTGAGAAATTATCAAACAAGCAATTTTAGCAATACTCATGGCAGGTTACTATAGTGGTGTGCTCACTCGGCTGGCCACATGAAGCTTGAGAAAATGATACCCCTACTGTTCAGACATTTGTGAAACTGGTCTGAATGAAATAAGGCCAACTCTAGCATATACATTCCTCACTTTCTTCAAAAGTCTGAACAAAAAGACTCAAAGAAGCTATCAGCAGCAAAATGTGCCTTCTCCGAGTTAACACAAGAGGCTCTAGTACTCGTGTTCGTTAAAAAAGCTTGAAAAAATAACTTGTGCAATTTCAATCTAATAAAGATAATTAACATTAATAGTACTTGGATCCTTCAAACGTAGAAAAAAATAAAACCAATGTGAGGCAGAATGGCAAGTTTTTTGTGCTCTCCTGTTCTTTCGCCTCTCAAATTTACAAATCGATTTTAAAACACTAAACATTCTAAGTGTCGATCAGGCTTTTGCAGATGCACTTCTTCCGAAAATACTGCCACTCGAACCCCCGATAACTCCTTTTTTGAACAATCCCTCCCTCACGGCTCCAGCCGAACCCTTACCCAATTAAAGTCCGGATAAAGTCCCTTTTTGAACACTTAGTCAAACAGAATAGACACAAATGTCCTCCAAACTGCCCCCACTGTACTTCACCACACACGCTTTACACCTTTTCATTTGTTCCAACAATACCACTACTCTAACCCCAATTGACCTGTGCTTTCGGCCAACCGAAGTCGCACAATCTCAAAAACTTGGTTTGAGCATGCCGGACTGGGGGCTAACAACAACAAATGGCATGTAGTGCTGGTAAGATTTGCACCGAAAATTGAACTGCGTGCCCGGAGAACTAATTAGTTAAGTAAAATCATCAACTAGATTTTATTTTGACGGGACGGCAGAAGAAGAAAAAATTTATTTCTTTCATAAGGGCAGCTTATCAGGGGCGGATTTAGGGGGGGGGGGTGCGGGCAGGTAGGCGAACGTCCTCTCCCTCTCAGGAATTCGAACCCCTGCCAACCCAAAGGGTCCCCCCTTTGGTTCTTTTTAAGAAATCCATTTTTGGCCGACCGACCCTAACATTTTTCTAAAGGCGCCTTCGGTGCCAATAAATACTAATTTTGAGGGGGAGCGCGCGCCAAAAAATCGCGTTTTTTTGTCAAAAATTTCCAAAAAGTGCCCAAAAACGGCTTTTTTGACCTGTTTTTTCAATAAATTGCCTGCGGCGCAGAAAATTTGGCCAAAACAGGGTCTTTTTACTGCTTTGGGAGCTCGGAAAATCAATCTGATCGATCTAAAAAAAAGGTCGTCAAAATTTTCGAAAACGTTTTGAAAATCCGCTCCCCCCCCCCCCCCTCGAGAAAATCCTAGATCCGCCCCTGCAGCTTAGCATAGACGTAAGCAATCATATTCAGTGACACCAGAAGCAATATTTGAGCCAATCCAACAAATTCATGCTCAAAAATTGGCGAGCAAAGCATGTTTTGAGAACACTCAGAAACCAAAGTTTTTTCCAAGAAGGAATCTGAAACACATACGAAACAATCAGTCACCATATACCGAGCTTATGCACTAACCTTAATAGCAAATAAGAGGAAGAATTGAAATGGTTGCATGATAGCCCGAATTTGTTTAAATAATGAGGCTGAAACGTTGAAGATAACCGTCAAAATTTCCAAATCATTGTCAATAGTCACAAGACCCACCCCGTACGAGAGGCAGTAGCAGCCAGACACGGATCAATTATCTTCATAAAAACAAAAAATATAAATGTACGCTAAATGAAGCTTCTAAATTTAGTTTAGTAAAATTTGCTAATTTTCATTTATAACGAACGTTACTCGATCGCTTTTCTAGCTAAAATTTGACTAGCTCATTATTTTTTGTCGGAAACAGTTTTCCTACAAATGTGTAACAACATTTTTATTCAATACAGATGACGATGGATCCAAATTCCAAATCCCACAGACCACCCTACCGACAACAACAACCACAACCACAACCACAACCACTCAGCGGCCGACAAGCAACAGCGATGACGATGACACTCTAATGATGGTACTAATTTAGGCGGGAATTCCTCCAGACAGACGGACTGAATGATAGAGTTATAAATAATTCAAATTAAAATTTTCGGCTATACGGTCCTGTGTCATCCGGGACTCAATCTGCATAACAACAGATTTTTTCGCTCCATGAAAACAAATTGAATGGAAATTAGGCAATAATTGTGGTTTCTGCGCTTCGCAGATATCTGTGAAAGGCCATCCAGTCTGTCTAAGCATTGTCCTTTTCTCTTATTTCCCCACATTCTAGACTGCTCTATTTTGTTGAGCGAAGCTCTTTTTTTTGCGACTCATGGCCGTTTTTTTGCGGCTAGCACTATCTCGAGATACCATTATTGCAGCCGAAATTGGCGTCTGGGCCAAAATGTTTTCTAGTTCTGATTTAAGGCTTCAACTTTCCTTCAAAAAATTCTCCATGATCGAAAAAGCTATTTTCCAAAAAATTTTTCCCTAAAAATCAAGCGAATTGTTTTCCGTTTTAGCATTAATAATCATCATTAAAAATTTTTAAAAGCGTCCTCCGGTCATTTTAAACTGAAAGAGCGACTACTTTTTGTACTAAGTAATTAAGCAAAAAAATACTATTCATTTTCAGATTAGTTCAGACAATTTCTAAATAGAGACTGACCTCCGAGTTAAAGTTTACTTACATTTTTACCTCTATTTTATCTATTATTAACACTCACTCTAGAATAAGTTCACCTATTTCAAACGCCCTTCCTACAAAAATAATAAAAGGAAATTTGGACAAAAAGTGACAAAAATTATGCAAATAAATCTTCATTTTTATAATTTTCAAGTTGTTTTTTAATTATTATTTTTTCTTAAATCAGTGTGGCCGGAAAATTCTGAGCTACTTCCACTGCAGCCGGCTATCCTTGTTTCTCGTATATCTTTTTTTAGGTGTTGTTGGTGATGGCTATAGTGATAGCAATTGGGCTGTTTGTGTTGATTGGGGTGACAGTTCTGCTGCTGAACAGACGTAACCGGAAGGAGAAGGAGGTGCTGACTAGGATGGAGACCCACTTGGAGAGGAGCAGTACTATCCATTCAAACCACAGACTGCCCTCTAAGGTGACTAAAGCAGTCTATTAGCATTTTCAAAAGTTTAAGTTCACTACCCGTACTGAGAAAATTCTTTAATTATGTCAAGAAATACTTAATTTCCGATCTCAATTTCTGGTCAGGAATTCTTTGCGAAATGTTTAAATAAAGCATGGATTTTCTATAGATACTTTATTTCTAATCCAATTTCTGGTCAGAAATTTTCAAAATCTAGGCTATTTCTAATCAGAAAAAGCTTTTTTCTAATCTAATTTCTGTTCAGAAATTTTCTTAATCTGGGCTATTTTAAATCAGAAAAAGTTTTTTTCTAATCTAATTTCTGTTCAGAAATTTTCTTAATCTGGGATATTTCTAAGCAGAAACTCCTTTTTTCTTATCCAATTTAAGGTCAATAACTTTCTAAATCTATGCTCTAGAACAGAAGAAAAAATTCTTAAATAGGTTAAATTGCATCAATTGACTTGATTAGAAACAGAAAATTTCATCGTCAATATTAATCCCATTTGCGAAAATCAAAAGTAATCAACAGCCTATTTTCTGTGACGATTTTTAATCTTCGGTGATTTTAAGAAAACGAGGTCACACGAACAGTGGAATCAGCATCAATTTTCACTCTTCGGCTTCTGCAGGCCCAAACTTTTATTCATCAAATCTGTACAAGGGTCGAAAGATATTAATTTCTTCGCAGCTAAGTTTTTCAGACCGATTTCGATTTCTTAATTGTTCTTTTTTGACATTTCTTATATCATTCGGAGGTATTGTTGTCTTGAAAAAAAAAACAAATACTTCTGTAAAAACAAGACGCGTGACAAAACTTGAAGTGGACTTTCGAAAATTTGTTTTAAAAAAATTGATTTTTTTTTTAATTTTTCAGAATAGAAATGGTTTATTTCTAACCTAAGATAAGAAATAAGAAATTTTGTACAGAAAAAACGGGAAAACTTGGGGAGATAATCTACATAGAATTTCTATCTAGAAAAACAGCTTTCGTTCGGTACGGGTAGTGCTCGGGTACAATATTTGTTTGCTCAGATGAGCCATTTTGGGACGTTTCACATAGCGTTGAAATGAAAAAGGGGCAATATGAAGGCTCAAACAACTAACAGTAACCGGCTATTAAACATATATAAAAACGAAACACTTTATTCATTAAAAATCATAGATGGTTGAAACAAAATAAATTTATCAAAAAATATCTAGAAATAGAATGAATTGAAACAACATTGTTAAGTGTCAAGTAAATTTTAAAAAAGTGCCACTGTATTATCTTCAAGGTATGAAAAAACATAAGTTTGGATTTAATTATTTTATATGTTAGAGCTTTCGCTAGTTTATTATGTTCTCGCATGTTTTTCCAAATTGGTAGAGCTATCTTAAGCAATGATTTTTCATAATGTTTAGTATTATGTTGCTGTTTGAAGATGAGTTTTTTGTTCGATAATGTTCTTTTGATTGATGATAAAGATAATCTTAACTAATATAGGCTGTAAATAGGTTTTTTCGAATTTTCCAGAATTGGCATGGCATTTTCCAATCTAGGAAAAACCGAATCGGAAGTACTTTATACTTTTTTCAAATTTGAAGAAAATTCGTATTTATGACGGTTACAGCAAGTTTTCACACTAACTTAAGTTTTTAATATTTAAATTAATTTTTTTCAACTAAATATAAAAAACTATGCGTTATTTCATTGAGTAAAATAGCCGGATAGTGTAGGTGGCTCATGACAATTGCATTCATTTACAGCAATCTGGTGTTTAATGGTAACGGTTTTATGATAGGTGGTAGAATTTCATTACCAGGTTTCATTTTTCTTCGAATGCTTCTAATTTCTTATTGAAATTGAAACCAATAGAAAAATGGGACCAGTGATTTTCAAACAACGAAAAATTGAAGACAATTTTTTTAAAACTTTGTTGTAGTCTTTATAATTATTTATGCAAATGGTCTGGTAACCATGTGGTCTTAAAATGTAAGGCAGTTATTATTTAGTTGGATCAATATTCACCTTCAGCCTATGTGGAAAACAATTACATTTGCCCTAATTTTCATGATGTGGGTTATCTTTATGAAACAAAATGTATCATATAAGATTCTTGAAAACTAAAGAGCTTTAACGTGATGTATTTTTTCTCTAAAATTCGAGAAAAAAAAATTCAAAAAAGTCTAACTTTTTTTTATGTGTTCTTGAATTCATTGACATTTTTCAGACTCTCTGTTGGCTATGTTTCAATATTAGGATGAGAATAAGGTGGAATTGATCACCTTTCAAAAAACTGATCGATTTAGAACTGATGTAAGCAGGCTCATTTTAGTAAATTAAATATTTAATAGTCTTGCATAACGCCTTACTGCAATAGCATTAAAAAAAGATTTATTTACACTAGAAAATCTCAGCAATGACACGACAGTTTTTTAATCGATCAAAACAGTTGGACGCTGCAAAACACGGCTTATGTAAAAAAACTGCTGAAAAAATTGATTTCAAAAGTGAAAAAAAAATCTTTTTGCCTTGAAAAAATTTCCTTAAGACGGAAAAATTAAACTACAGCAGTTCTACGAGCAGATTTTTAGCAAACAGAATGTCATTCAAACGCCAAATTTCCCTGGATCTGAATACATAAAACGTTGTTCAATCTTGTTCGTTTCTTGAAAGGCTGTTTTCTATCAAAATGCGAACAGTTCGCTGTATGTTAGTCCTTCATTTCATGGATAAATGATTTAATCATACTTTTTAAATTAGCAATCAACATTCTCGCGCCCAAATGACTGGCGCACCCACCCAGAAGACCAGTCCAGAAGCCACTCGATGAAACAACACCAGGTGCAGCCGATGAACTATCCAGATGAGCCAGATACCATGTACACTCCAGAGGACAACATACACTTGAGGACCCACAGGGCGCCAGATGCTCTTGATAACGCGGGTAATTATGTGTTCGGCGCCAATACGATCTAATTTTGAAGGGGATGCGCACCAAAAAACGCATTTTTTTGGGTCAAAAATTAATTACGAATGATGCCTAAAGCGTATTTTCTGTTTTTTTTTAAATCGCCTGCGGCAAAACAATTTCAATCTAAGGACTTTGTAGTGATTTGAGAGAGCTCGAAAATCATAATGTGGTCGACCTACTAAAAGTTCGACAAAGTTTTTGAACATTTTCCCCGGTGGTCTCTCTCGAGAAAATTCTAGATCCCCCCTGGTTTTGAAGCGTTGTCATTGGTCAGAAACAATTTCAAATTTAAATCTTGAAGTCCGAAAAATTAACCAACTTTCGAAGACCTTGTTTTGAGGCATCTTAACGTATTCGTTAACAACTTGCATTTAAATTAGATCATTAAAAAATGAAAAAGCGGAGCCAAAAGTATCAGTGAATAAAACATCTAAAATAATGTGAGAAGCAACATCTCAAAACCAGACAATTTTTAGGCTGAGGAGGGTATTTTACTTCTAGTTCAAACTCTGATATCGATATTTATTTTTTTACAACTATGTTTTTTGTTTTAGACCAATTTTCAGAACGTTATCTCTAACACTCTACCTCTACAATGACAGCTGCTGTAAACTCTCAGTTTCTTTTCTAATCATCTCTGCCATACAAATCAAGATAGATAATTTGGAATGGGTATAATAAAAATATCTGGCTGTCACCAAATCAGTTTTCATGAGTTATTTGTCAAAACATGTCGCATAACGTCTAACGCGAAGTCAACATCGGCATCTGTAATACACATAGGAGGTTTAAGCCTGTACACAGAGCCATTTGGCCCGCCTTTTCCAAGCAGAAGTCCCAAATCTTTCATTTCCTCAAAAATCTTCAAAAACTTCTCCGAATTCAGGGGTTTCCTTGATTCCTTTTCCTCGACCATTTCAACTCCGACCATTAATCCTTTTCCACGAACATCACCAACAATTTCAAACTCATCTCGCAACTCCATGAGCCCGAGAAGTAACTTCGTGCCAAGGTAGTCTGCGTTTTGCTGCAAACTTTCATCTTCAATGACGTTCAAAACTTCTTCACCAACAGCACAACAAAGCGGATTTCCTCCGTAGGTGTTGAAATAAAGAGCGCGAGTTAAGTTACTGGCTATTGTTGGAGTAGTTACAACTGCTGCTAGTGGGACACCGTTTCCAATTCCTTTTGCCATTACAACAATATCTGGAACAACATCGTGAGATTCGAACCCCCAGAAATGAGTTCCGAGTCTTCCGAAGCCTGTCTGAACTTCGTCTGAAATGCAAACCCCGCCGTGCTTTCGAGTTAGTTCAAACGCACCTTTAACGAACCCTTTCGGAAGCTGAACGGCACCTCCGACTCCATGAATTGATTCCGCGATGAACCCGGCAATTTTTCCACTCGTCATGTAAGACACAGTATCTTGAAACTCTTGAACATACAACTCCGAAGCTTTGCATTGACCTTGACCACAATCACAAGGCCGTCCCAGGACTTGTGAGATGCTATCGCGGCAGTTTTGACCCCCATAAGGTCCTTGATAAGGATCAACTCTCATTCCCAGGTGTACAATGTTATGTCTGTTCGGAACATTGTAGTTCCACTTCGGAACTGCTGTCAAGCCCATGGTTCCAAGACTCATTCCGTGATACCCATTTCTCAAGGCCAATAAATCCGAGTTGCCACTAGCGAGACGTGCCAAAAGAATTGCCATGTCGTTCGCCTCAGACCCCGAATTGACGAAATAAACTACGCTCAAAGGGTCCGGAAACTTTGAGGCTAATTTTTCAGCATAAGTTATGATTTGCGGATGAGTATAAATAGCTGTTGTGTGCCATAGAGTCTGAGCTTGGTCTTTCAGGACCTTAACTAATCTTGGGTGACAATGTCCAACCGAAACCGTAACGATTCCTCCGAAGAAATCCAGGTACCTTTTCTTGTCCAAGTCAAATATCCATTGCATACTGGCTGATGACACTACAAGAGGTTTTTTGTAGTAGGGTTGAAGCGATCTGTTTATTTTGTCCTTTTTCATATTAAGAAGTTCTTCGTATGTAAGTTTGGGAGTTTGTGTAAACGATTTGGCCACCGGACCTGTTGGCATTACAGGTTTCGGACAATTCAAAACTGCTGAAGTTGAGACGCATTTTTTGATGAAATTTGTTTGAGAACTTTGCTGGATTTTGCTGATTTTAACAGAACAGAGCGTTACCTTGAAAATCGAGTTACGTTGCATTTTTATCAATCAAAGTTTATGACAGTACTAATTCTTCTATCGACTTCACTTTTGCGCAAGTTTCACATAAGAAGTTAGCAATATTGCATCACTATAGGTGAATAACTATACAGCAACTTCAGGCTAAAAATGATTGTGCAAGAGTAATTCAGAGATGGTAGGCAACAAGCCGAAAACTGAGATTAGCGGATCTTAAAGCCGAACTACATGAAAAAAGCTGCTTTGTAGCGATGGCTTAAGGTAGCCGGTAAACGCGCGTGGCCACTTTGCGGCGTTAACCGGCCCTAAATGTCCAAGCCCTATCCGGGCAAGCTCGCAACACAAATTGGCGCGATTGCGGCGGTCACTTGTTAAAATTTATTTTACATAACTCTGATATAGTTTCGGCTACAAGATATGACGGTTTGTAGATATGGCGGATTGTTGAACATCCGCCAATTAAATGTTGGCTAGATGCAAACAAACAGGGTCTTTGTACATTAAATGGTTCAATGGCCTCAAACCATGGTATAAATACCATATGATTCAGTTTCTTTCGAAGGAATTGCTCAAAATTAACCCCTTTCTCATCGATTAAAATGACAAAAGAAAGTGCATTGAAAGTTGTAAAGCGTAATTTGTTGAATATTTTGTATCAGAATTAAAACAAAACAAAAGTATTGAAATGAAAATTTTGTAACAGTCCCACTACTTCTCTGAAGAAACAAATTGATCTCGTTTGCTCTTTCTTTTTCAACCCATGATGAATTAGTCTCTTTTGTCGACAACTTCATTGAAGACGACATGCTTTTTGTCACCGAGAACTTCTGTGGCCAGGTTCTCGGGCGTATTTGGTCTTGCATCTTCTAATAAAAAACAATGCTATAATCGATTTAACACAAACTAGCTACTCCTTTGAAACCCTAGCTTTAAAAAGATATAAAAATAAATCGACTACCAGAATGAAATGTAAAAATGAGGAGAGGTAACCCTTAGCGCAGCAGCACATCAGCGACTGGCACTGCGGACATCCACTCTTGCAGTTCGAATCCCTGCTTCCAATCGACGCCATATCTGGTTTGGGATCTGGAACCTGAAAATATAACCAACAAATAGTGCCCGAGTCGAGATTTTTCACCTAATTTGAAGCAAGATTTGAGCGGTTTGAGCGGTTTTTTTAGACAATTACGCTCAAAATCTTGCTTCAAAATGAGCGGTTTGAGCGGTTAACAACTCTTAATTACTTTAAATTTGATTAAAAACAAGTTTTAACATTATTCTGAACATCTTGCCTTTTATGAAAAAATGGTTATCATACAATTTTCATATATGCAAATTGTATGATAACTAATTTTTTAGCTTCAAATTAAATTTTCGTTTTTGATGAGCAATGTCCTTCAAATTGAGCAAAAGCACTCTTAAATAATTTAAATTTAATTATAAACAAGTTTGAACAATTTCTGAAAATCTTGCCTTTCATGAAAAAATAGTTATCATACAATTTTCATATATGGAAGTTGTATGATAACCATTTTTGTTTCAAAAAAAAATAAACGTAGTTATTTTCCATCACCAGACTGTTGTATTTGGTTCAAATAGCTGGAGAAACTAGATTGAATCTTTTTTCAAAGGGTTTTTGAAATTGTATGAAAACTGTATGATTAGCATTTTTCCATACATTTGATGCAGGCAATTGTATGATAAGCTTTTTCGGTGTGGGGAAATTTAAAATAAGCATTTTCGGTTTATGGATGTCAACCCGGAGTCACATTACCTTTCCAGGCCTTTTTGTTGGTTTTAATCGGTTTTCTTTATAAGACCGCTCAAAAACCGCTCAAATCTTGCTTGAAAAACCGTTCAAAAATCACCGCAAGAAATGAGCGGTTTTTGAGCGGTTTTTTAAACAAGATTTGAGCGGTTTGAGCGGTTTTTCCAAAAAAAAAAACGCCCAAACCGCCCAAACCGCTCAAACCGCTCAAATCTTGCTGAAAAACCGCTCAAACCGTTCATATCTTGAGCGGTTTTTGAGCGGGATCTCGACCCGGGAGTGAAAAGAGTCAATGAACGCTAGGAAATAGAAAAAAGAATGACCTTAACGCTCTTTGAATTTCAAGAGCAATTTCTGACTGGCGCCTTTTTGATAAAAATTAACCCAATTTCTGAAAAACTGGAAAAATTTGAAATTTGGAAATCTGAAAGTTGAAATTCACTTTCGAAAATAGAAGCCTATCACTTTTATCGTTATCTTTACACAATTGCTGTTCAATAATGGAGTTTAGCATTCTTTAATCAAAAATAATGAATAAAATTCAAAAGTGAATCAAAAACTAAACCACAAAAAAATGAGCGTAAAAAAATTTGAAGATTTCTTCCTGAAAAAAAAAACATACAAAAATTCATCAAGATATATATAATCTTCAGTATCTTCATTGATTTTTTATAACATAGCCAACAGGCAACTGAAAAAGATTCAACGAACACAATTAAACTGCAAAAAAATAATCCCTACCAGCTTCTTGAAATAATCTCAACTCTCGAAAATCAAACTCTCGAAAAACATAGATGCTCTCCAGATGCGGAATTAGGGGTGGGGAGGGGTGACGGACGCCCTCTCCTTAAAGATTTGACCCCCTGCCGACCCAATGAGTCTTCCCTTTAATCTGTTTTGAGGAATCCATTTTTTGTGAGGGACCCTAGAAAGTTTCTAAAGGCGCCTTCGGTGCCAATTTATACTAATTTTGAGGGGGAAGCGCGCATCGAAAAAACGCAATTTTTTGGTCAAAACTTTCCAATGGGTGCTTAAAAATGACTTTTTTGGCTGCGTTTTTAAAATTTTGAATGCAGCGCAGAAAATTGTGCAAAAACCAGGACTTTTTAGTGCTTTGGGAGAGCTCGAAAAATCAATTTGGTTGACATAACAAAAAATTGGCAAAACTTTTTGAAAACACGTCCCCTCGAGAAAATCTTATATCCGCCTCTGATGCCTTTAAAGCTTTTTGACTTTCCAGAAGAAGTTTTGATTGAAAAGCAAGTTTTCTGTTTCGCTTGGAATCCTGAAAAGTTAATTCCAATTTCGAATTACTAGAAGTCAATCACGTTTTTTGTTACGCTTACACTTTTGCTGTTCCATAGTGAAATTTGGCTTTTTTTTAACAAAGGAGACGAATTGAACTCAAAATTAAAAAAGAATTTAACCCGCGAAAAAAAGGATTTGAGCCAGACCAAATTTTAAAAATTTTCCTAAAAAAATCATTGCGACCTATAAAAGAGTCTGAACTACGTTCATCGACTCTTTAAAAGAAATCGTGATTATATGGTCAATTTAGGGCATGTTCTGGCAATAACTGTTCCGATTTTTGAAAGTGACAAAATTTGAAACAAATTTTACGACTTTTCCTAAAAAAAAACGAAAAAAAAAAAATAATTGCGACCTTTATAAGAGTCTGAACTATGTTCATTGACTCTTAATAACAAATAGATAAGGAAACAAGATGA
Source organism: Symsagittifera roscoffensis (assembly GCF_963678635.1). Taxonomy (NCBI): domain Eukaryota; kingdom Metazoa; phylum Xenacoelomorpha; order Acoela; family Convolutidae; genus Symsagittifera; species Symsagittifera roscoffensis. Next base: position 16,361,467 of record NC_087064.1, read on the forward strand.
TTTTTTATGGAATTTGAGAAAAATTGTTGAAAATTTTCCTTTAGAAGAAAAGATCTTGAACATAACGGTCAAATTAAGGCAAATTATGGCAAAAATTGCTCCGTTCTTTGAAAATGGCAAAGTTCGAAATTTTTTTTTTTCGTCGACGCATTTTCAGCGAATACAGCGAGCGAGCATGCCTATAAAACAAAGATAAGCTTTCAATAAAATGAAATTTTGTTCTTGTAGTTTCTGCGATTTGCAGAAGGTCTAGGAAATAATTTACCAACCTGTCTAAGCATATACCGTTTATCTTTTTTTCTCCCACGTACCTGACTGAGTAACTTTATTAATTGAAACTTGTTTTTTTTTGCGAATCACGGTAATTTTTTTGCGCCCAGAATTTTTGTTGAAGCCACGAAAATTTATTTTTACTCCAGTAAAAGTAATTTTCAATTTGTTTTGGCGCATTTTCGGGAATGATAAATTAAAAAATTTTCTGCTACAACTTTGAAAGCATGTAAGATTTTGTTTCGAAATTTTATTGTTTTTTATCCAATTTTTGAAGAAAAAAAGTTGTCCGTTAAGCCTTATTTACAAAAATCGTAGAATAAGTACAAGTTCTAGGACGACACAATATTTTTTGTTTCTGTCGTGGGAAGTTTCTGAGTCACTTGTAAAGCTACCGGCTATCCATTTTTTTCTTTTTCCCCACCAAAACATCAAGCAACGAAAAATTTTCCTGGAATGGTTCATTATACTTCAGTTTAAAGCCCATTCAGTCGTGATTCCAACGACATTTAAAAAGTTTTCTCAAGTTCGTGAACGACCGGCTTGAAAAGTTTGTAATTTAGTCTAACTTCGAGCAAACAAATCAAACAAAATGGTTATAATAGCGCAACAAAATTTCTTTGAGCCATGAAAACTTTCAGCGGTGAAATTGCCGTAATTCAAGTAAAACAAGTGTTTAAATTTTCGTTTTATTTTCTAATAGTTTTCTGAAAAGTTTTCGTTTGTTTTTGAGTTTTTGTTTGTTTTTCTATTAGTTTTCAGAAACAAACTGCTCGGTAATAAGCAGTTTTTACTATAATTATCAAATGTTTTTAATTTGCAAGATTTATGTATCAAATTCTCTGCTCACCACGAACAAAAACGACTAAATTACGAAAAAAAATTGAATGTTTTTCAAAAGACTCTAATAATAATTTGGTCAAAATTTTTTATGCTACGTGTGCAGCAACCGGTAATCTTTGCTGTTCCAACCCATGAATATGTAAAATAACTGTGTATATGGGCCTGTTTTATTTTTTCCCAAAATCAGGTACCACAATTAATCATCGGAGTGGTTCAAGGATCATGTCATATTAAAGTTCTTTCAGTCGTGATTCGAACGACATTAAAAAGGTTTTAAAAAATGTTGCAGCGTCAAAATTTTTTAAAATTCTAGCCTTAAAAAATCCAGTTTATTATTTTTTGAAGTTTTCTAGCGCCATTTTGAGAGTACAAATATCAAAATTTTAAAAATCGAAAAAATTGATAACTTGTTTTTATAGTTATTTAAAGAAAAAACTGTTTTTCAAAAAAGTTGTTTAACAAGTAATATTGAAATTGTCTAAGATCTAGGCTTTCGTTCAGATGCTTTCATTGAACGACGGACAATGAAAACTAAACATTTTTTAAAAAAACTTCTTTTTGTACTTTCTTAAGAAAACGGTGGGAACATTATGCTGTTTGCGCAGCAGCCGGCTATCCTTCAGTCAGTTTTCAAGTTGGTTGACATACTCTAAAATTGACCAAAATGATTTTACAAGATCTTCTAAAAGACTAAAAACTATAAATTTAGCCAACATATCCTAGAATTAGCAATACTCGAGCGGCAATTGCGAACTCCAGCAAAGTAACAACCGAAAACAAATTTCAAGTTTTCCCTACAATTCTGAGTACTTTGAAATATTTCATTTTTCCATAAATCATATAAGCGCTTATTTAATTTAAAGCATGTACCAAGTATGAGGTTGTAGCGATAATGAAAAACAGTCTTCATGAGCAAGCTTACCTGGTTTAAAAACCAGAAACGTCAAAAACCAGTACACTACTACCATTGCTCTACTAACTCTAAGTGTAGATTCGAGTGATTCCGGATGATGGAGTTGGTTGTAGTAGAGGTTGTGTTTGGAGGGGAGCGCGAAGTGTTTCATCCTCTCGTCTGCCTCCGGGTGGTTATGCAGCAAAGCCACCACCTCCTTCAAACAAAACACTTCTGTGAAATAAACGGCAATTAAATTTTTTCAAGTTCTTCTTGGGCACTATCTTTGTCTATATGGCCAAATAATTCAGCTCGAATTTGACAAAAACAAATAAGAAACGTTTTGCTGTGACTTTTGAAATTCATCGGTGAGACGAAGAAGCCGCAGATAATCTCTATAAAACAACGACTCCATGTCGTGTGTTCCTATCGTGTGTTCCTATCGGCAAAATTGCGAACTAAACCGCATTAATTAGCAATCAAAATCACGTGAAAAAAAAAACCTTTTTCCACTATGAAATCAAGTGCGTATAGCCTACTTACATTGACATCCCAAGTGGTGCTTATTTTGGGTTTACTCCTCCGCCTTAGTTTGGTCAGGGGTATGGGGGCCTTCTCGGGTGGGTTGGCCAGCAGGTGGTTGTGGGTGGATCTTAGCTCCTGTGTCCTTGTGGGCTCCTGTCGCACTTCCTTCCTGACCTAAAAAGGTGAAAATTGAAACCACTCGTAAACTACCTGTGAGCACTCTCAATGTGAGGGTCGTGTGTTCGACTCCCACTTTGGTCACGGCTGGGGGGGGGGGGGGGGGTGGTTACGGGTACGCCAAAATCGATGATGACGTCCTCCCCCACGGTTGGTCCAACACTTTGAAGAACCGGGTTTAAAAAATGGTGAACGTAAGAACTCGTTTTCAGTTGAATGCTACTCAAAATTATTCGTCACTTCTCAAATCACTGAAAAAGAAGAAACAATTACAAAACTTTATCTGAATGAATGAAAAAATTGTCTCGTGGAATATAAATTTTATGCTCGCCTTTTCAACCAGCTCCTCGCACAATTTCTTGTCCAAGGCCTTTCTCTCTTTGATCCACTCGGCCTGATCGTTGTGGGTCAGGATCTCGTACAAACAGTCGGGGGGTTCCGAGGGTTTGCCGAACACGAGGTCTTTCGGGTAGTAGATGGTCTGGTCTCGTCTTCCAGTGAACTTCTTCTCTTTACGCTCCATGTTGACGTTGCGCCTCAAACATAAAACTACTGAAGCAAAAGTTGGCCCAATAAAGCCGTTAAAGGAAATAAACCTATTATGACTTAATTAAAGGGAATGGCTGAAACTAGCGTGGCCTTGCTCTATTGAATCTTTGTCTCATTTTAACTCTTCCAAGTTACCTCACGTCATATCCATCTATTATAAATAAAAAAACGGATCTATTTCTTCAAAATGTTCCTTTTTGGCTTACCTAGCACATAATATGCATCCTTAAAGAGGAGTAAGTGAACGACGAAATGTAGATTCAGAAGATTGCTTTTCTAATTACGTTCAATTTTTTTTAACTGCACCGCAAAGTGGTTCATGAGCAATGAATTCAGCGGGGCAACTGATATTCACTGCTATCCACATTCCCGAAAAGGTTATATTGGTGGCAAGTATCCTTCCTTTATCGTACTATGTTGCGTGCACATTTTTTGTCAACGCTCTTTTGGCTGTATCACTCGAACTTGAATTGCAAGAATTTCCAATAGTAATTTTACTCAGATAAATATAAATCCAGATACAGAGGGTTCTGAAGTTGTCAGAAAAAAATCTAGCAATCTAATCAAAAGAAAAGTGTCTGCAATCAGTTATCACAATTGCCTGCTTGCAATTCAATTTTTCGTTAATTCAACCAATTGATTCTCCCCCTCTAGAAAATCTTAATTATCTAATAACGCTCAATAATACCGCACAATTACTCAGCTCGACTTGCTAAAGTTAATAATATTTCTACAGATAGCTTTTCTTATGAGATTCTTTAACTGATCTCTCCAACTTTGAGAATCAATTATCCACTAACTTCGCAATAGTTTTTTTTCTCTTGTTTCGAGAACCAAAATAAATTGGTTGAAATTATAAAACATGATGTATCTGGTCACTACTGCATTTCAACTGCTGCTGGTATCCTGCGTTTCAAAGTTTCAGATCCGTGTGGGGCCAAGGAATGTCTTCCAGAAGTCGGGGTTGGGACTGTTTGCTAGGTCCTAACTCCGGTAGTGGGGGTCTATAGTGTCTGGGTTTTTTAAATTAAGCCAGCAGGGTCCGAAAGATCGGATTATTGCATGCCGGGTTCAAATCAACTCTAGTATTTGTCCTATGCGTAAGAGTTTAATGAAGTTAGCTTCATAAAACTCTAACGCATAGGACAGATACTAGAGTTGATTTGAATCCGGCATGCAAGAATCAGATCTTTCGGACCCTGCTGCATTAGTTAAAAAGTAAGCTTCATTAGTTCTAATGGGGGGGGGTAGATAAATCTTATTTGTTAGGCGGAGCAGGGTCAAATTGATCAAACTACTTCGGACTCGATTGTATGTTTATTTCTCTAGTTATTTTGCTGATTAGTCAATAGCATGCTACGTACTATTCATTAGCCTTCATTTCTTACTTCAGTTTCTTTATCTAATGAATTCTTACAGTGCTTTTGCTTTCACAGGGCCAAAGACGAGGGTAAAGAGGCTATCCCCTTTAACTTAAACTTCGTAGAAACAACAATGTGCTGCAGTCAGGCTTCTCTTTGTTTTTTTTAGGTTACAAATCAAAGCACTACTTCTCTAAGAAATATTCACTGGGGCGATTTCGACCATCAAGGGGTCTACCAATGATTTGAAAGCAAGGTCCGCCCAAAATACTACGCAGAGTCTCTTCGCGAGCACTGCAGGGCGTGTTTGTTAGTTGCAGAGAATGCGGAAAGCAGTTGGCTTTTCTGTCGAGCAACGTTCCCATGAAACACTTAAGCCGTAAGACCCGCCACCAGTTATGCGAGCGGTTGGGTTTGGCCACGGACAAAATTCCCGTCCCCGCCGACGACAGTCCCTGCGCAGCAAACAGCCGACCACAAGATAAGCTCGCGACACTTGCATATTTCCACCTTCTCATATGTTTGAGCAGTACCGGTTTGAACCGAACTGTATTTTTTCCAGGTACGGTAAGATCGGAACATCTATGTTAACTTCCGTCCGTTTTTCAGTCAGAATGGTCTTCACCACTTTCAGTCAGAATGGTCTTCACCATGGTCTTCCATATTCACTTTCCCACTTATCCCACGAAGTATATTGTATACGAAGCATATGCTAGTTTTGTACATATACTAACGAAGTACCTTCCCATGAGAATTATAGTGAAGGGTGACAATGGCAATACTTTTGGGTGATTCAGATTCCAATTTCAAATCGTAGTTTAGTTGTTGCTTTTAAATGATTTCTTTTGATTTTTGAGTTTTGAGTCTTTCAGTTTACTAATTTGGCGGCATAATCATGTCAAAAATGTGGTAAAATTAGGTTCGGCAAAGATTAAAGTTCAAATGTCGTAGACATAGCCGGGCCCATTTGCAGGTTGCAAATTAGAAAATTGTTCGTTGAAGCTGATGGTACGTCGTCGTTGATTGTAATGGTCATCTAGTTGTTAGCTGTCGTTGATCATGTTGGTCATCTAGTTGTTACTGTGGTCCAATACTCGCGAGAGTTTGACTGCTGGTCGGTGTAGAATCCCCCTGCTAGTTTTAATTTCGCAGGAGCGAACGATTCCGTCTGCACCTGGGAAAGTACGAAGTACCCGTCCCAGGGGCCAAAGACCTCGAGGCGTTAGGTCTTCCAGTATCCATACAAGGTCTCCTTGCTGAAGATTTTCCACTTGCTTTGTCCATTTCGTTCGGGTCGTCAAGGTTGGCAAGTAGTCTTTGAGGTATCTGTTCCAGAACTGTTGACTCAAGGCTTGAGCTTGTTTCCAAGTTTTCTTGTCCGTTGTGTGGCGAGGGAGAAACAATCCGGGAGGCAAATTGTTTGTTGGTCGTCCTAGTAGAAGGTGATTGGGTGTAAGGGGCTCGTCGTCGGTTGGGTCTGATGAGACGTGGGTTAGCGGGCGAGAATTCATCATAGCTTCAACCTCGCACGTGAAGGTTGACAGAGTTTCGTCGTCCAGTGCCCGTGTTCCAATGACTTTGTAGAAGGCAATCTTAAATGTTTTTATGAGGCGTTCCCATGATCCACCAAAGTGAGGAGCTGCAGGTGGGTTGAACTTCCAGGTTATTCCAAGTAATTGGCATTGATTGTTGAAGTCGTTGCTGTGTTGAATCTCAGAAAGGCTTTCCTGTAATTCCTTGTCAGCTGCAACGAAGGCTTTTCCGTTGTCAGAGAAGATGATCCTGGGTTTACCGCGTCTAGCGATGAAACGGCGTATGGCTTGTAGAGTTGAGTTTGTGTCAATTTGCTGGCATATTTCTGAATGAACTGCTCGCGTGACGAGGCAGGTGAAGAAGAGAACGTATCGCTTACTGTACTCGTCGTTGTTCCGCGTGGCAAAGGGTCCAAAGAAGTCAATTCCTGTTGAGTAGAAGGGGTAACTGTTTTCCGATAAAGGGAGTCGTTGTAGGGGTAGATCTGCCATCAGAGGCTTCACTGGTTCCTGTCGAAGGCGTCGGCAAGGTATGCATTGTCGAATAGTTTTCTTCAGATGCTTGCGTGATCTTATGATCCAAAAGTCCTGTTGAAGAATGCTTCGGGTGTGTTCCATTCCACAATGGGAATTTATTTCGTGTGTTTGCTTCATGAAGAGTTGTATTGGGTAGTTTTCTGCGTTCAGAATGACTGGATGTCGGCTGCAAAGTAGAAGCGGGGCTTTCTGTAGTCGTCCTTTGGCACGTAAGTATCCGTGATCGTCGATGAAGGGGCAAAGAGGTTGTAGAGGGCTGCGGGGTGGAATGTCAGATTTCTTTGTCAGGCATGCTATTTCCTTGGGGAATGATTGATTCTGTGAGTGTTTAATGATCCATGCGAATCCTAAGGTGAGGTGTTGAAGTGAGAGGTTCTGGCGTGTCTTCCTTTTGATGTTTTCTGCGAAGAGAAGAACATATGAAGTAACTCTGAGTGCTCTTGTCCAAGTGCTAAATCGGTTGAAGTCGATTACTGATGTTGGCGGTTGTGGGTCGTTGTCTGTCAGATGAATATCGGCTGTAGGTTGTGTTGGCGGGTGATTAGGCCAATCGGATGATGGTCTTAACAAGAAGTCTGGTCCTTTGATCCATCGTGAATCGGTAGTCATGTCACATGCTTTGTAACCACGTGTTCCGTCGTCTGCAGGGTTGTCTTTGCTGGGCACGTATCTCCAGTCCAGAGGAGATGTTGAGTCCATGATGAAATTCAGGCGGTTGGCAATGAAGATCCGGTGTCGTTGATTCGGCGAGTTTATCCAATGAAGAACTGTTGTACTATCTGTCCATAGTGTCGTACTGTCGATTCTTATGTCATGTTGTTCTTTGATGAAACGAGACAGTTTAGCTCCGTTAGTGGCGGCTTGAAGCTCGAGATTTGGAATTGTCATTCTGCTGATGGGTGCTACTCGGGCTTTTCCAATGACGAACTTGAGTTCCGTTGTGTCGTCGTCGTATCTGATTCTGAGGTAAGCAACTGATGCTAAGGCAAGTTCGGAAGCGTCGCTGAATACATGGAGTTGGGTTTCCAGTATCTTCGTTTCTGGTTTGAAGTAAGTCCGGGGCAGGCAGATGTCGTTGAATTGGCTTCGCTTGTTTATCCAATCGTTGAGGTCTGTTAAATGATCCATGTTTAGAGGTTTGTCCCATTGAGGTCCATTACTCCAGGCAAGTTGAAGTGATTGTCGTAGTCGAATTGTCAGTGGCATCGTAATTCCAAGCGGGTCAAAGATTGAAGAAGCAAACTTCAATAGTTTGCGCTGCGTTAAGTCCTTCTTGTCAATGGCGTGAAACTTCTTTGCTTCCACAAGAAAGACGTCCGTGTCTGGTTTCCATTTCACTCCAAGAACTCTTTCGAGGGGTCGTTCCTTCTTGGTGAGGCTGTCGTTGTTTTCCAAGTGGTTCTCGTTAACTGTTGTGAGGAATTGTTGAGAGTTTGAGGTCCATTTTGTGAGGTTGAAACCTCCAAGGCTGAACATCTTTTGAAGGTCGTTCATTAACTGTGTCGCTTCCGTCGGCGTTGAAACGGCTTTGTATAGGTCGTCCATGTATATGTTGCGTTTTGTGATTTGCTCCAAGGCTGGATATTTGTCGGCATTGTCCTTCGCACATTGTCGAGTGGCGTAGCAGGCAACACATGGTGAGTCAGTAGCTCCGAAGATGTGGCGGGTGTATTGGAAGGTTGTGGGTTGGCCCGTGTTGTCCTTCCACAGAAATCGCAAATACGGCTGGTCCTCTGGGCTCACGAAGACCTGCATGAACATTGATTCAATGTCGGCAGAAATAGCGATTTGGTCTTCGCGAAATCGCATAACGATTCCAGTAAGGTTTGTGAGGAGGTCTGGTCCAGTTAGTAGGTTGCTGTTGAGTGATACTCCTTTGTAGATGCTCGATGCATTAAGGACTCGGCGTACCTTGCCAGGTTTATTGATGTTTGTCACTGGATGATGAGGAAGGTACCATTTTCCTGTTGAGTCTTCATGGGAATCATCAACTTTGACTATGAAACCTTTCTGCAAGTCGGTGTCGATGGTCTCCTGATATTTCTGTGCCATCTCGGTGTTTCTCTTCAGTCGTCGGAGAAGGCTGTCGAGCTGCTTCTTGGCAAGCCATATATTGTTTGGCAGTTGTTGTCCACGTTTCCAAAGCATTCCAATTTCGTAGTGTCCATTGGGCAAGCGAGTTGTTGAAGATTCCAAGATGCGGAGAGCTTCCTTGTCGTCTGTTGAGAGGCTGCGTTGGTCAGTTGAAATCCCTTCGGCGTCCAATTTCATCCATTCAGCTACGTGGCGAAAGAGTTTATCGTCTGTCGTGAAGTTGATTGTGTTGATGTCGTTGGGTGTCGCTGCATTGTCTCGTCCACAGAGAGACCATCCAAGTGGCGTTTTCCATCCAATAGGCACATTTTGTTTTGAATGGATTACTTCTGAAGGTGTCACGAGTTCGGCGAAATCGCATCCAATGATGATTCCGATTTCTTTCGAGGGCAGTGTGGCTATCCGAATGTGTTGAAGAGGCTCGTTTCTTTGGCAGATGGAGTTGACGAGTTCAGGGTTGAATTGGGAAAGGTTCCAATCCATTATGACGTCGATGTCATTTAGTTGAAATGGCTGCTTTTGCTGGTTGTAGGGTCCAATCGCAATCGTCATCTTTGTAGAAGCTGTGTCTGATGATGTCAGTGCTTGGTTTAGCTGGATGGTGTCGTCTAACTGCAGATCTGGTTTGAGTTGGAGGGCGATTGATGATTTAAGCAATGTCAGTTTGCTTCCACAATCAAGCATTGCATAGGCATGAACTGTATGTTTGCCATGAGAGATCGTTATTGGCAGGGTCGGAATGTGGCGAGTCGATTTCCTTCTGTTTATGCTGGTGCTGCAGTTGGTGGTGTCGTCATGTTGTCTGGAGTTCCGGTTGGCTGTCTCCCTTTGTGTCGTCGAGTTGTAGGTGCTGCTGTTGTGCAGAAGTGTGTGGTGTTTCTTACTGCATCCGTCCGTCCGGCAGGTTTGCGTTGATTGACAGTCGGCGAACTTGTGGGGGCTGAGGCAGTTGAAACATAGTTGTAGGTCCCTGGCATGCTGTAATCTGTCCTTTGGGTTCATTGCGATGAAGTGATGGCATTTTCCAAGGTACTGGCAATTGCGTTTCTCCGGGCAAAAATCTCGTCGTTGATCCTTTTGTCCAGATTTATGTTGCTGCTGGCTGCGTTGCTGGTTCCGGTGGTTCCGATTGGCGCGGTGATCCGATGGTCCATGTTGGTGGGTGTGACCGTTGGATGATGATCCTTGAGTGTTGCTGCTGTTGTAGTTGTTGTTGCTGCTGCTGTTTCTGGTGTTGTTGTTGTTGCTGTGGCTCGGCAAATCGCTGCATGCTTCGGCGTAGATGTTGAACCAATTGGTGAGGTCGATGAGTGATGGTTGTCTGATGTTGCATTGCAGATTGTATCTATTCCATTCTAGTCGGCAAGGGGTAGGCAGTTTTGACAAAACTGTTTGGACATTTGTCGTAGAGTGTAGATCGTGCTGGAATCCAAGTGTCGTGAATGTATCGACCATTGTCTGTAGGAAGTTGGCGAGGTCCTTGTAGCTTCTGGTATGTCGTAGATTGGGGCCGCTGATGGCGTCGAGTCGTCGAAGGAAGGATGTAACTATCTTCGTCGGGTTACCAAAGTCGTTTTCCAGTCGCTGAAGGGCTGCGTCATACATTGCTCCATTGCATCCATATCCTCGGATAAGAGATTTTGCATCTCCGGATACAAGTTTCTGCAGATGTGTCATCTTTTCCGAGTTTGTCATGTCGGTGCTGTTGATGGTTGCGTTGAACAGTCCTATCCAATCTAACCATTGTTCAGGTTCTCCGTCGAATATGAATGGTTTGACAATGGGCACTGATTTCCTGAATGTCTTCGAGATCGTTTGATGATGGGTGTGGTCTGTCGGTGCTGTTCCAAGGTTGGCAGGAATCGGAGGAAAATAAGACGGCTGGTTTTGATGTGCTGCATGTTGATGTGCTGCATGTTGATGGACTGCATGTTGATGAGGGGGAGGTCGGTTGATATTTTGGTGAGTTGATCCTGTTGGTCCCCTGCAGCCTGCATGAGTGAAGGCTTTTGTTGATGATGTCGGCATGTTCGTAGGGTTGTATGCTGTCGTGGTTCCCAGAAATCCTTCCTGGTACGATCTTATGGCAGGTTGTGTACATTGGTGAGTCAGGGTCGGCTGGCTGGAGGTCCAATTTGTTGCTGTTCGTTGATCTCCTTGGTTTGTTGGCAGTAGTGCTGGTTGTGCTGGTATCGGTACTCCGTTGATGTTTGTGATACCCTTAGCTGTCGTCTGGTGTCCACAGAACACGTTGGTGGGGGGATGATTGGTTGAATTCTGATTTCCAATCGTCAAGATGGGTCTAAAGGCGCTATTCGGATTATGTGTCCTCTGTTGCTGACTTGGAGGCTGATTCTGTTGTAGGCTTGAAGGCTGGTTCTGTTGTTGGCTTGAAGGCTGGTATAGTCCATGTGGGGGGCTAGCTGTCTGGGGAGCAAGAAATGGGTGTGTGATTTGCTGTCCAATCATTTGACTCTGAGCTGCTTTTGAAGTTGCTGTCGGAAGAAATATTGGCGCTGAAACATTTCTTTGTTGGGTTGCTGGTGCGTTCATCTGCTGATTGAAAACTTGGATTTGAGTTCCAGGGTTGGAGTGTGGTGACGTTTCATGAAGTTGAGCTTCTGAGTTCGGTCTTTGTCCCACTGTTGCTGTCAATTGCTGATTGTCGATTTGGAGTTGAGTTCCATTGTTCAATTCTATAGTCGTTCCTTGAAGTTGAGCTTCTGGGTGGTTTGGCTGAAGGTTTGAACTTTGTGACAAGTCGGCGTTCGACTGCTGCAATGAGAGGTTTGACTGAAGATGGAGGTGAGTTCCATGGGCAGTTTGAGTTCCAAGAGTTTCTGTTTTTTGTTGATGAATGCGATGATCCAAGGTATTGGCGTCGCTGTTAGATCCGGGGCGAAGTAGGAGTCCTGAATTGTCCTGGGCGGAATTTGATCTGTGGTTTGAAGTAGCGTTTAAGCTTGCTGGCAATCCTGAAAATTGTGGCAAATCGTCCGGGGTGTCCTGGTCTATGGTGACGTTTTGTGTAGTGGTACTACGGGTTAAACTTTCCGTTTGGCGTCGAAGGGGAAGATTTTTCAAGGCTTGTCGTATTATTGAAGGCGTCGAGACGTTGCTGGCTACTCGTGATGAGTTTAAAGAAGACGTGGCAGTGTTGTTGAGGGTACGCTCGTATCGTTTTGATCGTAGTTGGATCGTTCGGTACAAAACTTTCAAAGTTTTCAATCGTTCAATGATTGAGTCTTGCTGGTCCGTTCCGGTGCGTATTATCTTGACTGCTTCGTTATTGGCATCGTCAAGCAAGCTCTTCAATTCCGTTAAGAAATCGTTTATGATCTGTACTTCGTCGGAATCGCTTATGGCTTGGTTAATTGCTTTTGCTAAAATTTCTACGTCTGTTTCTATGACTTTAAAAACAGCATCATAGGTTGAATTCATTTTTAATTGACTTTGTCTCCTAAACTTAATTCACTTTTTGACGTGTCAGACAAAAATGTAAATGGCCAATATGTAATTCCTTTGATTACATGGAACCCTCGCAATTGTATTGTAACAAAAAAAAATGATTTTGAGTTTTTTTTTTTTTCTTTGGAACTTACAATCCAAAAAAAAAAATAATAAACTATATGACTGGTTAGTATAAGGATGGGTTCGTTGATTTTTCCAACAAAAAAAACCTTGGTTTCGGTTTCTTTGTTTTAAAAACTATTGGGCGCCAATGACAATGGCAATACTTTTGGGTGATTCAGATTCCAATTTCAAATCGTAGTTTAGTTGTTGCTTTTAAATGATTTCTTTTGATTTTTGAGTTTTGAGTCTTTCAGTTTACTAATTTGGCGGCATAATCATGTCAAAAATGTGGTAAAATTAGGTTCGGCAAAGATTAAAGTTCAAATGTCGTAGACAAAGGGTAAAGGATGGGGGGTGGTTAAAGAACTCTGGACGTGGATACCTGTATACATCGAACTCTTTCTCATTCTTCAGCTGTAGTCTCTGTGCATTGTGGTTGATCTTCAAGTGATCTCTACAATAAAGAACAATTCTTTTCCCTTTTAATATTGCGAAATACAGTATTTTAAAAAATGATAGTTTTGCAATTTGCGTATAGAAACATTTCTATCGGAAATGCTCCATAACTCTCAAAAAAGGCATGCAGAAGCGGATCTAGGATTTTCTCGAGGCGGGGGGCAGATTTTCAAAAACATTCCGGAAAAGCTGTCGATCTTTTTTAGGTCCATCAAATTGGTTTTCCCAGCGCTTCCAGAACACTATAAAGAGTGTTTTGTGATACATTTTCTGGGCTCAAAGCAATTGGGCCGTTTTGGGCACTTTTTCAATTTTTTTTAGTAGGAGTCAAATGTTTTTTGGCCAGCTTTTTTGGCGCGATCGCTCTCCTTCAAAATCCATACTCATTGATCGCCAAAAATATATGTCATAAAATAATACCAAAGGGGAGACCCTTTGGTTGGAGATGTGGTCAAATCCCTGAGGCATCTCCCACCCCTAATACTGCCCCTGTTGGCATTAAATTTAGAGCTTTTTCGACAATCAAACATCAGCGTTTTTAATTTTTACGAGTTACGCAGTTCCTTAGAAGTAAAAACAAAAGCCTGTTTCTATGAGCGACGATGTGTTGTTAAAATCTTTGTTAAGAAAACAAAAAAATGCGTGGTCAGAATTTCAGAAAAAAATTGATTTTTGTTGAAGTCATTCATCTTGATTTATCAATTATTAGAGATGGAGAAAGGTGAAATGAAGATACACAGTTTTGTTTAGCAATAGCTTAGATATTAGTAAAATGCAAAACTAATGGTATATTTTTCATAACAGACTTTTTTCAAAACGTTTTTTTCTTTTTTGCAGGCTCGCAGACTAAATATGGCTTTTCAATCTGTTGAAATGAAAGTTCGTAGTGCCTAAAACTAACAAATTGAAGCTTCTAAACTACTAAAAACTTGAACATTGCAACAGTATCAAGGAACCTAAGAAAACCAAACTTCAAATAATATCAAATATCAATGGGACATTGACAACAGTGTCAGTGAACTCGAGTGAACAAAATTTCATCATTTTATATCAATTTCAAATCATATCATATCATATCATGTGTCATATTGACAACAGCATCGACGAACTCAAAAAAAAACAAATTACAAATCAAATCAAGTTAAAGGTGTTCGAATTTTTAAAACTTTTTTTTGAAAGGTCAAAATGCCGTTTTGGGCACTCTTTTTGAAAATTTTTGTCATACCGTGTTATATGAGCATTACTGAATCCGTGCGGATTGTCAACTAGGTTGGTAAATCAATAAAGAAAAAAAGATAACTGAAACATATTCTCTTATACTATGTTCTGAACGTTTAGTCCTCTTTGCATTACCGACTGGCCATAGCGCTCAAGGTCAGCTGACCTGTGATATAAATTATATAAATAGCTACAAAAATGTATACATGTATATCACAAGGTGAATGCCAATTTGGCAAAACGATTTTCCACCCGCTGAACAAATAAAAAATTTTTGAGTTTTTAGTTCCCAAGTTTAAGTAATGAGTTTTTGAGTCCTGTAGGACTTCCAGTTAATCAACCTTCCGCGGATTATTGCAATTCTTTAATTGTCTGCTTTGCTGTATTTTCGCCTTGCTTGTTATCGATGTTGACTTCCTGTTTTTCTTCCTCATCTTGCTGCTTTTGATGACTTTCTCGTAGCCTCTGACTGTGTTTTCTGTGGCTGGGTTTGTTGAGGCGTTTTTTGACGTCTATCCGTTAGGGGGAGGGTGCCGTGGTTGATGACCAGTCTTCGCCTGATGATGTCGTGATTTTGGCCTTATTTTTTTCTCCCTTCGGGAACATTATGCCTCTTTGTTGTTTGGGGGTCGTTTTCTTAACCTGTTTTTGGTCCGTGGTTTCCTCTTTCCTTCTGGCTCCGATATCTTTCATTGTTGCATCTCTTTTTGGAACAATTTTCTTGGCAGGTCTGTTTGTTCGTCTTATTTGAAGATTGAGCGTTGGGGCTCGTTTGGTTGTTCGATATCTGAAAAGCCCAAACATGGACCTGTTCGTCTTGCAGATTTGTATGCAACATAATCGCTTAATTGTGATGGTCTATTCTGTCCATAGATAAGTGGACTTGGTACAAAGGCGAATCCACAGTTCCTTAACAACCTAGGTTGTTTTCCTCTTGTTTTTACCCAAACTGTGTGTGGTGTTTAGGTTAGAGTTTTCTTATTTATGGTTTTATACATTAGCTCAAATGTTTTTGGGTCTTTTACTTTTGTTGCTAATCGCATTATTTTTCTGGCGCGGCTACCTGTTGTCTTTTCGTTCTAGTTATTGGATCTACTTTTGATCTGAGAATTTACAGCTTCTTTCTCTCTAGCTTACGCAAATTTAGTTCTCACATCTGCTTTGCTCTGGTTCGATGACATTTCCGTTTCCTTTTGGATTTCGGAGTTTGTCGGCTCTTGTAGATTTTTGAGTGGTTTGCTTTTGACTTTCATATCGCTCTCCGACCAACATTGCATGTCTTGCCTTACTTTCTGTGGCAGTGGTGGGTACATCAGTTTTTTTCAGATCTCCCAATGCATATTACTTGGTGAACTAGTAGTATCTATATTTGAAAATGGTGTATTTGCTTCTCGTCCCATGTGGGATTCGAAGGGAGTGATTTCTGTTGTTCCGTGCGGAGTAATTCTCAAAAATTTTTATTATTTCTGCGACAACAGACGCAATTTTGAATGGGGATCTTAAATGTTATTTGAATTTCAGAAAAACTTAACTTTTTCGCCCAGAACGTTGCTGCTTGGTCACATCTTATTTTTTGTGGCACACCGTTGTTTGAAATATATCTTTGCATGAATTTTATTGCAATGTCCGCAGTTGTGTTTTTAATTACTTTTGCTGTCTGAACTTTTGACCAGTTATCATCAGCAACCAGAATATATGCGTCCTTATTTATTTCCTTCAGGAGGGTCCCCGCGAATACTAGTTAAACTTCCTTATTAGGTTCTACCACTAAATCCATTTGGAAAAACTTTTCCTGGCCTAAATTTGGTTTTAAGTTTCCACCTTGTTCTGTGCATTTTGTGCAATTCTGAGCCATTTCGAAAATTAACCGGTGAACATGTGGAATCCAGATATTTTCAAATGGGTCCATCTTCGCGGCTGCACCCGGATGTGTGAGATGTATGCTGTCTAAGATCGTTTCTCTGAGTTGCTTCGGAATTATGATTCTTTCGTCCAGCAGTAAGGAGTCCTCCTTGACAAAGAGATGTTTGCAGACGTTATACCAGTAGTCCCGGTAGGCAAATTTGAATAAGTTCCAGTTTCTCTTCTTTACAAAGTTGACGAATGGTTTTAGGCTTCTATCCTTGCGGGTTGCTGCTGCGATGAACCCAATCTCCATTACCTTCTGAAGATTTCTCTGATACAATGGTGTATCTTCCTCAGTTCTGTGGCTGTTGCTTGATCCATTCTGGCGACGCTTGATACGACCATCTCATGACTGGCTTCTAGTTTTAAGGTGTGGCTGGTCATCGTCGGAGGCGCTTCATTTGGGGTTAATTTTTCCATCTGCTGTTTTGCTTGATCAACTCGGCTTACCCAATTTTCATAATGTTCGTTGACTACTACCGTCATGTCCTAATGTGATTCCACGTCCTGGTTGTTTTTCGTGGTTGGAAGAGTTTGTGTATGCGAGTCCACCGATTGAATTGTTGTAGTTCTTTTTGAAGTGCTGATCCCTTCGGGCAGTGTGGCCTTGGTTCTATCTTGTATTGGGTTGGTTGGTCTTTCCGAAAAAATTATTTTCGGAAGTTTCTAGGTCTGTAGCTAGATTCAAGTTTCTCTCCTGCGTCTTTGAATGTTGTTAGGCTTGGAGATTTTTTTGGAAAGACGATGTCCAGCTTTTGTACGTCATTGTTGTTGTGCGGCGATGCCATCGGGGATCGGATAGAATCTCCTCTCTATCCGATTCTGCTCTCCAGGTAATTTTGGGTTGTCGTCCTCATCGTCCTCGTGGGGTCCGGACTTTTTTCCTGCTGCCTTTTGTTCTCGCCAAATCTGATATGAAGCCTCCCTGAAAACTTCGCATTCTATCCTCCGCATCATGTTGTAGTTGGTAAAATTTGTAAAAGGTTTTGTCTTTTCTTTTTTTTGTGAACCACTGATTTGTGATGTAGAGTTGATCGAATGACTGTTTTCAATTGAAATTTTATGATCGCGATTGGTATGTTTGAAATAGGTTTTTGTTTTGAATTGTGTGCTTAAATGCCTTACCACGCGCTTTTTGATCAGACGATAGAAAGCTTGATTGTGATTGGATAGCGTTTTTAGGCGTTGTCAATCATTTTAAGATTTGCAATGTATAAGTTAATTGACGCTACTACAAACTCCTCATCGTACTCATTGGGCTTTTGCTAAGCCTACTGGATTTCAAAACATATATAATCTATTAGTGCCAATTTTGTTACTGCCTAATGTTTGATATCAAAGTTGAATGGGATTAAATGATCGATCCATCTGTTGAGTCTACTTTGACTAGTTTTTGATCTTTCACTCAGGTTTTATGCGCTGATCAAAGCTTGGTGGTCTGTGATGACACTGAAATTTTCCATATACGTAAAATTTGAAGTATTCGATTGACCATACAACCTCCAATAGTTATAAATGATTCATCGAATATTTTTCTTCTAGCGAATATAGGAAGCTGGAATCGTATGCTATCGCCACCCTCCGCTCCTTGGTATATCGCTCAATAGCGGCACCTAACCCAAATGTAGAGGCGTTGCAGACCACTCGGTTCTCTAAGTTTCAGTCCAAGTGTTTGTTTTCAGTTATTTGTCAAACAAGTTTCGATATGTGTTTAAATGCTGTAATTGTTGGAGTGCTGAATCAATTTTTGCCAGGTTTGATATATATATTTGGGTATTTTAACCCATGAAGCTTTTTAATTGCTTGAAGATTTAAAGAGGTGTGAGTTTTTTTATAGCGTCTGTTTTGCAGTTTACTGGTTTGTTGCCCTCGCTATTAATATGATAGCCGAGCCATTCTACCTGTTCGCATGCAAACTTGCATTTTTGAATTTAAATTGCTAGGTTTTCGTCGTCTAATTTCGTTAGATTTTTATGTAGTTGTTTTTTGTCTTCATCTTTGTAACGATTAGAAATTCATCTTTTTAGACTATTAAATTTTTGCATTTTGCAACATGAGGTCTATCGCTTTTTTGAATTAAGCATTCATATATGTGAGCCCATAAAATCCCGTTTGGAAATGATATGCTCCTGTGGTATGTCTTCCAATTAAACAAAATTACATTGATTTTGGTTTCTGTATCCAGTAGGATTTGCGAGTATGCACACCAAAGGTCAAATGTCGCGAATAGTGTCGGATCTTTTCCCTTCGTTTCAATGATTTGCGCAATGTTGTTGAGCAGTAGTTCTCTATTGGGCATTTGGTTTTCGTTTTTGTGACTAATTTTATTAATCTTTTTTGAGTTGCAGTTTTATGGTAGTTTTACTGTCTGATCCTTTTTAACCGCTATTGCAATAGGGCTAATGTTTTAATTATCTGAACATTTGTCCAGCTTGATGTTGTGTTTTTGATCAATCAATTTGTTTAGTTTTTTCTCCACAGGTTTTTGGAGAGGAATTGGTATCCTTCTTTCTTTTTGTGTGGCTTGTAACTCAAGTCCTCGACGTTTTGATTGTAGCTGATTTTGGCCTTCAGCTCCTAAGCACGAAAATAAATAACTTCTCACTTTGGCATTTGCTTCGTCCTATGGAAAATTATTGCAAATTGCTCCTCTTTCTCTAACTCTTGCTTTGTGGTTTTCTCAGAAGACTTTTTCTCCTGATTTTGTATATCTCATTTCCTTTCTTCTGCATCTGATATACCGTAAATCTCGAGTTCGTAGATTGATTCCGTTGGTTCTACAACTGGTGGTCTGGAGTAAAGTAGAATTCGTACTTCTATACCGTCTTTGGCATGGACGACCATCTCCATCATGGCTGTCTGTTATGTTCTTTCACTTGGCGGTTCCGCCATTGCCATCTACCAGAATGGTGGGAAACTCAGCGGATTATTGTAGTCTGCTGGCTGCGCCATGTCATACCGTGTTGTATGAGTTTTACTGAATCCTTACGGACTGGCAACTAGGTTGCTAACTCAGTAAAGAATAAAAGATAAATTAAACATATTCTCTTTCCCTATGTTCTGAACGCTTAGTCCTCTTTGCATTAAGGACTCACCGTAGCGCTCAAAAACAGCTGACCAGTGAGAAAAATTATATAAAGAGCTATAAATATACATATACTTCAACTAGGTTAATGCCACTTCGACCGTATGCCAGTTTCTTGAAAAAAAAATATTGCGTTTTTTGGCAAGCAATCTTGTTCGAAGTTAGTATATTTTGGGTTCGAAGTTGAAAAATTCAAAAATTGGTTGCCAAAAAAAGATATCATAAAACAAATCGAAAGGGGGCGTTTTCATTGATGAGGGGATCGAATATATGTGGCCCCCTAACTCTGCCCTTGATAACACGTAATTTAGAATTCTTTTTGAATTAAAAAATTTTAACACAGCTTCTTATATAATTTTTGAGTCGTTTACGCAGTTTTAGAGTAAAAGCAAAAACCGTTCGCTATGAACCGACCGTAGTCGCGTTATAAAAAGAAAAAAACTATTTTAAAGAAAACAGAAAATGCGTGATCATGTTTTAAGAAAAAAAACTAATATTGTTTGTGACTTGAGAGTCACTGTTTTGAGAGATATGAAAAAGAAGAAGTAAAGATCTACCAAATTCTTGATTAATAGCTCAGGAAATATTCAAATGCGAAACTAATTTTATCTCTTACATTTTTTCCCAAAACGTTCTTTCACTTTTTGTAAGCACACAGGTTGAATATGACTTTTTCATCGGTTATATCAAAAGTTCTTTTTGCTTAAAACTAAGAAATTGGAGCATATAATTCAATAGAAATTTGAAAAATTGAAACAACAGCAATGAACTCAAGGAAACCAAACTTCAAACAATATCAAGAGTAATAATGACAACAGTGTAAATGAAATCAAAGAAACAAATTTTTAAATAATATCACAATTGAAGTCAAATTGATTCAAATGTAATATTGACAACAGTTTCAATGAACTCGAGGAAACCAATTTTCAGATAACATCGAATGTTATATTGACAACAGTGTCAATCATTTCAAAGAAATCAAATTTCTAATCATATTAAATCATATTAAATGTTGTATTGAAAACAGTGTCAAGGAAACTAAAACTCAAACATGTCGAATTGAAACTGGTTCAACTTTAATTTTTTTAGGCGTTTTTCAATAAACTAGTCTCAGTAGATGAAACTAGATCATTTGAAATTTTTTAAATCCGCTGGACATTCTTGATAATCAAAACCCATTTTTGAAATTTTTGTTCATCTTGTCTCCGGGCGGTTACACGTTTTCAAAAACTGAGATTCTATTGTCTTTTGAGTTATTTTTTTGAATTTGCAAAAAAAAATCAAAATCAAACTGCGAAACGATAAGTTTGAGCGTAAACAAACTCCAAGTACTTTTCTTGAAAAATTGGAAAAAACCGCATAACTTAAATGAGTGTTTTATCACTTCATTCATTATCACTTAAAACTTTTTCACTAAAGTTATCACCAGATCATAAGCATAGCCAACATAGAGTTGGAAAAAAGACAATGCACGCAACTAAACAAAAAAACATTATCTACTTGATTTTTGAAAAAAATTGCCTGGTAATCTTAGAGCAAAAAACAATAGATGGCCTTTCTGTTTTTTGATGTCTTCGAACAATCTGACAATTTTTGAAAAATTTATACAATTTCAGAAAACTGGTGCAAACAGAGCATTTGAAATCACCTTCTTCAAAAAGTTGTTGTGCACGTTATCTTTTCAAAAACTATACTTAGATTTTCTACGTGAAATAATGTAGTCAATACCTAATCTATTTAGTGATAAAACTTTGAGTAAGCAAAAAATTTTTTTTAAAACATAACCAACACACAGTCAGGAAAGAGTCATGAAAGCCAGGAAACAGAAAAATTTGTTTTTGAAAAAAAATTTCAACTTTCGAATTTCAACGGAAAAAATGACTTTCAAACTTTTTTAATTTCAAGAATAATTTATGATAGATTTTTTCCGATGAAATTATGCCAAATTGAGGAGACTGGATCAATATATGAGTTTAATATTACGCTGGGAAATTTTTTGTGATCTTCACACTTTTGCTGTTCAGTAGCGGAGTTTGCTTTCAATTTAAAAAAGGAAATGAACTGAAAGAAATCAAAAAACAATCCGCGAAAAATCAAATTTCAGCGTGAACAAGTTTCAAAATTCTTTCCTGAAAAAAAAACAACAAAAAAATCACCCTGACCTATAAAAGATTTTTCACTACGTTTATGACTTTTGAAAAAAATCTTCATTAATTGCCCTTGATTTATTTCTGTCCATACGCTGAGTTTCAGAGCTAATATCAAAAAGATTTTAAAAATTGAACAAAATGCAGAGCAAAAAAACGCCTATTTTCAAGAACAACATTTTGACAGTATTAACTTTGAGTTTCGAAATTTTTTATCGAATTCAAGCTACCCTTTATAAAAAATTAACTTTTGGTTTCAAATAAGTAAAAACTTTTCCAAGAAGCGTGAAAAAGTTTTAGCATGTCCAAAATCCACAAAAATTATCACACTCAAAGAACGTTTTTCCTTGCTTATTTTTTCTCAATTTGAATTGAATTTGCACTTCATTTTGTCCACTAGAGCAAAAAAGTAAAGGAAAGCATTTGATTTATGATGCTAAGATGAAACTATGTTTAGTAATTTGGGACCGCGCATCAGAACCGAAATAAAATACGGCCTTTTATAATCTACTAAAACATTTGTGGTCTACTAAAACTTGGTGCTATACTAAAACACGGAAAAAAAAATAGGAAGAAATACTGGCTCTTTTCCAGTTTCGCACCCTTCAAATTCGATTTTGAAAAGCTTATTTAACGTTATCATAATGCAATGAATTTGGGCGTGGTGGACAAATCGACAACTGTGAACAGATTTGTTCTTCATACTTTACAGCGTAACATCACGCATTCAGCCGTAATAACACGTAAAACAAACATAAAACTCGGTATTTTGAAAAGGGGGGACTGGAAAAGAGCCGAAATACTGGAAGATCTACTAACACAAGTGTTTCTAACTATCCAAAATATTGCAGTTTGCTGCAATCGTTCGTGAAAGTCTTGTGAAAGTTCTCGTTCGTGAATAAATAAAAACTGGACGGAAATGGAAAAGCCATAAGAACGTAAACCATGATTTGTGAGAGCTTCAAGCATTTGTCAAAAATGAGCGGAGGGGCAAATGATTAGGAAGAGATGATGCCTGAAATGATAGTCTGGATCTCTGGAGGGAGTCATCTCCCTCCACTCCCCCAGTGCTCTGGCCACTCCATTCTCGTAACAGTAGGGCAGCCCATGCACTCTATCCTCAACCTCCGGCTGATATCCCTGGTTGAACAACTTCTGACCTGTGCACACGTGTCGAGAAATATTGAGTGTCGAGAAAAGTATGAAAGTGTGAATTAATTAGATAGAAAATTTGAGTGAGGAGCAAGAAGCAACTAATGATACCTCTTTCTGTTATTCACTAAATATTACAGATGCCGCTGCATGTCAATCAATCTGTTTAACTTCATTTTTTTTTGGTTTTTACTTCAGTCTTTAAAAATCTTTTCTCACTTCAAGCACTGAAGTAGCCTAAACAAATAAACTCAATTTCTCAGCAGAATAAAAATACAGCAAATGGTAATTTTTGTCAAAAATTCTCAGCAGATTCTAATATAGACTTTGTAGAAATCGTTCTTATGGAATGGAAAATGCAAAGGATCAATTGAGCAATCTCCCCCTCCCCCGTTCATGCGCCAGTTTCTTCAACAATTGTGGAACACCAAAAATCACCAAAAATTGTTTAGGAGTGAAAACAAATCTCTTAAAATGATGCATATAAAGTTGACTTTTTCTATCTTAAATGGAAAAAGTTGCTATTGCGTACATCATTAAGGCCGCGGAAAACAATTTTTGGAATTCAGATATAAGTTTAGAGCACCAACCCAGGTAACTTGTTTTCCTCAAATGATCGCCCAAACAAATATTCGGAAAACAAAGTTTTGAAAAAAAAATCGATGTTTTCAAAACTTTTCTCGAAATTTATAAATTCATATTCTCGAAACTTTAGTCGGTCAATTGATTCTGCGCATTCTACACACCAACCATCTGCTTGTGTTTGATAACGCTTTTTGCGTTTTATCATTTTTCACTCGGATAACTCAATTTGTCACTACAAGGGGGGGTCTTGTTTCGATTTAGAACGCAGAGAGAACTCTACCTATTCGAGGCTGCTGGATGTTGACATTGGTCAGATAGGTCGTTCTCTTGGCCCCCACCCTCTCCCGGTCATTCACGAAGAGGTATGCTTGTTTGCTATTGGGGTGTTGGTACTCCCCCACCGACAGACGACAGTTCTCTTTCAACTCCTTGGGGCGAATTAACCGACGATACAACAAGTGTTTCGAAAAACAGAGTTCATAAGATTTGATTGACGTGCCCTCAGCAGGTTTATATTTTTTGGCTAGCAAAACAAAATTGTAAGCATTTCACTGCATATTATTCTATAATATTGAAAATAAATAAAGCGTACTAATGTTTACAAAATTGAAAAATAATTAAAATTCAAATGTTTTAAGGCAGATTTTCAAACATATATTTCAACCGCCTATTGTATCGTGTCGTTCACCTTCATTCGCTTAGTCACCATTTTGCCAGATATTTTGGCGCCAAAATTGGTCCGCCATTGGGGGTTCAAATCCGGCTTGGGGCAAGGGACCCCTTCGAATTTAGTTTCCTTACACGGTATACTACTTCTGTACATTTTGATAAAAAATATATAAAAATTCAAAAGTTCAGAGCGTAAAAAGCGGATGGCGATTTGCAGAATAAGTCATGTAAAAAGTTATGATTGGTGACTCTTGCTTCTGACTTTTCAATTCATAGTTTTGAGGCAAGATTATACAAAACACTTTTGTTGTCAAAACTTACCTTTTCCAATGGTTTTGGCATCGCAAAAACCGGCATTTGAAGAATTAGCGTGCAGATGGGAAAACTTAGGTGTGTTGAAGAGTTAGCGGATTTGGAGTAGGGGCGGGGAGTGCGAACGCTCCACCCTAAAAGATTCGATACACTTACCAACTTATCAGCCGGATAGATTCGTGCAACTTCTTAGTCTAATACCAATCTTAATCTTACTCTTATATCTCTTAGTCTCATTAGATCTAGTGTATACTGGTATTTGCGGGTTAGGTTTATGAAATTGTCCAAAGGAGAACAACTGTCTTCTAAGATTTATTCAAATTGATTATAAAATAGAATTAAAATTTTTTTTCCTGAAATTTGAAAAATTTTTATGAAAATCATCCCCCCACACACCATATAAAATACAAAAAGATAAATTTCGCTCCTAGTAACAAATCAATTATGAAAAATAAGCTTCTTTCAAACAATTTGGAGCAATTTTAAGACGGATTAACTCTCCGCTTACGCGTTAATAGCGCGAAATATATCGCGCGTTAATTGTCCCAAATTGGCAAAATGGCAATCTTTAAACCCCAATAACTTTACGAAAAAAGATCACAGGTGAAATATCTTTTCAAATTTGAGCTCAAGACAATAATACTTTTTGAATGATATAAAAAAAATTCCGTCAAAAGTAGCTAGTTAAAAAGTCAAAACTTGTCTGAAAAAAAAAAAAAACCCACCCCAAGCACAAATATTCCGTTACTTTCGTATCGAAAGTCGGAACAATAATCAAATGGCCAAAATATGTTGTTTTGCTGCTGCTGCCGCTGGAAAATTAGCGCCAATTACTCGAAACCATCTTTGCAAAGAAAATCAGAAAGTCGTCCAGTTGCTTATGTCTGGTTTTTTTCTGTATCTAATGATTTTCTTATTAGCGGAACACTTGTCTGTCTGTTGATATATTTTAAATACGGATGGCTATCTAAAAAATTTATTAGCAGTATCAAAAACCTTCATTGCTGTGTTAGGATTTAACGGCTCAGCCGACAATCCCTGGGTTGACGTCTGCAGAACACAAAACAAAAATTCTGTCATATCAATTTGACTTATAATCGCAAGCGTACTAAAGACTTAGAAATTCGAAGTTGTTTTACTGCTTTATGAAAGCAAAAAAAGCCCTGAAATCTTTTTTTTTCTAAAGACCGAAGGCAAGGAGAAAAGCAGACACCACTTACCAGAAGTTTTTGTTATCTTTTAAATAAAAATTTCGAGTTATTTTTTTTAATTTTTAAAGTCATTGTCTGAAAAACCGGTAAAACTCATTCATTGAACTAATTTTCACATTTCTGATACTAGACAAGTTGTTCGACTTTAATACATATCGCCTTTTGCCGTTCTTCAAAGTCAAGTCCCTCGTTCTTATTTCTGGCTAAAAAATAGTATTCAGATTAGGCCGACTGTATTTCAATGCTTATACGGTCAATAGTGTGTTCTTTACTATTGTTTCGATTTTCGTAACGAACGTAACGGAACATTTGTGCTCGGGGTCGGTTTTTTCTTCTTCAGACAAACTTCGACTTTTTAACTAGCCATTTTTGATGGAATTTTTTTACATCATTCAAATAGTTTTGTTGTCCTGAGCTTAAATTTGAAAAAAAAACATCGCCAACTTGCTATTAACGCGTAAGAGAAGATTTAATACTTTTTAGAAGTCGTTCTAAGTTGGTTGAAGGAAGCTTACTTGCCTCAACTGATTTGTTACTAGGAGCAAAATTTATCACTTTGTACTTTAAATGGCGTGTGGGGTGATGTTTTTCACAAAAAAAATCTCAATTTTTTTTTTTAATAGTTTTTCTTTTCATTTTTTTTACATTTAATTTTTTTTCACGTTTTTTTTCTGCTCCATAGACTTTAAAAGGCAGTCTGAACATCCAGGGCTTTGCACTGATACGAGCAGTTTTTTTGCGTTTGCTAATGTCTTCTCTATAGCAAATAGCAAATGTATGTACAGATAAAGCTTATATATTTTTTTTCGAATTCGTAGGGTACATAATTTTTAAGTTCAAAAGATTTCTAAAGGCTCTAATCTGCGTCATAACAACAATTTTCATATAAGTAATTGCCAGACCATGAAAAAGCACTCCATGTTATATCAATATTACTATGTAAGCTTCATCTGGTTATAAAGAAATTTCTTTGACTCAAAAATAATTTAAGGCGACATATTTTACCTGAGAGCGAAAAAAAATTAAATTAATCGTAAAAGTTGATTTTTAAGAGTGTTGTCTTTTCTAGGTCCTTCATATTTCAATTTGCTTTTGAAATCTAAGGTTTTTGTTAGTTACATTTTTTTACGAAGTTTTGGCTCGAATTGAAGAACTTGACCTCATCCTTCATTGAATCAATGCATTTTGCTCTGAATCCATGACGAAACGCGATGTAGTTCATGTGACGTTGATTCGCCTTTCAATAAGGCAAAACAATGTTGTGTACCACCGAAAATGGTTATTTTGTTGTTGATACTTTAAAAAGATCTTCTTCATAAAACAGAAGAAAAAAACTCACAACCTAACCTTAGACGCGCCCACACTTTATCTAATGCTTTTTGGATAACTATTTTTCAGTACTATTATACTAGTATCTGTTTTCAAGGTATGACATGCCGATGCCTTGTTTTTTTGTATCGATATGCATCTTTAATTTGATTTAAAAATCGTTGTTTAAGTTTTAGATAACTGTTTCTCAATATTAATCTATCAGTATCTGTTTTTAATGTTGACTTACGGCGGCCATGTATTGTGTATTGATATCCAAATCGAAAACTTTTTGCATTAAGCATTGTAAAAAAGTGAGTACTCACTAGTGTCACAAGCTACGGACAAGCCTATACATGTATGTTTGACGTTATTTTGTCGGAAAAATTGTTTCAAATGGTCTCAACGGCTTCCAAATTTGAGTCTAACATCGAGTTTTTTTTTATTGATATCCAATTTGATTTGGCGTAAAATTTAGGCGTACTGAAAACTGAAAGAAAAGAGACTGGCCTAGAGTTTCCGCCTTCAACTTTCGGTTCATCTTTTTTCACTAAATAGAAAGCACGTATTACTCTTGCAACTTTTGAAGCTCAAGGAAATTACTGCTCCACAAAGCGATGATTAAAAAACCTAGCGAATTAACCACGTAGAGCAGGATTTATTATTTTGAGTTCATAATTATTGCAATCTTCACAGTCCGCTGATGCTTTGCTTTTTAAATTTTTGTTCACTAAAAGTCTTATTTCTACAAAAGTCTTTGGCTTGGTCACTGTGTTAACAATTTCTAAACTCATTGATAGTTCAAAGCTTTTGTAGTGTTTCCCTTTTTTCACGAAAAAAAAATTCATTGTAATTGGATTGAATTCATTGTAATGGGATTGAGCACCATCTATTTCGCAAACTAATTGAATTTAACAATTAGAAATGCCCTTTGACTTGTTTATTTCGATTTTAAAAAATTGGTTTTAACGGTCTTGTTTAAAAAAAATTTTTTTCACTTTTTATCGTTTTATTTTTAATGTTCGCCCAATCTTAATGACTAGGAAAAAGTAATTTTTTTCTCGAGTTTTATCAATCAATGCTTTTAACAAGATTTGAAACAATTTTGAAGTTAAGTAACCATTGGACATAAAAAAATTTTCCCATTTAATTTTAAATCTTTGTAAATCAGATAATCAG
The DNA here is from genome assembly GCF_963678635.1 of Symsagittifera roscoffensis. NCBI lineage: Eukaryota > Metazoa > Xenacoelomorpha > Acoela > Convolutidae > Symsagittifera > Symsagittifera roscoffensis. The sequence goes on from NC_087064.1 coordinate 16,389,047, forward strand.
ATTAGAGGTCTGACTGAAGGTCGGACTGAAGTATATCGATGCGCATGTTTTCTTATTTGAAAATAAAATCTTATTCCTAACAAGACTGCTCGTATCAGGGCGAAACCCTGAATGTTCCGACTGCCTTTTAAGATTTATGGAGCAGCAGTAATAACATAAAAACATTATATGAAATAAAATAAAATAAAAATTTTTTTTTCTAAAATTTGAAATTTTTTATGAAAATCATCCCCCAACACGCCATATAAAGTACAAATAGATAAATTTCGTTCCTTGTAACAAATCAATTATGGCAAATAAGCTTCGTTCAACCAATTTGGAACGATTTACATGACGGATTAAATCTCCGCTTACGCATTAATAGCGCTAATTATATCGCGCGTTAATTGTCACAAATTGGTCAAAATGGCCAAAATGGCAATATTTAAACCCTCATAACTTTACGAAAAATGATCACAGGTGAAACATCTTTCCAAATTTAAGCTCAGGACAACAATACCTTTTGAATGATATAAAAAAATTCTGTCAAAATGGCTAGTTAAAAAGTCGAAATTTGTCTGAAGAAAAAAAAACCCACCCCGAGCACAAATATTCCGTTACTTTCGTATCGAAAGTCGGAACAACAACAGCGCCAAATGTGTCTTCAGTTTTCAAATAACCACATTGAGGGTGTGATATCGGGGCAAAATTGTTTCAGTAGAGCTTGAAAATATGGTGAGAAACAACTATCTATGTTGTAGATTTAGCTGCTTCTCTTGTTGGGCCGCTTATTAAATGTATTTTGCCCTACAAAAAAATATCCTGAGAATTTTTCTGATGTTTCAGCTTTTTTAAATGGAAGCCAATTTTCTTAAGTGAAGCATAATCATAAATTGAACAGTACGCTTTCCGTACATTACAGTACATTTAAGTGACTGAAAAGAAAACGTCTGGATAAAGCAATTCAAAAATCTATTTCCCTAAAAAATTTTGAGTTCAGTTCTACATGTCTCGACGGTTTAGAAAATCACGGAGCAGAATAGGAGAAATATGTGAAAACATTTTGTACCTATTTTTGTGAATAGTTCTACTGTAAAAACCAGTCAAGTATTAAAGATGAAAAATTTTCAGATCAATTTGAGATTTTGTAAGTTTTATAATCAGAAGCATCCTAGGACCTAATGCAGAAAAATTTTCGTAACATTCGAGGACCTATTACACAAAAGTTTTTGCAACACAATTCCGAACGTTTTGTTTAATAGTTGTCCATTCAGACTTCTTGAAAAACTGAATGACTTCTTACCAGTAACAAGGACAAACAAACAAACAATAAAAACTATCAAATCAGGTCATCAATAAAAGCCAATTGCATATTTCAGTGCCGATTTGAGAGCGAAAAAGCAAATGAAACAGTAAACTTGGCGTCTCAAATTTCTCGCATTTTAAAACGCTAGAAAACATTTTCGAAACAAACGTTTTAAACCTAAATTTAATTCGGAAAATAGTCAGAAACAACTATAGTACAACTATAGAACAAACTATTGGTATAACTTTCACTAAATAAAAGGCAAAAACAAACATCACGGCAGTTTTTCATTCAAAAACGATACAAAAGGGAAATTTCTTGCCATTCTATCAAAACAGCAACTATTTTGAATCGCATATCTTGGGACAAGTAGATGCAATCTTGCAAATGAAAATATAGCAACGAAAGATGAAAGGTTCTGAGACAATTTTATTTTTCAATTTTTTTTTGAAAATTAAAAAAAAAATCAGTGGCGGCTCTGAAAAAATTCAGATTGGATACTTAGTTGTTTTTGATTCAAAGGCCCTCGAAAACATCTCCTAACGAGAGCCGCCTAACATTGTCTCTACTACCAACAAAGAGTTCTCAGAATGACTCAACAACAAAAAAATCAACATAAAAAATGCGGAATTGATAGAAAAAACTAAATGAACCTAATATTCATCTTTTGCTTCAGTAATTATTTTATATTAAATTTATGTCCTAAAACTTATGTTGTCATGTGTTAAAAATTGTGTTTTTCCTATTTTGTGAGATTAAGGTAACAATTGTCGATCAAAACTTAAACATAGCCGCCAATCATAAAAAATCCGAAATTTTTAAAAGCTTTTTGGGGGCCTTGCTAAGATTGATTCCTCCTTCCACGAACGCTACTCGGTTGTATTCGCGTTTAAAGCTATTTTTGCCAAGAGAGTAGACTCCTAAATGATCTTGCCCAAAAAAGTTATCCTTAACGGAGTTTATCTGGCAAGATCTTGCAAAAATCTTGCAAAAGCTTTCAAAGGGATGCATCTTCTTTTACAGAATCTTAGAAGTTTTTCGCAAGATCTTACAAGATGAACTCCCTTGATCGACTAGGGGAGTTTCTGCATGTTTAAGTACCCTTTTACTGATTTGGAGCCCGAGTCACCATTTCGATTATGCAGAATAAACTTCATCTGAGGCAAATGGAATTAGCAGAATAAAAATTAAAATCAACCGTTGAGTAATTGTTCCGACTTTCGATACGAAAGTAACGGAATATTTGTGCTCGGGGTGGGTTTTTTTTTCTTCAGACAAATTTCGACTTTTTAACTAGCCATTTTGACGGAATTTTTTTTAGATCATTCAAAAGGTATTGTTGTCCTGAGCTTAAATTTGAAAAGATATTTCACCTGTGATCATTTTTCGTAAAGTTATGAGGGTTTAAAGGTTGCCATTTTGGCCATTTTGACCAATTTGGGACAATTAACGCGCGATATAATTCGCGCTATTAACGCGTAAGCGGAGATTTAATCCGTCTTATAAATCGTTCCAAATTGGTTGAACGAAGCTTATTTGCCATAATTGATGTGTTACAAGGAACGAAAACTATCTTTTTGTACTTTATATGGCGTGTTGGGGGATGATTTTCATAAAAAATTTCAAATTTTAGAAAAAAAAATTTTTATTTTATTTTATTTCATATAATGTTTTTATGTTATTACTGCTGCTCCATAAACCTTCAAAAGCAGTCGGAACATTCAGGGCTTTGCCGTGATACGAGCCGTCTTGTTGTAATTTGCTCTCATTTGTAATATGCTCACTTCTGCTCTCATTTCTGGACAAATAAATTTTGGTAAAACTTGTTCTCATTTCTTCTGAGATAATCTGTACCACAGTGATTTTTCTTCTTTTAAGAAACGGCGAGCTAGGTTGAATTTATCGATATAATTAATTCTCAAAAATAAGATACAACGCGTATATCTTAACTTTCAGTTAATTTAAGTTTTTGGGAGTAACTATAATTTAAGTATTTCAAACAACAAAGTTTATCTGACGTTAGTATCCTCTTTTTATATTATTCTTTGAATTTCTATAATTTTCTACAGTATTTTATTTTCTAGACGTTTTATGTGACTAAAAAATAAATGATTGGATTTTTTGAGAGTTTTTGAATAAGTTCTCATTTTAAAGGTGCTGTCTGCAACATACTTGCAACATAATTGCAGCATAAAACTCGAAACGTGCAACATCAAAAACGTGCAACATCATTTTTTTCAATCATACTCAAACTAAAGTGCTGATTTCAATTATCGGGTCATAACGAACAAAATTTGGAAATTCAAATGCGTTTTTTTTTTCAAAATGGGTTAAGTTTAGACTAAAAGTGAATTGAAATAAAGTTGTCTAGAGTTTCACCAGAATTAGTTTTTTGCAGTTTTCAAACAAAATCAGACCCAAGTTTTCACCCCCAAATGGGTAATTTTTTTAGTTGATCAAGAATTACGCTGAAACTTTCAAATTAATGGATGATTAATAAGAAATTTGTATCAAAAGAAGCTTCTTATACAACCCAACTAACTTTTAAAAGGTTAATTTTCCACTGTGTAGGTGAATATGTTTATTTGTCATGTGTTAAAAATTGTGTTTTTCCTATTTTGAGAGATTAAGGTAACAATTGTCGATCAAAACTTAAACATAGCCGCCAATCATAAAAATCCGAAATTTTTTAAAGCTTTTTGGAGGCCTTGCTAAGATTGATTCCTCCTTCCACGAACGCTACTCGGTTGTATTCGCGTTTAAAGCTATTGTTTGATAATAAGTTTGGTGAAATTCTAAGCAACTTTTGTTCTCTTCATATTTTGTCTCATGTTCAGCTAATTTGAGAAAACGTGTTTAAAGTTTGCAATTTTGTTCGTCTGTGCCGATTAGTTTAAATCAGCGCTATAGAACCTAGTAAATGGAAAGATTTAAGTCCATATAGTTAAAAAAACAACTATAGTTGAAATTCACCATAGTCCCCAAAAATGATGTAAGGTTTCAGCCCGAAGGTCAAAACCTCGCTTTCTAGTGAATAATTGGACTAAAGCAAGTTGTAATTACACGTTTATATCTTTTGCTGTCGTCATGTTTTCTTTCTTTTGGTTAAAAATTATACATATGTTTTGTATTGGGCTATTTTTCCCTTCATTACATAATTTATTGGACTAATTTGTATTGGACTATTTTGTATGGGACTGTTTTGTGTATGCACCATGTACTTAAGTCATGCACTTTTCACTATAGGGCAGCAAGCAGAAAAAGAGGGTTTTTTGATAAGATATGCCACCAGATTTGCCTTATCAACAAACAATACAGTTCAAAGAGGGCGTCGATCCAAGATCTGGGGACAGATATTCAAAAAAATGATTTTTTGGACCATTTTTTGTAGTTCGACAAGTTCGTTTTACGTGCTTTTTCAAAACAGTATAGAGACCCTGTTTTGACAAAGTTTACGCATTTGCAAGTAGATGTATGTGTTCGGAGGTATGCGCTGTAGTTATTGTGGGATTGTTTTTGATAACAAGTATAAACTTAAAGAACATGCTGAAAAGTTAGAAACGGCAGCGAAAACATTGTGCATGATCTCTTTGAAGATATATTTTATTAAGACACCCAGTTGATGACAATATATATTAACTAAATTAAATCTACTTATCAGAGCAGTCCTGGTCAATGGCACAGTTATTAAGTCAGACCACGTCAAACTAGAATAAAAACAAAGACGAATTTGGAAAACTGTTATAGATTATCAAATTTTAAAGCATCAAACGTTTGAAAGAGGCTCATAAAGTTTGCGAAATCCACCAAGTGCTTGCATATTATCTACTCAATAAATAAACTCACATGGCAAATAAATTATTAAAAACAATTTCAGATGCTGATGAACAAGGAAAGAAAATAGGAACAAGGAAAGAAAAAATTTGAAAAAACCTTGGACAATATATCAGAAACAATGGCGTTTCAAGTAGTTTAACAAAAATAATTTAAGAAAGTCAATATAATCAATTAAGAAGAAATAAGGAACATCAAAAAAGTGAAAAAATGGTGATATATTACAAGAGGTGGTAGGTTCAATTTTAATAGCTGGATCGCTTTTTGAAATATTTCGCTCATAATTTGTTTCAAAAGCCACATTTTTTGGCAAAAGATTGTCAGGGGCTACAATGTTCAGTTGTCATTCATCCTAGTTGCTATTTCTTTATCTACTTATCTCTGAGAGTTCTCACACTATAATTAAGTGTGAGTTTGGTACCTGCCTGTCAATCAGCCTAGAACTGTCTAGCTGTTATGCGTTGACCTCTAGTTCACTCTCTTATTGATGCGAACTAGAATACAGTCAATTCACTATTTAACAGCCATCGTTTTATCATTTCTTGTTATGGCGCAGCCAGTGGATGGAGGGGGGAAAAACCCCCTTGGAATTGTGGCCTTCTGGCCTCCGAATCAGGCGGAACCACAACTCTTATGGGAACACTGGAAACAACGATTTCATTGGGCAATGGTGGCGAAACATGGACTAGTCTCGTCGGAATTTTACTTTGCATCGACATTGACTGAAGCACAGATTAATGGCCTGGGTGACATTGGTGGCAAACCAAGGGAAGAAGGTGAACGTACACTGATATCGAATCTGTACCTATGCCTGGGACACGAGGGACAGAGAGCCTTGCACAATCAGCATCCACATTTAAATATGGAAACAATACGATATCCACGTTTTTTGGATACCTGTTTAGCTCTCTTCCAGAAAGAGCGAAATGAAACGTACGAGATGTACCAGATGTTATCGAGGAAACAAAAGGAGGGGGAAAGCTTAGAATCGTTCTATGAAGAATTTAGCGGAATGGCGGCAAGATGCAATTTGGGCACCCAGGAGCGGAAAATGGTGAGAGACAAATTTATAATCAATATGAGGAACAGGGACGCGCAGAACGAGCTGTGTCGGGAAACTAAGACCCCGGAGGAAGCATTGAGAATCGCGATGTCGTATGAAAGAGGAGACAAGTACGCAAAGACTTACAAGGGCGTCGCATCCGGTTCCACGGGAGCGGTTTATTCATCGCCAGGGGGTTCCCTGCAGATCAAAACGGAACCAATCAGCAATATTCGTGGATCCAGGGGACGAGGAATGCCAAGGGGACGGGGCCAATACTCAAATCGTGGAGGAGGTCGAATACAAGAACGAATGCAAGAACGAAGATGTTACAATTGCGATCAACCGAACTTCACACCAGAACACCGACAGCGATGCCCAGCAAGAGCCGTCACATGCAACTTTTGCAAAAAGGTCGGGCATTTTGAGAGGACTTGCCGGGGAAAACAACAGTCAAGGGGGGCAACCGGTTGGACTAATCCAAGGGGATGAGCTATTCGAGGAAGAAGATACCCCCTCGGATGACGTGGGGCCCCAAGTTGCAACGAATTCAGTCATACTCAATCTGCTCTCAAACTACAGTGTTGACTTCAATTATCCGGTCATAACGAACAAAATTTGGAACTTCAAATGCGTTTTTCTCAAGTTGGGTTAAGTTTAGACTAACAGTGAACAGAACTAAATTCACCAGAATTATTTTTTTCGCAGTTTTTTAAACGAAACTCGGACCCAAATTTTTACCCCCAAATGGGTCATTTTTTTAGTTGATTAAGAATTACGCTGAAACTTTCAAATTAATTGATGATAAATAAGAAACTTGTATCAAAAGAAGCTTCTTACACAGCCCAACAAACTTTTAAAAGGCTAATCTTCAACTGTATAGGTGAATATATTTATGATTATTAGCCAAAAAAGTCAGCTTTAACATATCAAAAACTTAAAGTCTTTGCTTAAAAACAAATTTCAATTTAGTTGCACAATTTATAGAGATTTTACGTTTCTAAATTTTTGATGGGCTATGTAAGAGACTTTTTTGATTTCACTTTCTCAACAATTAATACGCGAAAGCTTTTGATTCCGAAGTTTGCAAAACCAATTGCTTGATAACAAGTTTGGTGAAATTCTAAGTAACTTTTTGTTCTCTTCATATTTTGTCTCATGTTCAACCAATTTGAGAAAGCGTGTTTAAAGTTTGAAATTTTGTTTGTCTTTTCCGATTAGTTTAAATCAGCGCTGTAGAACCTAGCAAATGGAAAGATCTAAGTCCATATAGTTAAAAAAAACCAACTATAGTTGGAATTCACCATAGTCTCCATAAATGATGTAAGGTTTCAGCCCGAAAGTCAAAAGCTCGCTTTCTAGTAAATAATTGGACCAAAACAAGTTGTAATTGCACGTTTATATCTTTTGCTGTCGTCATGTTTTCTTTCTTATGGTTAGAAATTATACATATGTTTTGTATTGGGCTATTTTTCCCTTCATTACATAATTTATTGGACTATTTTGTATTGGACTATTTTGTATGGGACTGTTTTGTGTATGCACCATGTACTTAAGTCATGCACTTTTCACTATAGGGCAGCAAGCAGAAAAAGAGGGTTTTTTGATAAGATATGCCACCAGATTTGCCTTATCAACAAACAATACAGTTCAAAGAGGGCGCCGATCCAAGATCTGGGGACAGATATTCAAAAAAATGATTTTTTGGACCATTTTTTGTAGTTTGACAAGTTCGTTTTGCGTGCTTTTTCAAAACAGTATAGAGACCCTGTTTTGACAAAGTTTACGCATTTGCAAGTAGATGTATGTGTTCGGAGGTATGCGTTGTAGTTATTGTGGGATTGTTTTTGATAACAAGTATAAACTTAAAGAACATGCTGAAAAGTTAGAAACGGCAGCGAAAACATTGTGCATGATCTTTTTGAAGATATATTTTATTAAGACACCCAGTTGATGACAATATATATTAACTAAATTAATTCTACTTATCAGAGCAGTCCTGGTCAATGGCACAGTTATTAAGTCAGACCACGTCAAACTAGAATAAAAACAAAGACGAATTTGGAAAACTGTTATAGATTATCAAATTTTAAAGCATCAAACGTTTGAAAGAGGCTCATAAAGTTTGCGAAATCCACCAAGTGCTTGCATATTATCTACTCAATAAATAAACTCACATGGCAAATAAATTATTAAAAACAATTTCAGATGCTGATGAACAAGGAAAGAAAATAGGAACAAGGAAAGAAAAAATTTGAAAAAACCTTGGACAATTTATCAGAAACAATGGCGTTTCAAGTAGTTTAACAAAAATAATTTAAGAAAGTCAATATAATCAATTAAAAAGAAATAAGGAACATCAAAAAAGTGAAAAAATGGTGATATATTACAAGAGGTGGTAGGTTCAATTTTAATAGCTGGATCGCTTTTTGAAATATTTCGCTCATAATTTGTTTCAAAAGCCACATTTTTTGGCAAAAGATTGTCAGGGGCTACAATGTTCAGTTGTCATTCATCCTAGTTGCTATTTCTTTATCTACTTATCTCTGAGAGTTCTCACACTATAATTAAGTGTGAGTTTGGTACCTGCCTGTCAATCAGCCTAGAACTGTCTAGCTGTTATGCGTTGACCTCTAGTTCACTCTCTTATTGATGCGAACTAGAATACAGTCAATTCACTATTTAACAGCCATCGTTTTATCATTTCTTGTTATGGCGCAGCCAGTGGATGGAGGGGGGAAAAACCCCCTTGGAATTGTGGCCTTCTGGCCTCCGAATCAGGCGGAACCACAACTCTTATGGGAACACTGGAAACAACGATTTCATTGGGCAATGGTGGCGAAACATGGACTAGTCTCGTCGGAATTTTACTTTGCATCGACATTGACTGAAGCACAGATTAATGACCTGGGTGACATTGGTGGCAAACCAAGGGAAGAAGGTGAACGTACACTGATATCGAATCTGTACCTATGCCTGGGACACGAGGGACAGAGAGCCTTGCACAATCAGCATCCACATTTAAATATGGAAACAATACGATATCCACGTTTTTTGGATACCTGTTTAGCTCTCTTCCAGAAAGAGCGAAATGAAACGTACGAGATGTACCAGATGTTATCGAGGAAACAAAAGGAGGGGGAAAGCTTAGAATCGTTCTATGAAGAATTTAGCGGAATGGCGGCAAGATGCAATTTGGGCACCCAGGAGCGGAAAATGGTGAGAGACAAATTTATAATCAATATGAGGAACAGGGACGCGCAGAACGAGCTGTGTCGGGAAACTAAGACCCCGGAGGAAGCATTGAGAATCGCGATGTCGTATGAAAGAGGAGACAAGTACGCAAAGACTTACAAGGGCGTCGCATCCGGTTCCACGGGAGCGGTTTATCCATCGCCAGGGGGCTCCCTGCAGATCAAAACGGAACCAATCAGCAATATTCGTGGATCCAGGGGACGAGGAATGCCAAGGGGACGGGGCCAATACTCAAATCATGGAGGAGGTCGAATACAAGAACGAATGCAAGAACGAAGATGTTACAATTGCGATCAACCGAACTTCACACCAGAACACCGACAGCGATGCCCAGCAAGAGCCGTCACATGCAACTTTTGCAAAAAGGTCGGGCATTTTGAGAGGACTTGCCGGGGAAAACAACAGTCAAGGGGGGGCAACCGGTTGGACTAATCCAAGGGGATGAGCTATTCGAGGAAGAAGATACCCCCTCGGATGACGTGGGGCACCAAGTTGCAACGAATTCAGTAAGTTTCGTTAAACGAGAACACCACAGCTGGTCATCAGAAAGTTCCGACGACTACATGGTTATGGCAATCAGACGGAAGAAAGAGACATTATTGAAAGTTGCCGGACCTAAACTCAAAATATATATTAATGGACACCCGATGAACATCTGGATCGACAGTGGATCGCCGATATCCATCTTAACATTAGACGATTTGAGGAGAACAGTGGGAAGAGCGGGAATTAACTTAAAACAAGATGACGCTGACAATGACGAATTCCGGGAACTACAGCAACAATCGGATCAAGATGTTGGGCAAAATGGAACTCGAGTTAGCATCAAACGGCTGGAAGACGAAAGCAGAAGTCGAGTCATTGGGGGGACCAGACCATCCATCGTGGGTCGTGATTTGATGGGAAAACTCGGACTCCAGTTGAAGCAAGCTGATCCAAGGGGGGAAGTAATGAACATCCAGGGGACGGAAGACAATTCATGTGAGGAAGGGCACAACGAATCGGAGGATGAGCAGATGGACCAATGGCAATTATACTTCAGTAAGCTATTCCCAAAACTTTTTACTAGAGTCGGAAAAATTAGGAACTACAAGGTTCAAGCGGAATTTTTCAAAAATCTTGTACCAGTGCAGCAGAAGGGACGGAGAGTGCCGGTAACGCTCCAAGAAAAGGTGGACAAGGAAATTGATAAGCTATTAACCCAGGGACATATAGAAAAGTTGAAAGAATGTTCGGATCGATATTTTGTTTCTCCGATCGTCATCACCGTAAAAAAAGACGGGTCCGTGAAGTTAGCATTGGAATCTCGAGAGCTTAATAAACAAGTTCATAAAAACAAATACCAAATGCCAAATATAAAAGAACTTGTAGATACAATGGGACAACTTATTTCCGAGTATTTATGATTATTGCAGTCTTCACAGTCCGCTGATGCTTTGTTTTTAATTTTTATAAAAAAAAATTTTCACTAAAAGACTAATTTCTGCAAAAGTATTTGGCTGGTCACTGTGTTAACGATTTCTAAACTCATTGGTAGTTCGAAGCTTTTGTACTGTTTTCCCTATTTTCACAAAAAAATTCTTTGTATTTGGATTGAATTTTTTAGAATGGGATTGAGCATCATCTATTTCGCAAATTAATAGAAATTAACAATTAAAAATGCCTTTTGGCTGGTTTATTTTGATTTTAAAAAATTGGTTTTCACGGTTAACACATTTTTTTATTTTTTATCTTTTTATTTTTAATGTTCGCCTAATTTTTATGACTAAGAAAAGTATTTTTTTAGGAATTTTATCAATCAATGCTGATAACAAGATTTGAAACATTTTTGAAGTTAAGTCACCATTGGACATAAGAAAAATTCCTCACTTAAATTTAAATCTTTGTAAATCAAATAACCAAATCAGAGGTCTGACTGAAGGTCGCACTGAAGTATATCAATGCGCATGTTTTTTTATTTGAAATGAAAATGTCACTTTGAACAACTTCGCCAAATGTGTCTTCAATTTTCAAATAACCACATTGAGGGTGTGATATTGGGGCAAAATTGTTTCAGTAGAGCTTGAAAAATGGTAAAAAACAGCTATCTATTTTACGTTATAGATTTAGCTGCTTCTCTAGTTGGGCTGCTGATTAAGTGTATTTTGTCCTACAAAAACTTATCCTGAGAAATTTTCTGATGTTTCAGCTTTTTTAAATGAAAGCCAATTTCTTAAGTAAAGCATAATCATAAATTGAACAGTACGCTTTCCGTAATAAACTCATTTAAGGTAGTGCAGTACAAAAATGACTGAGAAAGAAACGTCTGGAAAAACCAATTCAAAAATCTGTTTCCCTAAAAAATTTTGAGTTCACTTCTGCATGTCTCGACGGTTTAGAAAATAATGGGTTTGATCAAGGTTGCAACAACGGAACAGAATAGGAGAAATATGTGAAAACATTTTGTACCTATTTTTGTGAATAGTTCTACTGTGAAAACCAGTCAAGTATTAAAGATGAAAAATTTTTTGATCAACTTGAGGCTTTGTAAATTTTATAATCAGAAGCATCCTAGGACCTGATGCAGAAATATTTTCGTAACATGCGAGGACCTATTACACAAAAGTTTTTGCAACACAAATCCGAATGTTTTGTTTAATAGTTGTCAATTGAGACTTCTTGAAAAACTGAATGACTTTTTATCAGTAACGAGAACAAACAAACAATAAAAACTATCAAATCAAGTCATCAATAGAAGCCAATTTCCCACTTCACTGCCGACTTCAGAGCGAAAAAGCAAGAAAAACAGTCAAATTGGCGTCTCAAATTTCCCGCAAGTTTAAAATGCTAGAAAAAGTTTTCGAAACAAATATTTTAAACTTAAGTTTAATTTGAAAATAGTCAGAAACAACTATACTACAACCGGAACAAACTGTATTGGTATGCTTTTAACTGAACAAAAGGCAAAAACAAACCTCACGGCAGTTTTTCATTCAAAAACAAATCAAAAGGAAAGTTTCCTCACATTCTATTAAAACGGCAAGTACTTTGAATCGCATATTTTTGGACAAGTAGATGCAATCTTGCAAATGAATATATAGCAACGGAAGATGAAAGGTTCCGAGAATTTTACAAATTTTTTTCTTCTTTTTTTTTGAAAATAGAAAAAAAAATTCGTTATCAGGTCAACGAGGGATTTGAAACCATCAGCAATTTACATCACCCATGACCATGGACTTTGCGGCTAAGTGGCGGCTCTAGATTGGATACTTAGTTGTTTTTGGTTCAAAGGCACTCGCAGACATCTCCTAACGAGAGCCGCGACTACCATTGTCTCTACCCGTACCTAGGTGCAGACGCAGTTGCACACATGATCATTCAAAAACCTTTCGTCGCTGATAATCAGCTGTGTACATGTCTGCATTTTATCTTTATCTGTACAGTCATGCATGAGTAATACAGACATAGCGGGAAAATGCCAAGACATTATTCAGACATTGTTCAGACATGAACCAGCAGTTGTGACTGAAAGTGAACAAACGAACAAAGACTGAACCACTTAGTTTATTTCCAATTAGCAAACATAATGCGACGGAATTGACGCATCAAACACAAACGCAATTGTTTATCATTTGCCACTCAATTTCAAAACTGCATTTGCTGTCCACGTCTAATATAATTTAATTTTGCTGGCCCTAAATTACATTTTGCAAACTAGTTTTTCTCAGAGCAAAGCTCTTTATTGTATGTTTTTCTTGCATTTTTTCGCAACTTCGCATATTTTACTTCGTGCCTCTTTCCAAACCTGTTTTGTTTTTAATCATACGTAGTTGTGGGGCGGGGGGGGATGACATGGGGGGTGAGTTATGGTGTAAAAACCAAAAAACTATTAGAGTGGGGGGGGGGGTAAAAACGGTTAGGATGGGGGGATTAAACACTGTTAGAGTGTGCGTGTGGGGGCATAGAAATTGTTAGGGCGGGGAGATAAAAACCGTTAGGTGGTAAAATTTTTAATTTAAGGAACCAAAATGGTGGCAGATGAAATGGAGTCGGGAGTGAGTTCTGTCAGCGGTTCTGTTTTTCCCTCTAAAAGACCTGACTTTTTTTTGCAACTCTAGAAAAACTAAAAACGATAGATTTTTTTTTCAAGTTTCACTTAATTTAAAAAAACTTTTCAGGTTGTTTGAAATTATATTGTTTCAAAAATGCCGGCTAAATTATCCAAAATACTTCAAGAAAATGACCATAACCAGAGAAGCCAAAACAACAACTCAAGGGTAAGAACTTCACAGTTTAAAAGATCTCCGCAAAAACGGGTTCCCCATTTAAGAAAAGTAAAAACAAATCGATTATAATGGATTATCGTGGTCTATAAAATTTTAAATATAATCAATTCCCATGTTACGTTCAGACAACAATATTGTTTTAAAATTGGATTTAAATCCATTTTGTCTCGCCGAAACAAAATGCATTATAATTTTTTTGGAAACCATTATAATGTATTTTATAACAAGTAAGAAATCACATTAAAATGGATTTTTTTCCGCCTTATTTTTGTTTTGCGCGTCGTGCAAAGTTTGCAATAATTTCTGCATTTATCAAGAGAGTTAAGCGGAAACTTTACAAAGCGGTTGTACGGCTTAAACCATTTCTTAGCCTGAACTCAATTTGCAAAAAGATTCCGTTAAGTCCCCCCCCCTAACGATTGCCCTTTTGCTCCCCTTCAATCCCCCTAACGTTCGTCCCTTTGCTCCCCTCCCCACTCAACCCCCCCCCCCCCCCCACCTGAGCACCCAACCACCGCCCCCCCCCCCCTCCATGAACCCAACAACCCTCTCCAACTTGAATCCACCCCCGCCCCATTTGATTTTTGTAATTTACACGTATATGGCAAATTACTGGGCCCTCTTCATTCTGGGTGACATTGTGTTACTTTCCTGCGATGTAAGATGCCATCTCGCTTCACCAAAAAGAAAATTTTATTTGAGCAACAGAATTGTGAGTCAATAAACTTTTTTAGATTCAATTTTTCTAAATTCTAGATTTCGATTTTATAAAGCACTTTCTTTCTTCATTTTCGTTGTTTCTTCCAAATTTGAAAAATAAGATAAAATTTTGAAGTTCTCATTTAATTCAGCTTTGTTTTTTAAACTTTAGAGCCTTTGTGTTCACTAAATATTTGATTTTAGTTTTTGTCAAACTTGGACATTTTGAATAGCCAATTTGTCATTTCCTAAAGGAACCAAAAAACATTTTTTTTTAATCGCAGTTTTAACCACAGACTACTTTTGTACCAGAAATTTTTGAAAGAACACTAAAAAACTAGATCATTTTTTGGACGAAAACTTTAAAAATGATACTGTTCGCATTTTCTTTCTCTCAATTTTTAGCCTTTTTTGGTTTCGCTCAAAAAAATTGTTTTTAATGTTTAATTTTTTGAATTGCAACAGATGTTTTAAGAAACGTAAAAATTTTTGTTTTAGTGCTTCATATTCTAACAAACATTACGAATTGGACATATCCAGAGAATTTTGAATTGAAAATTTCAATGAAACAATTTAGGCTACCCACTGAAACTACACTATGGTCAAAAACTTCTGATGACTGCAATGGAAGTGGATCCATAAAAAACGTTTATTTGTTTTTCATTTGTAATTCGCTTTGCTGAAGTATAGTTTTCACTTTTTGCCTTCCTGAATTCACGGTAATTTAACTGATTTCTCTTTGTTTTGCAATTTTAGCGTGAGAAAAAAAAGTGTTTCGGCATGCCTGACCATGCATTCACACATTTGAAGACATATCTGAGCACTTCTGGTCCATCTCTGAATCATGTCTGGCCGGAAATGTTCCAGGCCTGCACATATTTGGTCCAGATCTGAGATGTTTACACCTGCTAAGACATGCACATGTCCAGTATGCCATAAATGCAGCACATGTGTATTTCAAATGCGCATTCAAAAAGTAGACATGTATCTGATCTGCATCATATATGAAATAACTATTGATTTTCAATGTTCATGGATGGAATGTTAGTTTGACACTGACACGGGTACTATCAACAATGAGTTCTCAGAATGTTTCAACAACAGAACAATCAACAGAAAAAATACGAAATTGATAGAAAAAACTAAATCAACCTAATATTCATCTTTTGCTTCAGTAATTATTTTATATTGAATTTATGTCTTAAAATCTGTGTTCTCATTTTTTAAAAATTGTGCTTTTCCTATTTTGAGAGATTTAGGTAAAAGTTGTCGATCAAAACTTGAAATTGGCCGCCAATCAAACAAAAATCCGAAATTTTTTAAAAGCTTTCTGGGGGCAACCGTCTAGTGGGCTATGTGTATGTATGCCTCGCTAAGATTGCTTCCTCCTTCCACGAACGCTACTTGGCTGTATTCGCGTTTAAAGCTGTTTTTTGCCAAGAAAAATCGGCTCTTTAAAGATCTTGCCAAAAAAAAGTTATCCTCAACGGAGTTTATCTGGCAAGATCTTGCAAGAATCTTGGAAAAGCTTTTTAAAGGGATGCATCTTTTTTTTTTTACAAAATCTTGCAAGTTTCTCGCAAGATCTTGCAAGATAAACTCCTTGATCGACTAAGGAAGTTTCTGCTTGTTTAAGTACCCTTTTACTGATTTGGAGTCCGAGTCACTATTTCGATTATGCAGAATAAACTTGATCTGACGTAAATGGAATAAGCAGAATGAAAATTAAAAACTGTCGTTGAGTTATTGTAATATGATTTTCATTATTACAGACCCACTGCTGCTCTCATTCGCTGGACAAATAATTTTGTAAAATTTATATACAATAGAGCATATCAGTACCTTGAGACAAATAGTATAATCTATCTTGAATTGAGTGTAAAACAGTTTTGTTTCTTTATAAAACACTTTAATCTTGTTGCAATTCAAAGTTGACTTAAAAAATCAAGTTAAAACAAAAAAAAACTGTTACTATAAAAATCTTCAAAATATAAACGAGTGTTCTCATTCGTTCTGAGATAATCTGTACCAGAGTGAGTTTTCTTCGTTTCAGAAACGGCAAGCTAAGTTGAATTTATCAAATAATTAATTCTTAAAAATAAGATAGAACGCGTATATCTTAACGTTCAGGAATCTGAGCAATTTAAACTTTTGGGAAAAACAACTTGGTAGCCATAGATTTTAATGAGTTTAATTTTATACTTAACTTTGCTAAGCATTAAACTCCATTAATTTGCCTCTGCGGTGTAAAGTATTTCAAACAACAAAGTTTATCTGACGTTAGTATCCTCTTTTTGTATTTTTCTTTGGATTTCTTTAAATTTCTACAGTATTTTAATCTCTAGACGTTTTATGAGACTAGAAAATAATGCTTCGATTTTTCAAGAGTTTTTGAATAAGTTCTCATTTTGAAGGTTCTGTCTGCAACATACTTGCAACATAATTGCAGTATAAAATTCGAAACGCGCAACATCAAAACTGTGCAACATCTTTTTTTTCAGTCATACTCAATCTGCTCTCAAACTACAGTGTTGACTTCAATTATCCGGTCATAACGAACAAAATTTGGAACTTCAAATGCGTTTTTCTCAAGTTGGGTTACGTTTAGACTAACAGTGAACAGAACTAAATTCACCAGAATTATTTTTTTCGCAGTTTTTTAAACGAAACTCGGACCCAAATTTTTACCCCCAAATGGGTCATTTTTTTAGTTGATTAAGAATTACGCTGAAACTTTCAAATTAATTGATGATAAATAAGAAACTTGTATCAAAAGAAGCTTCTTACACAGCCCAACAAACTTTTAAAAGGCTAATCTTCAACTGTATAGGTGAATATATTTATGATTATTAGCCAAAAAAAGTCAGCTTTAACATATCAAAAACTTAAAGTCTTTGCTTAAAAACAAATTTCAATTTAGTTGCACAATTTATAGAGATTTTACGTTTCTAAATTTTTGATGGGCTATGTAAGAGACTTTTTTGATTTCACTTTCTCAACAATTAATACGCGAAAGCTTTTGATTCCGAAGTTTGCAAAACCAATTGCTTGATAACAAGTTTGGTGAAATTCTAAGTAACTTTTTGTTCTCTTCATATTTTGTCTCATGTTCAACCAATTTGAGAAAGCGTGTTTAAAGTTTGAAATTTTGTTCGTCTTTTCCGATTAGTTTAAATCAGCGCTGTAGAACCTAGCAAATGGAAAGTTCTAAGTCCATATAGTTAAAAAAAAACAACTATAGTTGGAATTCACCATAGTCTCCATAAATGATGTAAGGTTTCAGCCCGAAAGTCAAAAGCTCGCTTTCTAGTAAATAATTGGACCAAAACAAGTTGTAATTGCACGTTTATATCTTTTGCTGTCGTCATGTTTTCTTTCTTTTGGTTAAAAATTATACATATGTTTTGTATTGGGCTATTTTTCCCTTCATTACATAATTTATTGGACTATTTTGTATTGGACTATTTTGTATGGGACTGTTTTGTGTATGCACCATGTACTTAAGTCATGCACTTTTCACTATAGGGCAGCAAGCAGAAAAAGAGGGTTTTTTGATAAGATATGCCACCAGATTTGCCTTATCAACAAACAATACAGTTCAAAGAGGGCGTCGATCCAAGATCTGGGGACAGATATTCAAAAAAATGATTTTTTGGACCATTTTTTGTAGTTCGACAAGTTCGTTTTACGTGCTTTTTCAAAACAGTATAGAGACCCTGTTTTGACAAAGTTTACGCATTTGCAAGTAGATGTATGTGTTCGGAGGTATGCGCTGTAGTTATTGTGGGATTGTTTTTGATAACAAGTATAAACTTAAAGAACATGCTGAAAAGTTAGAAACGGCAGCGAAAACATTGTGCATGATCTCTTTGAAGATATATTTTATTAAGACACCCAGTTGATGACAATATATATTAACTAAATTAAATCTACTTATCAGAGCAGTCCTGGTCAATGGCACAGTTATTAAGTCAGACCACGTCAAACTAGAATAAAAACAAAGACGAATTTGGAAAACTGTTATAGATTATCAAATTTTAAAGCATCAAACGTTTGAAAGAGGCTCATAAAGTTTGCGAAATCCACCAAGTGCTTGCATATTATCTACTCAATAAATAAACTCACATGGCAAATAAATTATTAAAAACAATTTCAGATGCTGATGAACAAGGAAAGAAAATAGGAACAAGGAAAGAAAAAATTTGAAAAAACCTTGGACAATATATCAGAAACAATGGCGTTTCAAGTAGTTTAACAAAAATAATTTAAGAAAGTCAATATAATCAATTAAGAAGAAATAAGGAACATCAAAAAAGTGAAAAAATGGTGATATATTACAAGAGGTGGTAGGTTCAATTTTAATAGCTGGATCGCTTTTTGAAATATTTCGCTCATAATTTGTTTCAAAAGCCACATTTTTTGGCAAAAGATTGTCAGGGGCTACAATGTTCAGTTGTCATTCATCCTAGTTGCTATTTCTTTATCTACTTATCTCTGAGAGTTCTCACACTATAATTAAGTGTGAGTTTGGTACCTGCCTGTCAATCAGCCTAGAACTGTCTAGCTGTTATGCGTTGACCTCTAGTTCACTCTCTTATTGATGCGAACTAGAATACAGTCAATTCACTATTTAACAGCCATCGTTTTATCATTTCTTGTTATGGCGCAGCCAGTGAATGGAGGGGGAAAAAATCCCCTTGGAATTGTGGCCTTCTGGCCTCCGAATCAGGCGGAACCACAACTCTTATGGGAACACTGGAAACAACGATTTCATTGGGCAATGGTGGCGAAACATGGACTAGTCTCGTCGGAATTTTACTTTGCATCGACATTGACTGAAGCACAGATTAATGACCTGGGTGACATTGGTGGCAAACCAAGGGAAGAAGGTGAACGTACACTGATATCGAATCTGTACCTATGCCTGGGACACGAGGGACAGAGAGCCTTGCACAATCAGCATCCACATTTAAATATGGAAACAATACGATATCCACGTTTTTTGGATACCTGTGTAGCTCTCTTCCAGAAAGAGCGAAATGAAACGTACGAGATGTACCAGATGTTATCGAGGAAACAAAAGGAGGGGGAAAGCTTAGAATCGTTCTATGAAGAATTTAGCGGAATGGCGGCAAGATGCAATTTGGGCACCCAGGAGCGGAAAAGGGTGAGAGACATGCTTATAATCAATATGAGGAACAGGGACGCGCAGAACGAGCTGTGTCGGGAAACTAAGACCCCGGAGGAAGCATTGAGAATCGCGATGTCGTATGAAAGAGGAGACAAGTACGCAAAGACTTACAAGGGCGTCGCATCCGGTTCCACGGGAGCGGTTTATCCATCGCCAGGGGGTTCCCTGCAGATCAAAACGGAACCAATCAGCAATATTCGTGGATCCAGGGGACGAGGAATGCCAAGGGGACGGGGCCAATACTCAAATCGTGGAGGAGGTCGAATACAAGAACGAATGCAAGAACGAAGATGTTACAATTGCGATCAACCGAACTTCACACCAGAACACTGACAGCGATGCCCAGCAAGAGCCGTCACATGCAACTTTTGCAAAAAGGTAGGGCATTTTGAGAGGACTTGCCGGGGAAAACAACAGTCAAGGGGGGGGCAACCGGTTGGACTAATCCAAGGGGATGAGCTATTCGAGGAAGAAGATACCCCCTCGGATGACGTGGGGCCCCAAGTTGCAACGAATTCAGTAAGTTTCGTTAAACGAGAACACCACAGCTGGTCATCAGAAAGTTCCGACGACTACATGGTTATGGCAATCAGACGGAAGAAAGAGACATTATTGAAAGTTGCCGGACCTAAACTCAAAATATATATCAATGGACACCCGATGAACATCTGGATCGACAGTGGATAGCCGATATCCATCTTAACATTAGACGATTTGAGGAGAACAGTGGGAAGAGCGGGAATTAACTTAAAACAAGATGACGCTGACAATGACGAATTCCGGGAACTACAGCAACAATCGGATCAAGATGTTGGGCAGAATGGAACTCGAGTTAGCATCAAACGGCTGGAAGACGAAAGCAGAAGTCCGAGTCATTGGGGGGACCAGACCATCCATCGTGGGTCGTGATTTGATGGGAAAACTCGGACTCCAGTTGAAGCAAGCAGATCCAAGGGGGGAAGTAATGAACATCCAGGGGACGGAAGACAATTCATGTGAGGAAGGGCACAACGAATCGGAGGATGAGCAGATGGACCAATGGCAATTATACTTCAGTAAGCTATTCCCAAAACTTTTTACTAGAGTCGGAAAAATTAGGAACTACAAGGTTCAAGCGGAATTTTTCAAAAATTTTGTACCAGTGCAGCAGAAGGGACGGAGAGTGCCGGTAACGCTCCAAGAAAAGGTGGACAAGGAAATTGATAAGCTATTAACCCAGGGACATATAGAAAAGTTGAAAGAATGTTCGGATCGATATTTTGTTTCTCCGATCGTCATCACCGTAAAACAAGACGGGTCCGTGAAGTTAGCATTGGAATCTCGAGAGCTTAATAAACAAGTTCATAAAAACAAATACCAAATGCCAAATATAGAAGAACTTGTAGATACAATGGGACAACTTATTTCCGAGAAAAAACAAGGGGAGGTGTATTTTACTACGATGGATCTAACGTACGCGTATGGGCAACTACCACTTAGTGAAGAAACAAGCGTGCACTGTAATTTTTCTCTGGTGGGCGGACGGTCAACGGGAACATACCGATTCCGGACAGGGTTTTACGGGCTAACGTCCATGCCGGCAGAGTTTCAACGAGTAATGGACTCAATTTTGAACAAATTCCCACAAGCGAACGCGTTTATTGATGATATTTTGGTTACAACCAAGGGAACGGAAGTAGAACACATCTCCTTGGTTGAAAAGATCCTCAGGAAACTAAATCGCGAAAACATATCAATGAAACTACCAAAATGCGAGTTTGCGAAAAGAGAATGCGAGTGGCTCGGCCATCGTATAACCGAAACGGGGGTTACGCCGCTTAAACGCAAAACATCGCCGATAGACGCATTCAACGCTCCTAAAACAGTCACTCAATTGGAATCATTTATGGGCTCAATTCACAGCTTGCATAAATATTTACCAGCGATAGCGGAGATGTCAGCTCCATTAAGGCCACTTCTCAGCAAGAGAAATGAATATAACTGGACCGCGGAATGTGAAAATGCTTTTCAAAACATTAAATTGGGGGTCGCAAACATAGTTGAATTAAAACATTTTGATATTCAGAAAGACATTAGAGTTGTCTGCGATGCAAGCCATAATGGTCTTGGAGCGGTTTTAGAGCAATTGGGTACAGAAGGGTGGCGCCCTATCTTGTTTCCATCACGATTCTTAAACGCAGCCGAAAAGAAATATTCCACTAACGAGCTTGAAATGCTGGCGGTGGTATGGGGGGCCGAATATTTCAGAAACTACATTTTAGGAAGATCTTTTACAGTTATCACGGATCATAAGGCCCTGATTTCATTACTTAACGGGAATAACAAGAAAAACAAAACACTCTTTTCACGACTGACACGTTGGCTAGACAGACTGATTCCTTTTGACTTTATAATAGAACACAAACCAGGCGCCAAGATTGGATTAGCAGATTACTTGTCAAGGCATCCTAGCGAACCCCCTAAACCGATAAGTCAATATATAATTTGTTCGCTGTGGCAAAAATCGCTTCAATTAGAAAAACCCTTGGTTTCACAGATGATTTAAAATCCCTTGGTGAACGATATCATCAGGACATTGAAGGAACTGGTTCTAAACAGTCTAGACAGTTTTCATCCAATCAGAAGCGAGAACGGAAAACATGCTTACAAACAGCGACGGTTGAGGGCGGAAAGTCATGCGTGAAGACACCGACCAATAGGAAACGATCAATTTGCATAACGCGTAAATCAAAGAAATCCAAGGGACATTCAGTGTGCTCTATATATTGTTCCCTTGGAAGACGGTTAAATTGGCCTATATCAAATAATTCAAACAAAATGGATAGTGAGTCGAATTGTTCTTTCCCAGTATTTGAAATTGAAAATGTTGAAATCGATTCCCAAACTAACCCTCCGAATAGACTACACTCTAAAATCAACTCTCCGCTTAGACTAGATAAAAACTTATTGAGTAGCGATGAAATAACTGTCATTAACCCTGAAATTGTTGCCATTACTAAAAATACACGGGATTCAAAAATTAATACAGTACTTGCTATACCTTCGAAATTCCCAGGCGAGCTTTTTCCGACCGTTAACCCAAATCAACAAGTTATGTCTATCATTCCCCGGGATTGCAAGGTTATCAAGAAATCCCAAGCGTTATTAGAATTATTTAATCTAGAATTTATTGCCTCAAACATACCGGCGGATGTGAACTTAGTACGAGTAAAAGAAGCGTTGGAGAAGAGGATTAACTTGAAAGAAGAACTCCTGAAGATTGGGAAGTACTGGGCCCAATACGCAAACGATTTGTCATTGCGGGACGATTGTGTGTGGCTAGATGGACGGCTGGTCATTCCTTTGCCATTACAAGTCCCAATTGAGTCGCGGATACATTATTACCATCACGGTAAAAGGAACATGTATGAAGCAGCACGTGACGTCTGGTATCCCTACATGTACCGCAGTTTGGCAGCAAAGGCCACGTACTGTCAGCAATGCACGGAAGCGGGTAAGAATCTAAAATCGTTATTACCCAAGGGAGACATGGGGAAGGTCCCTGAACCAAGGGAACCCAATGAATGTATACAATTGGATTTCTGGGGGCCAATAAACTACTTGAACGAGAGTAAGAAATATGTCTTGGTTGCTACGGACCGGTTCTCAAGGTGGCCATCAGCAATGGTTACTACCAGTAACACGTCAGATAAAGTCTTAAAATTTCTCGATAAATACATAACTCAACATGGAGTACCCCGGAAAATACACGTTGATCAGGTATCATGTTTTACATCTAATACGTTTAAAAGCTTCTGTAACAGCGAAGGCATCGAGCAATGTACTCACCAGTGAACGATCATCGAGGCACGGGCTCCGTTGAACGGACAATAGGGAGTTTGAAGAATTTTGTCCTAACCTATGCGACTGACAAAGCGCATAAGTCTCTAGAATCGATGGTCGATAAAACGCTAGGCGCGCTACGATTTTCCAAAAATGCAACTACTAAATTAACACCTTTTGAAGCCCACCACGGCCGGGAGGCTAACACCGTTTTACGCAATCTTACGAAAAAACCAAGTTTGAAAAATTTGAATTGGAAGAACGTCTTAAAACAAAAATGTTTGTGTTTAGACGAAAATGATCCTGAGTTGAGTAAAATTGCATTCCCTCAGCACTCGAATTGGGAGGAAAGGTCCGGTCTGACATACGCTCCAGCTTTAAGAAGGGCCCCTATCATGCTTGATAGCGATCAGCAAATGGACACGTGTCCAGGGGAGGGATCGGGAGTTGCCCCCGAAAATCCAAGGGAGTAAAGACACTGGCCCTAACGTCCAAGGGAGTGGAGGCGCACGCGACCTGTACCAGCGTACAACCAGCAAGACCCTAAATCTGTACAAACTCTTAAAATCTAATGTTATCTCTGAATCCAAACATACTATCAAGCTAAAAAACGGATCTGTTCTTAGGAAAAGTGCAGTGGCAGAAAAGCAAAAACCCATACTTCCCAAGAAACGGAAGCCGGCTACGCTCAAGGAGATGTTATCGAGAAAGAAAGGGGTAGTCGAAAGCCCGAAATCAAAAAGGCCAAAGGCTATGAAAAAAGTGTCGGTAGCAACCTTCCAGTCTGACAGTTCGGATAGTGAAGATTACCAGCCACTAAATATTATCCCTGCACGATTGCCAATAGAAGTGTTAGCGAGACATGAAGCGGTTGCGGCGGGACAAGGCCCAAGCGGCAGTACAGCAGTAGCAGAACATGGAACGGGAGCAAGAGTAAAATCTAGAGGGACGAAAGTGAGGCGAGGAAAAGGGGGACAGAAACAAGGAAAGGGGAGCCAAGACCGACCGGCGTTAGCGGCGAGAGAATGCCTTATGAATAGTAGCCAAGAAGAAGACGTCGAATCTGGCAGTCAAAGTGAAAGCTCGGGGACCAGAAGGAGTACCAGAAGAAGAAAGCCAGTAGATAAAATGGGAGGAGTCATGATCGATAATATCCAAGGGCCGGAACAAAAAGGAAAACACCCAGGGGGAGAAGGAAAGTGAACCTTATTTAAAACTCATTTAAAACTCGTTAGCTAGGGAGAGGGATGGCCATAAGCCTAAAACTCAAGTTTGTTGTATTGTGTTAGTTGAGGCGGCAGGTTGAATATTATTAATTATTATATTAAATTTAAATTACTATGTAATTAAATTTTACATCCATACGGAAATGTCAGGGGCTACAATGTTCAGTTGTCATTCATCCTAGTTGCTATTTCTTTATCTACTTATCTCTGAGAGTTCTCACACTATAATTAAGTGTGAGTTTGGTACCTGCCTGTCAATCAGCCTAGAACTGTCTAGCTGTTATGCGTTGACCTCTAGTTCACTCTCTTATTTATGCGAACTAGAATACAGTCAATTCAGTATTTAACAGCCATCGTTTTGTCATTTCTTGTTAAGATGAAGGTACGTTTGATTTTTTTTTAAATTTGTTACACTGATGCGGGACGAAATGTGTTATTTCAAAAAATGGACTTTAGCCAAACCTTTGTTGTTTCTCTACTAAAACATTTGAGAAGAAAGAAAATTTTTGTGAATTTGCATTTTTCCCCAAAAAATATAAATTTTCTCTTACAAAAAATGAGGAGTAGCCATTTCTGCAGAAAAACTCCGCACAACCGTTTTTTTTTCGATTGACGTTTTCATCTCAAATTTGACAGGGTAATTTTTAAGAAATTTCGAGAAGTCTAAATCTCAAAATTGAAAATCTTGTCTTTCCAAAATCAATAACTTTTTTCTGCTAAAAGCAGGACGTCGCCGATAAAGTAAAAAAATTCCACATATCTGTTTTCTCTATTGAACAATTAACCCGAGAGTTGACACGGTAATTTTCGAGCAGAGAGAAAAAAACTTCAAAAAACGCTCAAAGTTTCAACTCTTTTACTTGTTTAAAAGCCATATCATTTTACTTAAAAAACTGGGCATAGCAAATTATAAAGTTAAGCTTCCGAGAACCTGCTGTATCGATTAAATCTATGATATCATAATTAGCAGAGAGAAATGTATGAAAAACGTTAAACAATTCAAAAAACTGTGATGCTCGGAAAAGTCCACTTTCTGAATTGCTTACCGTTATTCGGACATTTCTCAATGCAACCATTTATAATTTGCTTACCTTTAGAAAGCTACCTTTATAGCTTACCTTTATAATTGGCTATGCCCAGTTTTTTAAGGATTGTGGGAAGCACCTTACGCCCAGATTTTTTGACCCAAAAACTTATGGCCTTCTGACAGTGTTTTGAAATAGTTTGACTTTTCTTGAAAACTACCGTGACAAACATAATTTTTTCCCTTTGCTAGTACTACTATTGGCTGTAGGACTTTTGTTTGGCCGATAGAATTTGCCTTGTAGGGCATTTGATAAATGAAGGGTGCATTTGTAAGGACCGGATGTTCCTCTCCGATCTATCATGGTATCAAAATTTATTCAAAATACTCCCTCCAATTGAAATTTCAAAAAAAAAAATTTCTCAACTGTTCTTAACTTTTTTTTGTTATCATCTCAAAGACAAATACTTTTAAAAAGATTGCGGCAGTAGTTCTCAATCAGGCATTGCTTCTTTAAAGCAAAAAAAATCAAAGTCAAAATAATAAAAATAATGAAATTCACGCTTTTTTTAAATTGCCCTGACCAGAAAATCTTATTCACAGAAGGGTAGGAAGGAACTATGACCTGAGATTAGTTCTTTTTTTTCGACCGTTGAAAGTGGAAAAGAGCTGTGATCAGGTGGCTTGCTTTTTCTTAATTATCTTCACGCAAAATCAGTATCACAATTGAGTGACAGATGGTGCCGAGTCATATATCATATTAAAGCGTTCCATGCAATCTGATATTGATTCATTTTACAGAAACTTTAGTGAATTTACGGTGCGATAAGCAAGCGAAGAGAGCGAAAAACATGGCAAACTTGAAAAAGAAACCTGAAATTTTGTTTCGATTGAAAAAAAAAATGTTTGCGTACAGATTTTTCGGAGAAAGCTGGGCACATCTTAATTTTGATGTTAGCTTCTATATCTCTTTCGACTATTCTCTAAGACGCACACAAAAAAAGAATGAATCGAACTAACACTAACTACAATTTAAGTTCTACAAAGTTAGTTTGAAAGATAATCGCTTAGTTTGCGAAAAATTTGAACCCATTTCCTAGAAACATGCAATTGGAAAATTAAATCAAGTGCGTTTAGAGAATTTTATTTACGTTTTAAAGGATATTTGCTAGTTGATGACCAATTGCGAACGTTTTGTGCTACCCGCTCAACCATCGGCTTTTCTTTTTTCTGAGCTCACAGAATTTTTTCTGATAAAAAAGAAATTATTCAGAAAAGACTTCGAGCTGCATGGAACATGCTTTTTATCTATTCCATCCTGTAACAATTAAGTTTCTAGATTAACACCTGGCATCCAAAAAACAGTTTGAAACTGTTGCAGACCTGGAACTAATATTTTGAATTTGCAAATAGAATTTGTTTTTAACTAATTTTATGCAGGCTAACATAAACTCTAGATAGATTTTACAGCAAATTATTGATTTCACAAATTTGGCTATATGAAATTTACACTCTCAATTAGGTACAAATTTATTGCAAAACATTGTTTTAGCAGTTTAAGCTGAAGTTTAAACCATGGTAGTTTGGTAGAAATATTGATTGCCTTGACTTGCATTCGTTTCATCTTCATCTGAAACTTCATTTTTCTCTTCACGACTAGCCACTTCAGCAGTCGGAGATTCAAGTCCTGACTCATAACCGCTCGTTTGCCGAGTGAATGCTCTAGCTCTCGGCTTAACGACTGCCGAAGCACCCCTCGGTCCCTCTTCCAAATCAGGCGCATAACCTTCCGACTCGTCAGCGCCCAGGTAACTGTCAGTATTCGCCCGCCCATGATCAAAATCAAGACTACTCTGAGATTTAATATTTTGGAAGTTATCTACACTAGTTGGCTCACTTTCTTGGAAGTTCTGTTTTAAATAATCATCATCCGAGTAATCATACGCGTTAATATTCATATTTCCAAATTCTTCTTCAATTTCAGCAGCTAAATTTGACAGATTTAAATTGTCTTCTAAATCTAAACTATCTTCTCCACTCAAAAATGAGCTCCGTTCAGTTGGCAACTTTTGGTCAAATTTCTGAGCTGAACTCATAAACTGACCGTCATCTAACTCTTCATCGCTTGAGAACTGATCGTTGTCCGAAAGACTACTAGCTCGACCTCTGATGAAACTTTTAGGAGCACCTTTATAGCCGCTTCCTGTAGCTCTATTGCCGTATCTAACAGACCTGGCAGGCATTTTGGAACCTTTGCCTGGCAGTCTCGGAGCTGGCGATGGTCTTTCAACACGGTTGACTGGTCTGAAACCCTGACTCGGTCCTGGATCATGTGATGCTTGTCTTTCTAGAGGCTGAGGCTTACGTTGAGCAATTTCAAAGGGTGCTACTTCCTGAACTTCGCTTCTATTAACAGCTTTTTCAGAGGGAATAAACGCAGAAGCTTCAGTATGAGCCACGAACATGCTATTATCTTTGGCCGATCTGGACCTTTGGTAATCCTCGCTCGACTCTTGGTGCAAAGGCGAGTTATGACAGGACTGAGAAACTTGGTCTTCCAGGGGCGAATCATAGATTGGCACAGTGTTCTCGTCAAAAACATTAGCTCTGAGTTCGTCGCTAGACAGTCGGGTCGCTTGCAGCTCCTCGACATTCTGAGGATCTTGAGGGGGGTTGTTCGTACTTAGGTTCAATACGGGAGTTTGATAGTGGGAGGCATATTCGGATGACAGAAGGGCGGACTTTCCAAGCAGCACTTGGTTTCTAATGGAGGTATGGTTCGTATTTTCTTTGAAAAGATTGGCAATTGAAGACATGGCAAGCTCGTGAATTGAAGACCTGAAATACCAGAAAAAGTTTCTTTCAGTTAATTAGTTTTTAGAAATGTTATATCAACTAACCACAAACAGTCGTTGCCAAAATATACTTGCATACTAAACTTCCAACACAAATATGAATATTTTAAGCACTATCAATGTTTGAAAACGAAACCTCACCGGTTTCTGGTTCTCAGACTAGAAGTGTTCAGGTTCCACCTCTGCTCCGCCGTCATCTGAAGTTCACTCAAACCCTGTTGACCACTCGAATTGGGCACACCAACTGTGGCACAATGCGCCTCATAGCCACAGCTGAACTCATCGGGGCTAATTTCTCGCGGAGGAATCTGTCCGTTTCTCACAATATAACCATTCGGATGCGAGTAGGCGCTCGGGGAAACCGGACCTGCAGTCGCCAAGTTTGGAGTTGAAACGTTGTTTCTTCGACTAAATCTGAAACTCTGGGACTGGTAGATTTCGAACGACTGTCGATTCTGATGGTCTTTTAGCTCGCTCAACTTTGGTTTTCTGCCAATTTTAAGAAAACTCTTGCGACGTTTTTCTTTCCCTGGGGGCTTGGTGTTTGCGTTGATATCCACGATTACGACACATGAACTTGGTCCGAGAAGCGGTACGACCTGGATAATAATGATCCGATATACAATCTTAAGTTACAGGTTGTTTCCCCAGAATAAATTTACTCTATGAAAACCACATTAAGTGTTATTCTTTCTACTATTACCGATATCATTGTGAATAAGAACTAAGTGAGACAAAATATCATCGATGGATAGTGTTCACGTAAACTGTCAAACACATTCCGATCAGTTATATGTACTGTTTGTAGCAGAATCTAATTTCAGCTCCTTTAAAAAACATTTGACTGACCTTGAATCCGGCAGCAATGGATGCAACCGGGATGACGAAGTCGGAGGAGAACTTGCGCGACTTGGACAGCTCCTCGTAGAGGGTGAGGCAGAAGAAGGCCATGCTTGGGTAGTTGATGGTGAATTTCTCGGGAGTGGGCGGCAAGTTCATGCAGTCTATGTATCGAGTACTGGTATCATTCATGTGCCCTTTGATCTCCACCTACAACAACATTCTGACAGAAATATTGACAACAACATTCTGACAGAAAAACCGACAGAAATATTGACAAAAGCGTTAAGAACTCACTCCTAGAGCCCTTGTGCACCGAAAAAATTGGTGTCGAAAAAAATCTTCAGCAATATTCCTTTCTGACCAAGTGAACATTTTCCCTTAATCAAAATAAGGAAGAATTGGGTAGTTCATCATGATGTTAAAATAACATCAGCCAATCAAAACTGATTAATCAAAATGCGAATATTTCAAAGAAAGCCTGCACATTTAGGGCGTTAAATCAAAATGACACAATAAAAAAACAGCAACTCAAGCAACCGAGCTGATACGCCTTAAGAACACCGAGACACGAACTGCTTAGCTGTTATGAAGAGGCCACTAGGAATCAGTTTTTGATGCTTATTGACAATTTTTTATTGGTTTTCTCTATAAACCGTTCAGCGAATAGGACACTGTTACAATTTTACAAGATTTTGATTTGTTGCAAGTTTCCGATAATTAAATCCCTTCATCATGAGAACAGCCCCCAGTAAGTAAAGTCACCGTTCATAACTATAATCAAAATTACATAATAAAGAAAGGTAAATTACCTTGCTCCCAGTACTATACATAGCCAATCGAAGATTGGAAAAGAGTAAAGAACGCAAGTAATAAAAAAAAACACTGACTTTCTTGAAAAAATCTCAACTTTCGAATATCTAAGAAAAAATTGATGCCCTTTAAGCTCTTTGAATTTCTAAAACAATTTATGAGCGGCACTTTTTTGATAACATGAACCCAAGTAGAGAAAACTGCATCAATGGGTAAAGTTTTTATTCCGCTGGAAATCTAAAAAATTAAATTCCACTTTCGAAACTAGAAATTGTTCACGTTTTTTGCGCCATTTCCATGTTTGTATCTGGAAAGTGCTATTTACGTCACTTTCAGCAGATGAAAGTGAATTGAACTCAAAAAACGCATATATACCTAAAGGCATTCATATACGCATCAATGTACTTATTAGAGACTTTAAGACTTTTTCCTGAAAAAAAATCAGCAAGACCTCTATGAGAGTCTTCACTACGTTCATTACTCTTAAGAAACTGTTCACTAATATGTAGACAAGGTCGATTTATTAAATACCTGCAAAGTCCACCTGTGGCTGGGCATGGCAGCAACTTGAGACTGGATGAACGCCTGAATGCGACTGACAAAGAAGAACATCACCTCCAGTTCCAGACACTCCTGACTACCCATCGCAGAGTAGATCGGCTTCAGAAAGTAGCCACAGTTCCCGTTGCTCTTGAACAAAGCCTACAGAATCACAGAAAGGACAATCAAACCGCGGTAAAAGAACAAAGATAATTGACAAGATTTTTCCGCGTCGGAACACGATTCAATAAAAAATTGCCTCAAATTTCTAAACTATTAATTCAACTCTAGATGCTACGTATTTAAATTTGAGATTTTACTCAGAGGCAAAGCTGCGCTTCGCAAACACTAACGAGAACACGACAAAAAGCAGCTCTATAAAGTGCAATAAAAACAGTAGATATTAGCCTCAAATTAGTATTAAAAAATTGGCTACGTCTCTGATTTTGATCTCCGACCGATCGCGACCTAGAGATTATGAGTCTCACGCACTAACCACTGATCCAAGGACGCTTAATTGATCACAAACGCTAGCCAACAATAAAGCAGAGAACAGATGCTATGAAAAGTCCAATGCTACAACAGATCGTGATTATAGCAAAAGTTCAACCAAATAAGTGAACACTTTTAATGCACTTTATTTGCGAGTTAGGTTAGGAAAAAAAGATTCGTACTAATACACTAACGCTTGCTAGTGTAATCATCGGAAGCCAAATAAAGGATAAATGTTTCGGACATTTTTATGTCTCGTTTGAAAATAACCTTGTTGAACCGGATCGCTTTGTCGTTCTGCTGCTGTTTCTGCTGATTCAGAGCCACAATCTGAATTCCCGCATTCCAGAATTGTACGGGATCTGGATTTGAAGAGTTTACTCTTGAAGATGACGGCGACAGCTTAACTAGATTCGACTCACAGAAGAGAGAGATGTCGAGGAACTTCTGACGTACTTGCAGCACCGCGTCTCTCTCGTTTATCTGGTGAAGTACATTCGGTTCCCTCTGAGAGGGATCTAGCTGCAGCTGCTCCATGTCAATTAGCTTTGATTTGATTGTTACCAGAGCCGAGAGATACCTAAAAGAAACAAACAGAGAAATTATTCGACTAAGTATTCAACTTTTTCCCGTAATTAAAATGTTCCCCACAAAATCGTAAGTTTAACAAATCAAAACACTTGCTTAATTGATTAACGAAGTTAATTTTGTAAAGAACGGCCTTTCGAATTGATTCCAAAACACGCTTAAAAAAGCTGCGGAAAATTAACGTGTAAAAAGTGCGCCAACAAGCAGCAATAACTGCTGATAAGAAAACGCTTAATCAAAATAATTTCATTGCTCGAAGAAATTAAGCATATATGTTGAAACTGTTTTGAGCAACTATGAAGTCAATTATGAAACTCCCATAGCTTTATTCTTTGCATTTAAAATGGCAGTTTTTTTCTGGCCATACACAGCCATATTTATGGTTTCTTTGCCCTGGGCAAGGTTTCCTAATAGATTTTCAAATAATAGGACTCAATTGCTGGAATAGCTAAAAAACTAAGAGGTCCAAACCATGCTAATTTTCTTTGTTAAGCTACCTCGAGAGTGCCAGAGTAGGCTTTCTGCCCAGCAGGATGTGTTGCTTTCTTCTCTGTTCGTACATAGGAAGCATCTCATAATTATCAGTTCCGGTTCCCCCATCAGATGCGGCAGCCGAATGGGTGGTTACGACGTCTGGGTTTCCCGACGGAGTGTTGGCAAATGTCTTGCAGTGGGAGGGCAATTCGTCCGCACTATTCTCGTCCGAAACTTCTCCATAGTTGGCGCCAGGGGGCGATGCCGGAACCTACACACGGACCAAACTCTGTATCTTGTCACTCTCCTTTCCCTCAAATTTATACCAATCGCATTCGCCCAATTTGAGTCCAATTAAAATGTTTGCACAAAAAGAATGCTTGATGTAAACATAACTTTCCCATGAAGGCGAAGCAGCCTTTCGCTAACTCAAGCGAGAAAACGGTAAAAAGCAGCTCTAAAATGTGAAATAATGAAAGGTACGAAATAAGCCTTGTTAATAAAACTTTTGCCATGTGTCGGATTCGAAATTCCAATCTCAAGATTTTGAATCTCGCGCCCCCGCCGCTTGAATGATTGCTTAAACTAGCCACCAAGAAAGCAGCTACAGATGCTAATGAAGTGCCAAGGCTATGCAACAAAAATGCCACCAAATTAAGATAAAAATAGTGCGGCATTGAACATCCGACCTTTAGATTAGGAGTCCCACGTCCTTCTATCTGTGCCACGATCGATTGATATTAGTGAAACACTAGCCACCAAAAAAACAGGGATGCTATAAAACTTTAATGCTACAGACCTTGATTATTAATAGCAAAAATACCACAAAATGAGCAACTTTAATTTCGAGTTCGGCTCGAAAAAAAATTGGATTCATACTAATACACTTCGCTAGCTAGCTCTTATGTGCAAAAACTAGGGTGGAAATCTAAAGCTGGAGGCATCTGTTTCACACTTTTTAGAATCTTTACTGATGCGAGAAGAAATGCGAAACTTTTCAAAATTGCAAAAAATGGTCTTTGCTCAAAACCGCATGTATTGTCGACTAAAACCAGGAATTAGCTGTTTATCAATGAGAGATTCCACACGAGAAAATGTCCAAACAAAAAACCACAAGCTTTTCTACAGAAAATAGGATTTAACCCTTTATGCAGGTATGATCTTTGCACCATGTTCTTTCAATTGAACTATTAACCTCAGAAATGGCATGGCACTTTTTGAGAAAAAAAGCTTCCAAAAAACTATCGAAATCTCTTTTGAAATAAACAAATCGATTTTTTTTAAAGTTATACTTTTCTTTTTTCTCCAAAAAAATAGGGCGTAGCTGCTTCTGCAGGAAAGATTCCCAAAACCTAATTTTAGATTGAACTCTGAATCGTAGAACTGTAAAAAGGCCGAAATTGTACTTTTTCTAAGAACTTGGAAAAGTTACTGCAAAAACTGAGTGGTCACAATTTCTGCAAAACAAATTCTCCCAACCTGAGAATTTAATTAAACCTTTAATCTCAGATTTGGCCTGGTACTTTTTGAGAAAGTTTAAATTTCAAAAAACGGTCACAAAAATAGACTAACTCGACTTTTCCAAAGGCTGTTACTTTATTC
This sequence comes from Symsagittifera roscoffensis, assembly GCF_963678635.1. NCBI lineage: Eukaryota > Metazoa > Xenacoelomorpha > Acoela > Convolutidae > Symsagittifera > Symsagittifera roscoffensis. Next base: position 16,422,894 of record NC_087064.1, read on the forward strand.
CTACAAATATTAGGGCTAAGCAAAAAAAGGCAGCGGACAAGCCCAAAAATTCTGAAAAACGGTCCAAGTTATTAAAGTTGACTATTTTTGAAGACCAAAACCTTTTTCTACAAAAATTAGGATGTAGCCGCTTACGCCAGATTACCCTCAACCTGTTCTTTCGGTTGAATTTATAGTCCTAGCTTTGATTGGGTAGTTTTTGAAAAAACTGAAGCAGACAAAATGTCAAAAAATGGCCTTTTTTTAACCAAAAGCAACCAAAATGTCAAATATGGCCTTTTTAAGGCCATAAATATTTCTTTTAAAAACTAGGGCATAGCAGATTCTGCAAGGGAGATTCCCGCTACCTGTTCTTTCGATTGAACTATTATATCAAATTTGGCCGAGTCGTTTTTGAGAAATTCAAAAAAAAAAACAATTGGTTAAGCCCTCCCTCACCGAATTTCCCGAAGTCTGTAGAAAGTGGGCAAGGTTTAACGAGAATAAGCTTGAACACAATTGATCCATGGCTCTCTATACGCTAGAAAAAATGACATGATTCAGATTATTATAAAACTTATTTGGCCTAATCTTAATGAAACACCTCGTATTGGTTGTCCATTGAGGGTATCCTTTTGCTTTTGACAAATATCTTGCCCCTCAGGTTGATCAGAGGCACTGTTGCCAAGTCCAGAGCCACCTCCCCATCACCCGGTCTGTTCACGAACAAGGCCTCTTTGAACACATCTCTCAGGTAGTGGGCTATTTTGATCTGCTGCACAATGGAGCAGTGGTTTTCCAGGTCCAAAAGAACTGAAATTACATCAAACATAGCCAACTAACAGTTGGAAAAGAGTAATGAACTCCAGGAAACTGAAAAAAAACTGACTTGTTTTTCCAAGAGCTTTCAACTTTCGAATTTTGAAGAAAAAAATAGATGGCCTTAAAGCTCTTTGAATTTGTAGAACAATTTATGATGGACACTTTTTTTGTTAAGATTAACCCAATTTGAGAAAACTGGATAATAAATTTCCATTTTCAAAATCAGAAGTAGATCACGTTTTTCGGGACCTTTAAACTTTTGCTGTTCGATAGTGGAGTTTCCCTTCCTTTTAACAATGCAAATGCACTGAACTTAAAAAGAAATCACAATTCAAATCGCGAAAAATCAAAACTGAGCGTGAAAAATTTTTAGACTTTTTCCTGAAAAAAATCACACAAGTACATCATTGCAAGCTAACGTGTAGAAAATGAGACAGAAAAAAAATAAAAAAACAAAGAGGCGAAGCTGAGCTTCGCGCCACTTGCGATACACAATAAAGCTCCAAAAGTCAAAAGATAATGTGTCTTAAACGAAAATTGAAAAACATGAATGAATTTTGTTGAAGAAATGGTAGGCTCAAAATCAAAAAAAAGGTATTGCAATTGTTATATTAGTCATTTACGTTCTAAACAAAAGAAAACTTTGGGTTTAACTCAATCTATTTCTTTCTGATAAACAAGATGAAAACGATAAGAAAACATTTCGGACAAAAAATTGAGATACGATTATTCCTGGATACACTCCAAAACTGTTCATTAAACCTTATAAACAAAGAATCTGCATATCCCATAAGAGCAATCGGAGATAAAGACCCTATCCGTTATAGTATAAGATCAGAAATTAAAAATGAATTTCAAAATTTCAACACAGAGGCGAAGTTACACTTCGCATACACAAGTAAAAAAAAAATGACCGATAACGCTACAGGGAAAAACTGAACGAGTAAAACTTTGTATCTACAAAAAAATTTTAGTGACGCACGCCAATTATGAGTCTGAATAACTGCCAAGTGACGCAAGCCAATTATGACGCATTATCAGTAACAGTCAATTTGAAAAAAAAATAACAACTAACATGCCTCAAATCATAGAGCGGACGCATTTTAACTAGTATACGAAAAATTCATTAAAAACATCCGATCCTTCCCAGGTTCGAACTCTCCTATTTTGCTGCTGGTCACATTCCCTACCTCTACGCTACAGAATCATGATACCTTGAAGCTAAAGTGCTATTTGTAATATACCAGTCTGTGTTAGTATCCTTAGCACTGGCTGTACTTAATAGATGGATCAAAATGAACACTTTCAAAATGAAAACATTTCGCCGCAACAATTGCATCGCAACAATATTTGCGACTTAGGTGTGAAAAAAAGAAAGTTCAGACTATAACACAAGCACAAGCTATGCTTGTGTTAGGACATGGATGCAAAAATTACAAACAATTGCCAAAAAGAACTTGCAGAAAAACTGAAAAAACTCTGAAAGCCTATGAAAACAACGCAATTATATCAAGAATCATCAGTTATGAAATTTATACGCAACGGTAAAAGAGCTAGATCACAACAAAAAAAAACATTGAAAAACGCAAAATGGTAATAAAAAACATGAAAAATTTTTAGGAAAACTTCGGCCAGAACCACACACCTTAGTCTCGTGTAGAACTTGCCACCACATTCCTTTGTCGACAAAAAAAGTCGAGACAAACTTGCAAAAAAAACGAAATTTATCAATTTTTACAAATTTTTTTGAAAAATTGAAACAATACGCTAAGCGATCAACTTGAATAGATTTCAAATAAAATTGTCTCAACCTAAAACACACCTAACTAATTAAAACCAAAACTAGTTTCACGCACTTTTAGAATAAAAAAAACAGAGAGCATGCATCCGAAAAAAAAACTGAGAACTTATTTGCGAAAGAAATTTCTAGCAGAAAAATTCTATATAAAAACTTTAAAACGACTATAAAAACCAGAAAATCATGAACTGTATTCAACCTCATGAAAATGAAAGAAAAAGTATCAAAAATTCTACCAAAAAATTACAGAATTAATTACCCGGCACGTAAGCCGACAAAAAATTGGGTCGAAATCAAAAAAGCCGACAAAAATCAACATACATCTAAGAATCTTTTTCAGCTGTAAAACAATTATCATTTTTGAAGCCAACTTTTGAATTACAGTTTTCAGACGAGCATCTTGAGTAGAAATAGAGATACATTTGGAGATGACCAAATTTCAGTCATCCTGTGGACAAGTTGTTTACGGGAAAAAAACCAAAAATGCGTGCATTGAGCCAAAAGCAGCCACTCTAAGCCGCTCATTGAGCCGAAAACAAAAAACTGCCATAAAAAAACTGTTGATATAAAATTTTTTTGAGCAGTTCAGTTTTAATACATTGAACTTTTGCAAGACCATTTATCTGATTCTTTTTATCAATCATTTTTTGCCCTTGAAGAGACACATCAAAGTAACTAAGCCAATAAAACATCAGCTGAAAACATTTAGGCCGAATGAAGTTTTGAGGCGGAAACCGAATTAAAAACAAGAAAGAAAATTTACAAAGTAGGAGCTATTATTTTTATAAATTATAGGAATACATCAAAAATAGTTACGACAAGAATTGCTGATCGCACAAAAAATTCTACAATGTGACAACAAAGCCGACAAAATATAAGCACACAAAAAAACTCCGACCATTCAATTTTTCCCAGAGAAATGTTTATAATTTCATACATACTGAAAAAAAACGGTCTATCCGGGACTCGAACTTCAGATGTTAGGATACAAAACTTTCAAGGTTCACTAATAAAGTAACTTCAATTTCAATTTCCGATGTAAGAAAAAACGTTTACGGGAAAAAGGTCTAGCTCCCAATTAAGACACTTGCTTTCGTAAGAGTAACAATTGTTTTTGAAAATGTTCAACGAAAGATACAATGCTGAGCATCAAAATACACCAAAAACATAACAGAAAGAGAGTTGGAAAAAAATCAATGAATAGAAGAAAACATTGCAAAAACTATATGGCTTTACATCTCTTTGAATTTCAAGAAAAATTATTTGAAATATTTTTGATAAAGCCAACCCAATTTTACTAAACCGGATAGTTAGGTAAAATTTGATTCCGCTGAGAAATGTGAAGATTAAATTCAATTTTTTGGTTTCGGTAAATTAGAATGTCAGAAGACGCCATGGTAACCGAATTTAGTTAAGAAAAAAGTCCCCTCATTAAAAAGTCAAAAAATCATAGGAATCTCATAGATTGGAGAAAAATAAACATAACGTGACGCAAAGTAAAAAAGAGTCAGATGGTTGGGTATCAAGTCAACCAAATTGAGAAATCTAACACCTCCATAAAAAACTGAGTAAAAAGAAACTTTAAAAAATGACCCAATATAAAGCTAGGGGTCTATCAGATAATTATACTAGACTTATACAACAATTCAGTTTTCCTTGGCACTACGAAACACTACACTTAACTTTTCCTTGGCTCTACTAATGAAAATTTCTTCGGAGGCAATTTTATCATTAAAAAGGTCGATTACGCAGACAGCGTTCTCAATCTGTATAGCGAGGAAGAATCTCTGCAAGAAAACTACTTTTTCTTGGTTCCTCAGTACATATGCTCAAGTTCTTACAAGGCTTACTAAAATAAATCTGTTAGGGCCGGCGGTACCCTGAACATCGAAGGCTATTGGTTGAAAAATATATCCATCACTAATTAAATCTCTATACTTGTCAGTTTTTCGATCTTCATCTTCGGCCGCTGCCATTCCGGGATTACAAACCGAGCCTCCACTTATTCTAACATAGCCAACGGACAGTTAAAAAAGATCCAATTAATGCAAGTAAACAGAAAAAATACTGATTTGTATTTTGAAACTTTCGAATTACAATTAGAAGTCAATCACGACTTTGGTGACCTTTACGCTTTCGAAGTTCAATAGTGGAGTTTGACTTCCTTTTAACAAATGAAACGAACTGAACTTAAAAAAAAAATTAACAGCCAAAACGCGAAAAAAAAATAAATTAGAGTTTGAACAAATTTTAAGACTTGCTAAAAAAAACAAAAAAAATCACTAGCTATATAAGAATCTGAACTACGTTCACCGATTCTTTATAAATCGCCGCTCACACTATAGCTAACACTGCCGTTCACACCCGCAGGGCCAAATTCTCCAGAATCCATCGGTCTGCTTAAAATAGGCATTATTTTCGATAAACTATGGCACCCTCTGCCAGGATGTTCCAACTTTTTAGCCTGCAACTCAAATCCAGGGGGACGATAACGCCACAAAGAAGTGGAACGTCTCATACTCTAGTGCCTGAATTAATGAGTTAAAACAATAACGATCTTAAAACAAATACCAGTCTATATTGGATACTCACCTGGGAATAGTGATGAGGCGAAGGCGGTGTCCCTGATGATCTGCAGCACCTGGATGACCTTGACTTTAGAAGTACTAGTGTAAGCATGGTAGCACTCTGGCTCCCCATCTGGACCATCCCACAAGTCCAGTTCTACGTGCCTCACTCCATCCAACAGTAGCTTACCAACCATTTCCTCACTAGACTGTGAGTACAGCTGGTCGCCTAAATTTCAACACTCCCAGTCAGAAAAAGCATTGTTTGTCAGAATATCTTAGTCGTCATCATTATCATCATCATATCCGATTTTTGATTATGGTGATGTCTCTGTCCCATCAGATGGGGTTGGCAGCACCAGGCATTTTCGAACTGCAGCTCTCCATGATATACGATCTGGCAAGGTAACATTCCTTGATAATACCGTTCCTTGATATAAACGTTCCTGGGCATTAACATTTCTTGAGTTAAGCTGAAGCTTTGGATATCATGAGTTTCCAAAAGCCAGCAAAGTGCGACATTTATCTCCACTAATCTATCTATTTGGTTTATTCGCTTTCTTAATGGTCTGCTATATCTAAGAAGCTTCAAATAGTTATAGAAACAAAACCTCAATAAAAACGTCCATAAATTAGCTAGTTAGAAATACCTGTGAGAAAGGAGTTGTGTGATGCGTTGATGAAGTAATGAGTAATTGGGTGACTCATGTCCTGGTTGACTTGCGTGTGGAACGGATTCATCACCGACAGGTCCGGACTCAACAAGTAAGTAATCAACCCGTCTATTCCAAGGCAGTTCTCTGTTCTCAGAATGGGGATGGGTTCATAGTGTTCTACTACAGTCGCCAGGTACACTTCGTCCACCTGCGAGAGGTAGGGGAACTCAACACGCAAGAAGGCTCCCAACTCTTCGCAAGTCAAGTAATCATCACCTTAAAGGAAATATTTGCTCTTTGTTAAATGTTTTGATTCATTTCTAGGTAAATGGAAGAATAACTGAGTTTCGCACCACTTGCGATACAAAAATTATAGATTGAGTGCACCATGACGCTAGAAAATTAGCAAACAGAACTTCGAACTATGTTACAATTGATGTAGTTTTATGATTTTATCGCAATTCAGGATTGCTAAACCCCAGTCTGTCAATTAGAAAACTATTTATTTCGGAAACTAAATCGACAGAGCTTCAGCCGAAAACCAAGAGGCAAAAAAGAATCAGCGAAAATTGATCTCTAGACCAACTGACCCTCAAACAGAACCATGACCTCGAATCTAAATAGCCAGCCTATAAATCAATTTTCTATTTCATGAACATAGCCAAACGAAGATTGAAAAAGAGTAATGAACGCAAGTAAACAAAAAAAAACACAGACTTTCCTGAAAAAATCTCAACTTTTCAATTTCAAAGAAAAAAAATAGATGCCATTTAAGCTCTTTAAATTTCTAGAAAAATTTTTGATAACAAGAACCCAACTAGAGAAAATTGGATCAATAGATCGAAAACTGAATCGATAAATTTGTAAGAAAAAACTGATGAGTGCCTGCTAATGCCGTGAAGTTTCCCACCATCCGTTAAGTCCATTGAATCCACACGACAGATTAGTTTTTGAACAAGGAAAAAATCAAAAATATAGGTCAAATATTACCACAGAGATTTATCGAAGGCCGTAGACAGACGGGTTAAGTAAAAAGAGACTAGCATAGTATGCAAGCACACATGGGAATTAGACGGTCTTTTCAATCTCATACAATGAAAACTCAACCTCATATATTTTATATTAACTGTTTTTACCAAACTACATATTATATTAACTGTTTTTACCAAACAAGAAATCTAAGCAAAATAGCTAAGCAAGGAATATGAATTTAAATACAGAGGCGAAGCGTACCTTCGCAACACTTGCGATGCAAAAACACTTTGAGCTACAAAATATTCAATGAAAAACAGACCAGCCAAAAAAAAACTATAAAAAATTAGGGAAAAAATTACTTTAACATCAGCCTAGCACCAATAAGGCAACTACAGTTTCTATCATATTGCCAATGCTATGCAGCGAAAATTCGAAAAAAAAATTTAACTATTTAAATGTTCGGATTTGATTATCCGACCGGTTGATTATGAATCTCATGTACTCGCATCTGCGCCACGGTCGATTGCAAGTAAACCAATGGCCCAGCAAATCTGAATCTACCTGTTCTAATATCTAAAACCAACTTTGTACAGATACGGAAATTCGTAAATTTCAAAAATGGACTTTAGGGTTTAGTGTTTCTCTGCGTAAGTATAGAACTAACCACTTATTTAAAGGAGAAAACTACTACTCGCTCTTTCAGTTGAAGACTTTATCTCAGATTTGACTGCATAACTTTCAAAAAAGTTAAAAAGATTCCAAAAATCCACAAAACTTTTCTCTACTAAAGCATAGGAACAGCCCGTGTTTTCCTCACCCTGATTTTTAGATTGAAATTTCCAGAACCTGATTTTTTTAGATTGGTCCCTTGTTATCAGATTAGCTATTAGTTTTCGAGAATAGTAACAAAAATTCTTAAAATAAACGGTTAACATTTGAAGAAGGAAATTTTCCGAAGTCCATGTCACCTTTTCTACAAAAAAAACATACTAAAACATAGAAAGCAGGAAAAATCTAAACACCACGATAGTTTGGATGAACTATTAAATTCAGAATCAGCAGGTATTTGTATAGCAAACGAAAAACGGGCAAAACTTCAAAAATTGGCCATTTTCTTGGGCCACATTTTTTTTCCAAATGGCAGAGCATAGCCGTTTGCGACAGTAGGATTCGCATAACTAGTTTTTTTTGTTTCGATTGCACCCTTAATCCCCAAGGTAGTTCCTGAAAAAAGTCATTAGCCAAACTGTCAAAAAATAGGCTTTTTTCAAACAAATTTAGGGAATTACCATTGGAGAAGGGGAAATCCCCATAATTTGTTCTTTTGATTTTCGTTTCAGAATTGTGCTTTCAACATATGAGAAAGGTAAGCGTCGCAAAAGAAACGAACAACAAATCCCATAAATTTTCATAATACATGTTTTTTCAGACAGAACCTAACACTAGCCAAAAATAAAGCAGTAAAACATGCCATTAAATTGTTTATAATTGAATAAGCTTTAATAAAGTTAGAAAATACCAAAAGTGCCACGAAATAAGAATTTTTATTTGCAGCTTAGTTTAGCAAAAAAAAACTTCGTAATACTACACTACGCTTTGCTTGCTTAACAGCCCTTAAAAATGGAAATCATTTACCAAACGGCAACAAATTTTGGATCGAAACCTGTTGAGCTGAAAACACAACTGTTGTCATAAACAATTTCGTAAAATTTAAACGTGTTTAAAGATTCTCTGCTCAAGAAAACTACCTGCCCTGGGTTCCTCGGTACATAAGCTCAAGTTCTTACAAAGCTTAGACAGATAAATCTGTGTTAGGCCGGCGGCACCTTCATCCTCTAGGCCAAGTGCGATGGAACCTGGAAGTTGTTAAAATGCTATAATAAAGCAAGTTGAAAACTTGTAAGAGAAGTTGTTTACGGAAAAAGTCTAGTTCTCAATTACAAGACACTTGCTTTCGCAAGTGAAAAAAAAACATAATCACCGGTAATCAAAAAACTTTTACCATTTACCGAGCAGCCACTAAGCCGGCAGCAACTAGGCAGACGCCCATAAACAAAAAAAATACCGTAGCAAATTGTTTAACTTTTAAATTGAGCAATTAACTTTTAAAACTTTGAAATCTTGCATCACAAATTACCTGAAACTTTTAAAATATAGCCAAATGACAGTTGGAAAAGAGTAATGAACGCAAGCAAACAGAAAAAATCGAAGAAAATTTATCACTGGCGCTTTTTTGATATCATTAACCCAATTTGAGAAAACTGGATCAACAAGTAAAGCTTTTATTCCGCTGGAAATCTAAAAATTAAATTCCACTTTCGAAACTAGAATTTGTTCACGTTTTTTTTGCGCCATTTCCACGTTCGCATTTGGAGTTAAATTTCAGCGGATGAATTTCAATTAAACTCACAAGCGCATATAAACTTAAGTGCACTTAGAAATGTATTAGAATTGACTCTTTGAACTTCTAGAAAAATTATCATTGGCGCCTTTTTGATATCATTAACCCAACTTGAGAAAACTGGATCAATAAGTAAAGCTTTTATTCCGCTGGAAATCTAAAAATTAAATTCCACTTTCGAAACCAGAAATTGTTCACGTTTTTTTGCGCCATTTCCACGTTCGCATTTGGAGTTAAATTTCAGCGGATGAATTTCAATTGAACTCACAAGCGCATATAAACCTAAGTGCATTTAGAAATGTATTAAAATTGACTCTGTAAACTTCTAGAAAATTTATCATCGGCGTCTTTTTGATATCATTAACCCAACTTGAGAAAACTGGATCAATAAGTAAAGCTTTTATTCTGCTTGTAATCTAAAAATTAAATTTCACTTTCGAAACTATAAATTGTTCACGTTTTTTTTGGGCAATTTCCACGTTCGCATTTGGAGTTTTAATTCAGCGGATGAATTTCAATTGAACTCACAAGCGCATATAAACCTAAATGCATTTAGAAATGTATTAAAATTGACTCTTTGAACTTCTAGAAAATTTATCATCGGCGCCTTTTTGATATCATTAACCCAACTTGAGAAAACTGGATCAATAAGTAAAGCTTTTATTCTGCTGGAAATCTAAAAATTAAATTCCACTTTCGAAACTAGAAATTGTTCACGTTTTTTTTGGGCCATTTCTACGTTCGCATTTGGAGTTTAAATTCAGCAGATGAATTTCAATTGAACTCACAAGCGCATTAAAACCTAAGTGCATTTAGAAATGTATTAAAATTGACTCTTTGAGCTTCTAGAAAATTTATCATTGGCGCCTTTTTGATATCATTAAGCCAACTTGAGAAAACTGGATCAATAAGTGAAGCTTTTATTCTACTGGAAATCTAAAAATTAAATTCCACTTTCGAAACTATAAATTGTTCACGTTTTTTTGGGCCATTTCCACGTTCGCATTTGGAGTTTTAATTCAGCGGATGAATTTCAATTGAACTCACAAGCGCATATAAACCTAAATGCATTTAGAAATGTATTAAAATTGACTCTTTGAACTTCTAGAAAATTTATCATCGGCGCCTTTTTGATATCATTAACCGAACTTGAGAAAACTGGATCAATAAGTAAAGCTTTTATTCTGCTGGAAATCTAAAAATTAAATTCCACTTTCGAAACTAGAAATTGTTCACGTTTTTTTTGGGCCATTTCTACGTTCGCATTTGGAGTTTAAATTCAGCAGATGAATTTCAATTGAACTCACAAGCGCATATAAACCTAAGTGCATTTAGAAATGTATTAAAATTGACTCTTTGAGCTTCTAGAAAATTTATCATTGGCGCCTTTTTGATATCATTAAGCCAACTTGAGAAAACTGGATCAATAAGTGAAGCTTTTATTCTACTGGAAATCTAAAAATTAAATTCCACTTTCGAAACTATAAATTGTTCACGTTTTTTTGGGCCATTTCCACGTTCGCATTTGGAGTTAAATTTCAGCGGATGAATTTCAATTGATTTCACAAGCGCACATAAACCTAAGTGCATCTCAAATCTCAACTTTCGAATTTAAAAAAAAAGATGCCCTTAAAGCTCTTTGAACTTCTAGAAAATTTACCATTGGCGCCTTTTTGATATCATTAACCCAACCTGAGAAAACTGGATCAATAAGTAAAGCTTTTATTCCGCTGGAAATCTAAAAATTAAATTCCACTTTCGAAACTAGAAATTGTTCACGTTTTTTTTGCGCTATTTCCACGTTTGCATTTGGAGTTAAATTTTAGCGGATGAATTTCAATTGATTTCACAAGCGCATATAAACCTAAGTGCATTTAGAAATGTATTAGAATTGACTCTTTAAACTTCTACAAAAATTATCATTGGCGCCTTTTTGATATCATTAACCCAACTTGAGAAAACTGGATCAATAAGTAAAGCTTTTATTCTGCTGGAAATCTAAAAATTAAATTCCACTTTCGAAACCAGAAATTGTTCACGTTTTTTTGCGCCATTTCCACGTTCGCATTTGGAGTTAAATTTCAGCGGATGAATTTCAATTGAACTCACAAGCGCATATAAACCTAAGTGCATTTAGAAATGTATTAAAATTGACTCTGTAAACTTCTAGAAAATTTATCATCGGCGCCTTTTTGATATCATTAACCCAACTTGAGAAAACTGGATCAATAAGTAAAGCTTTTATTCTGCTGGTAATCTAAAAATTAAATTCCACTTTCGAAACTATAAATTGTTCACGTTTTTTTGGGCAATTTCCACGTTCGCATTTGGAGTTTTAATTCAGCGGATGAATTTCAATTGAACTCACAAGCGCATATAAACCTAAATGCATTTAGAAATGTATTAAAATTGACTCTTTGAACTTCTAGAAAATTTATCATTGGCGCCTTTTTGATATCATTAAGCAAACTTGAGAAAACTGGATCAATAAGTGAAGCTTTTATTCTACTGGAAATCTAAAAATTAAATTCCACTTTCGAAACTATAAATTGTTCACGTTTTTTGGGCCATTTCCACGTTCGCATTTGGAGTTAAATTTCAGCGGATGAATTTAAATTGATTTCACAAGCGCATATAAACCTAACTGCATCTCAAATCTCAACTTTCGAATTTAAAAGAAAAAAAAGATGCCCTTCAAGCTCTTTGAACTTCTAGAAAATTTATCATTGGCGCCTTTTTGATATCATTAACCCAACTTGAGAAAACTGGATCAATAAGTGAAGCTTTTATTCTGCTGGAAATCTAATAATTATATTCCACTTTCGAAACTATAAATTGTTCACGTTTTTTTGGGCCATTTTCACGTTCGCATTTGGAGTTAAATTTCAGCGGATGAATTTCAATTGATTTCACAAGCGCATATAAACCTAAGTGCATCTCAAATCTCAACTTTCGAATTTAAAAAAAAAAGATGCCCTTAAAGCTCTTTGAACTTCTAGAAAATTTACCATTGGCGCCTTTTTGATATCATTAACCCAACCTGAGAAAACTGGATCAATAAGTAAAGCTTTTATTCCGCTGGAAATCTAAAAATTAAATTCCACTTTCGAAACTAGAAATTGTTGACGTTTTTTTTTGCGCTATTTCCACGTTTGCATTTGGAGTTAAATTTTAGCGGATGAATTTCAATTGAACTCATAAGCGCATATAAACCTAAGAGCATTTAGAAATGTATTAAAATTGACTGATATTAGAGCATTTTGAGACTTTTTCCTTAAAAAAAGAACAAAAAAAATCACCAAGACCAACAATAAGTGTCTTCATTACGTTCATTACTCTTTAAAAATCAACTATTTTTGCCTTTGAAGCGACACAAAATCAGGTAAATAAGCCAGTAAAACATATGCCGAAACCATTTAGCCGAAACCACCGAATAAAGCCTACATATGCCGAAACCACCGAATAAAGCTTACATGAGCAAATCAAAGGAGCAGTAAATTACAGCAGTGAATCAAAAACACTTGCATCTACAATAAAAAAATGGCTCAATTTCCCTAGGGATGAATTGAAAACCGAAAAATCAATAACAAATTCGTATTCTCGGCAAAACAAAATTTATTGGCGATATTGATATGTTCCTCCAACCTGCTTTGTTTAGTTTTATATGCATTTATACTCTAGCTTACATTCGCGTTGCAACAGGCCGGGACCCGAACCCTAGTCCTAAGGCTATCAAGGCACAGCGTTACCTCCGGGCCAAGTGGGAAGGAGTCTCAAAATTGCTAAGGTTAATTAATAAAGCAACTTTTCTATTTCTTACAGATTTACGATACCACACTGACATAGCATAGCAATCTAGGACAGAAACGTAGTCGGAAGCCATATGTAAAATAGCAATGAGGCGTAGAGGAGCTTCGCACCACTTACAATACCAACCAGACATAGCGTTGCAAGCTAGGACAAAGAAATAGTCGATTAAAAAACTTGAATAACAAAGTTAGAAAATAATTACGCCTGCAAAATTACACAAATCTGCAAAATGTATTTGTCTCAAATGATGTTCAATTTAAAGACAGCATATCGTAAAACACAATCGCCTAGGTTAAATAAGCATTGAGAAAAATTTACCGAAAATTTGTTATACCTCGGAAAACAAAGATTAAACCAATTTTTCTTTCAAAAAGCGCAATATAAGGCGACTACGCCCATATGTTTTCTACCAAAACCACTTAAGATGAAGCAAAAAAATGAAAGCGACTTCAGAGAGTACAAAAATCAAAAACTTGGAATGAAAAAAAACTGAAAGACCAAAATTAAAATAAAACCAGGATAGACGGTTGCAGTGAAAGTAGCAGAATGCGACTGAAACACCTAAGCGATTTCAACCTACTGTGTATAATTAAGGATAATGATGTTTACCGTTGCTGTTGAACTGAAAGATGAAGGATAGCACAGGGTCCACGCTTGAGTAGAACTCATACATTTCTATGAACTCCCTCTCCGTGATGTTCCTGTTATCTCTAGCAGACAGTGATGCCAGTGAGAATTGTGCACAGTAGTAGGACAGCTCTTTTATTCTAGTGATGCACTTCTGAAGACTCACTGTCAAATGCTGGGTTGTTGAAGTCATTTCGCCATACACTGCTGCGTTGTTACTTACTCCTCTACAAAAAAAACGACCTTGGAGCAAAACATTTTTTTTCCTACAAGTCGATGAGGTGGGAAAATCGAAAATTCAAAAGTAAAAAAACAAGGGGCGAATATTTAAACCTAACTCCAGGACGTTTTCGTTAGTCGCCATCATCTAACAGCACATGATGAGCCGAGCAGTCTCAAGATAGTTTTCTTATATCTTCTTGTCGAGCTACTAATTTTATGTTCTAGCCTGATGATGTCAACTTGCCTAACACTTTCCGGAATTGAATATTATGAATAAAATAATTCTTTTAATTTTTTTTGCATAAACTTAACTTGATTGAATGACTAAAAAATTGATGACAAAAAAGTCGCTAAAAATCATCTCTAGCTAATGAAATGGTATACTAGCAATAATGAAATAAATAATTTTCAAACAAACATGGAAGAATAATTGTGATACCTTGCATTTTAATAGTTTCGAAGCAAGTTATGAAGCGATCACCTTTCAGTAACTAATTTGAATTTGACTATTTGTTATGTTTCTTATAAGTTAGAACACAGATGGAAAAAGAAGCTTCGCGTCACCTCCGAAAACCCAAACACAGCATGGCAGATTTGCCGAAGGAAAATCAGACGAAAATCGCCACGTCAAAATAATTTTGGAAAAACGTCAAAAAAGGCTACCAAAATTTTTCTCGATTTGCATAAAATCATTTTTAGTAAACACGCCAATTAGATACGACAACCGCCAGTGTTGAATTAGCATCAAAACAAAACTTAAGCAGCGTTAACAGTGCTGACAATGTTTGACCAAACAATTAGATTGCAGTAAATTGTCATTAAAAAAACTACTTAAAAAAATTCCCAAACATACACACATAGGAAAATCGTTTAGTATCAAACGAAGCAACTTTTTCAGTATCAAATGATGTTGAATTAAGAGTCGTCTAAGCGAAAACCTTATAGCAAGGAGGAACACGAAGTAAAGCAAAAAAAGTGAAAAAATAATTCGTAAAAAAAAGTTCGCAAAAAAGAGTTCGTAAACTTATACCCCAATAAAGCAAATTTCTCATAAGAGGCTATTTAAAACGCATGAATATGTCATTTGACCAAAATATGTCATTTGAAAAACAAACCACAAATTACCAATATATTTAATTATTTTGTTAACCTGAAATTGATCTGACACAACCAAATTCTCGAAATGGCCAGTGCAAACCATCCGTGGAAAAACCGTTATATTGGTTCGAGGCTTCACGACTCAGTCGTAGCGTATTTACATTTAAAATGAATTGCGGGAAAACTTAGCATGTTGACCAAAATCGGGCAGCTATTCATGGCTGATTTCGCCGTAGAACCCCTACGATCTGTTGATGAGCAATCTCAGCATAGCTCGTCCATCTGAGCCATATGTTGTAGTCTGATCAAAATATCGTAAGCAATCAAGCTCGCTGAACGTGTTGGGATTCTGGAGATGGATGAAGATCAACAATTTCCCAGAAACTATCAAATGATGTTGACTATTGTCGAGAAAATTGACTCCATTCCGCGGCGAGTGTTTTCGCGTAGTGACTTTTTGGTCGGTATCAGCAATACCTGAGACTTTCGAACCAAGGATCGTGTCGGTCAAGTATAGTTCCTTCCTTGACGTTCGGTGACTTAAAAATAATTGTGTAGACAGACGGTCCAAGCAAAAGATCAGTTTTATTAGGCTTGTCGAGAACTGAATCTGCTTAGTTGTAGTACCTGGTCTTTTGTAGGTCTCTGACTGCAATTTGTGTATTTGGATGCTCGTGATGTTTTCCAAAGGCATACAGAAAGCTTTGAAACTTTGTTAATGTTAGACAACCTTTCCCTATTTCAGATGTATGTCTGTGGGGCTTGAATTGTAGTCTTACTTTAAAAACCTGTTTTCACATGGTAGCAGGAGAATGTCAAGTAACAATTCAAAAGCCCCACCTCCATGGGACGATGATAAACCCTTCCAGTCATGGAAATCAGAAGTCAATTTGTGGGCCCATATTACAGATATTGCCCCTGCGAAACAAGGCGGAATTATTGGCCTGTCTTTGAGTGGTAGAAAACCGGAAGTTGCTCTGGAGCAAGAAGAATCTGTTTTGATTAGCGAGGATGGAAAAGTCAGGCTCTTTTCTAAACTAGAAGAAGAATTCTCCCATGAAACCAGCGATTTGCTTTATCAAGCGTACGAAGAGTTCGAGGGTATCAGAAGAGGATCCTCTGCTGTATCTGAGTATATTATGAGTTTTGAAAGAGCACATGCGAAGTTGCTAAGCAAAAAGTAAGTTGCAATACCTGATGTTATTCTAGCGCTTAAGTTCCCTCATTGTGCCAATCTTTCCCAACAAGACATACGTGCTATTCTAGCTGTGACAACAGATCTCACTTTCGAAAAAACCAAGAGCTCTTTGAAAAGGATTTACCGGAACAATACCACCAGCTCAAGCACTGATGGACCTACCTTAAAAGAAGAACCGGCTTTTGCAACTAGACAGATGGTTGACTTGGAACAACCCGCTGATACCGCCTCATGTCTTCGAAATGGCGAGATCGGGGAAGAAATTCAGGGTTCAGAAATAGAGGGATTTCAAAATAGAAGCTACAGAGCTGTTGGTAACCGCAGAGAACAATCGAGCTCACAGAAACAGTTGAATCCGTTTCACAACAGTGTGAAAGTGTCAACATGGGCGGTCTGTGGGTCCCGTTATCACTGGGCCCGGAATTGTCCAGAAAACACTCATGTAGAGCCGAGTAGGGAGCCTCCTCTGAAGAAACGCAGTAAAGATCCGGAGGACGAGTCGGAACAAGTGTTTCTGACGCTTGCGATCTCCTGCTCAAGTCTGGCCAAAGAGTGTGCAGGAAAAGGTATTTTAGACACAGCTTGCACTTCTTCAGTAGCAGGAGAACAGTGGTTGAAGTCGTATCTAGAATTTTACCTTCAAGTCTGAAGAAACTGTTAATGTACGAAGATACTAGTTCTGTAATTGTTTTCGGAGACGGAAAACGTCAGAAAGCTACTAAACGTGTCCTTATTCCGTCGAGAGTTGGACACGTTGATTGCCTATTGAAGTGTGAGATTGTTGATGGAACTTTGCCTGTGTTACTCAGTGTGAAATCACTGAAAAACGCGGATGTTGTGTTGTTCTTGCGGGATAATTGCTTGTCTATTGGAGAATCCGGTGAAAAAGTGCATCTAACGGTGTGTTCTACTGGCCATCTTGCTGTTGATTTAATACCGACAGGAGCAGAAAATCTATCCCGAGTTTTCCTGGCGTCTGCTTTGGAGAAGACAGATCTGTTAAAACTGCATAAACAGTTTGATCACTGCTCAATGGAGAAGTTGAAATCGTTGCTCGTTAATGCTGGTAACTGGTGTCAAAAGACTGAAAATATGGTAGAGGAACTTGTCTCAGAATGCGAAGTATGCGTTAAATTTGGACGAGCAAAAGCAAGACCAGTCGTAAGTCTTCCTTTGACGACGCATTTTAACCAAGTCGTTGCAATGGATTTGCATGAGTTGACCAGTATTGGTCATAGCACCTACTATCTCCATGTCAACGACCTTTTTACGGAATACAGTGCAGCTACCGTAATTTACGACAAGTTAGCAGAGACAATAATACATGGTTTTCTCACAATTTGGTGTTCTGTTTATGGTAACCCCGCGAAGGTTTTAGCAGACAATGGAGGTGAGTTTTACAACAATAGTTTTGTGACGATGTGCGAAAATTACGACATCGACATTCTGACAACGGCGGCAGAAAGTCCTTGAGCTAACGGAGTCTGTGAACGGCACAACAGCGTTTTCACAGAAGTGTTTTTGAAATTACGATCTGAGGAAGGCAAAACTTCCAGAACTGACGATGCACTTTTGATCAAATAGGCCGCACATGTAAAGAATTGTTTACACATTTCTTATGGTTTTAGACCTTATCAGCTAGTTTTTGGCAAAAATCCCAGTCTTCCTACCGTTATTACGAACCGTCCACCTGCACTGGAGAACTAAACGCAGTCAGTTTCTGTCGCACAACACTTGTCGTTGCTCCACCGAACACAACTGGCTTACCTTGAAGCTGGGTCATCCAACAGAATAAAGCGGGCTCTTAAGAGTAACGTCGGAAGTGACGCCGGACCTTTTTCAAACGGCAAAAAGAGTTACTACAAAAGAGAGAAGAGTAATGTGTGGCAAGGACCTGGAAGAATTATCAGACAAAACGGAAAAATCGTGGTTGTGCGTCAAGGAGGTTTTGTTTCTAGAGTACACCCAACAAGGTTTCGAAAGTGTGCACATACAATAGAAGAAAAAGTCATCGACGAAAAGAATTTGTAGAAACAGAAGTCCTTGAGGAATACTCATTTGACTGAAGAACGCTCTGTGTGCTCATAAAGTCGAGTTTCTGCTTCTCCGTCAGAAGAAGGAGTCGAAGACTCGCTCGTTCCTGTTGTTTCAAGTGTCCCGGCTGTAAGCCATGCCGACTCACCCGTGACTCTGCCGTCCCTGGCTGAAAACGAGGCAGTTGTTGAAGATCAGGAATTATTACAAAATCGAGTGTTGACAAAGCGAACCTTTTTCCTGGCAAGAACAAGATTATCATGTTTTCTTTCACCGGAGAAGATGAATTCGATCAAGGGAGAATTGTGAGTAGAGCGGGGAAAGCAACAGGAAAGCATAAAAACTGGGTCATTTTAGAGTGTCAAAAACCGGACCATTTGGCGGGGTCAACAGGTGCTATTGATTTGTCATCCAGCGTCACAACTTGGGAGGAAATAGAAGATGACTTATGCCTCTTGACAGAAACCAAACTTCATGGTGATTATCATGACGCGAAACTAGACGAACTTGAAAGCTGGAGGTTTTTCAAAGTTTTCACAGAAGTGCAAATGAAGAATCAGCCATATCTCGAAACACGTTGGGTTTGCATCTTGAAAGAAGGAGGACAGAAAAAGGCGAGGTTAGTAGCTAGAGGGTTCCAGGATCCTGCGAATAATGTCCGGGTCAAAGATTCTTCTACTTGTTCACGAGAGTTCCTTCGTGTATTGTTAGCAATGTTCACATCACAGCAAGGCTGGGAAACCGGTTTTTTAGATGTAAAAACGGCCTTCCTCCAAGGTTCGGAACTAAACCGGGAAGTCTTTGTTTTACCGCCCTTTGAAACTCAAAAAGTCAGATTGCTCTGGAAATTGAAGAAAGCGGTTTATGGTCTGTCAGACGCTCCACGAAAGTGGTTTGATCGAGTTGTAAAAGAATTGGTGTTGTCCGGATGTAACCTGTCCAAATTCGACATCTGTGTGTTCTATTTGACGAACAATAGGGTGTGTGAAGGTGTACTGACTGTGCACGTCGATGTTTTTGGTGGGCCGGCTCTAGAGTTTTCAAAGAGTCAGTGGTCCATCATCTAGAGACGGTTTTCCAAATAGGTAAAACACAAGAACTGCCGTTTCGTTATCTTGGAACCGATATTACACGTAGGCGTGACGTTGGATGCGTGTTGAATCACGTGAGTTATGCAGAAAACATGTCAGAGATCGTTATTGATGCCGATTGTGCGCTAGACAAGTCTCTCTGCACCACAAAGGGAGAACTCGACCTTTCTGAGATTGAACATTGACGTTGGAAAAGTGATAGTTCCAGTGCGGTTGTTTTGAAGAGCATCTATTGTCGCTGTGAGGTTGGCTAGAACTGCCATGAAGAGTTGTAAGATGCTTTTTTTTCAATTTATTACGGTGATGTTGAAGGACATTACTGGATGCAGTGACTGGTAGACAAACAATTGAAGCACATCCTATTGCTGGTCACAAAATTCTTTCGTTCTGATTTTGTCATCGATCTGTAATTCTCACACTGCCAAATTGGATGTCTGTCTGACCAAGTTTGAACTTTACACTAGGTTAAAGAAAATCCATTAGAAATTTTCTGGTGAGATCTGCTCTATTCTATTGAGAACATCTGCTGATCACGCTCAGGTTTGCGGAGTCCAAAATGAGATTTTTCAACCAGCTCAAAAACACTGATATTGTTGTCTAAGAATCCAATGAGTCAATCTAAGCATCAGTCCCATCGCCAGCAGGTTCCTATGTTTTCTGAGTGTCAGGACTGAGGTTCTTGAACAGAATGAAAGGCCATATATAGTTTTCCACTGCTCTTCCGAGTGCCTTGATCGATTACAGTCTTATTGATGATTGAGCTTTGCAGACGAAGTTGAGATAAGTTATCCGTTCGAACTGCAGTGAATCCATGGATCCTTGACATGAGCTTCCGAAGGATGACTCGATCATTTTTGCTTTTCTACTCTAGCATTTGAAGCGCTACCTCGTAGTTGCTTTGTCGTCTCCAAGTTCACAATAGTAAAGAAGCAGCTCGTCAAACAGCTCTGAGATACCTCAATTTCTGAACGGGTGACAGCTTTTCATGGTTACAGACACTTAATCAATATGATCAATGAAGCTTAGCCAAGCAGTGAAATTGCCAATGAAGCTAGGCAGACTGATCTGCTGCAATCTTGGTGCGATTTTTGTAGGTTTGATCTGCGTAGTTGCAAAAGGTTGATAGGTTGACTTGATGCGACTATCATTCTCTTTGCGACTTGATCATCTTCTGCATCATTAGTGATAGGGTCAAGCAGATAGTGATCAGCAATTGAGGATTGAGCCATGCAATGCTCAAGCTCACTCATTTCATCGCTGAAGTCGCCTTGGTTGTGATTGAAGTGAGAGAAAAGGTAGCTGACTTGAGAAACTTGCAGTTTCAGAATTCCCGGACAACTAACAACAGCTTTGAGCTAGTTGAAGCTTCTCCATAGCTGATGGAGTTTGACTTTATGTAGTATGCTCCGTCAAAGTGCTTGGTTAAGTTGTGAGGGGTACCAGAATGAATACTTCGCGATAACTGGAAAGCGACTGTATCAAAGAAATTTGAATTAAAGATTATTTTGTTACTACAAACTGCGGGTGAACTAAATGAATGAATTATGGGAAAAATAACATGCGTTTTCAATTGAGTTTACAAACAAAAAATTTTTCACTTGAAACGTGCAGAGTCTGCTATAACAGCAAGGTTTCTCGTGATCGTGTGGCTGAAGCAATAAAAATTACTGATATTTATCTCTTAATTATTGAATAAACTTATTTAAACTTAAACCAAATTCTTTGATGTTATCGCCAAAAAAAACATTATCACTTAATCTCAAAAACGTTCAAAAACTGACCTAGCTCATTAGAGAAACCGCACGGTGTTTACAAAAATTTCCAAAAACAATTTGAAATTTTTTTTGTGCGTCAAAATACTGCCTTTCCAATGTCGGCTACTATATTTAAGTAACTTCGGGGCTTCCATATAATTTAATTTCCTTAAAATATAATCTACTTAAAATATAATCTACTTAAACTAGAAAAAACTTCATGTACACAACTATTTTGTTTACCTTTTTCCATCTACTCGGATTAAAACAACAAATTTTCAAATGCTAACATTGCTGATGCAGCATATTCATTGCCAAATGACGGACTCCTTGTTGAAACTTCGACTGATGCTCTGTGTAACGGTGAGGCGGGGAGTTGTTCAGGTGACATTCTTCCTGTCGAGTTAGTAGGGGTTGTTGTTGTCACCCTTTCGCCCGCTGATGACTCTATTAGGCGATGAAACTCTTCCGAGAGCCACATTCCCCGAACAGTGTGCTCATGGGAAGTCGCTCTGTAAACCAGGTAGCGCAACCCCACCAGCCATATATCGGCAGAATCATTTGTAGTTGCGACTAAACAAAATTCAACTCACGTCGAATAACATTTGAGCTAAATAAGTCAGAAAAAAGTCGAATACTTACGTAATTCAATACTTTGATTGCTCAAGAAAATTGTCAGACTGTAGGATATTGCACTCGATGGAAAAATATTATTTCTGTTTGGATTAACACCTCTTTTCACTCTCTTAATATCTGCTATTAACAATTTAGAACCCCTTGTTCGCGTTGGGTACCATGTTATGGAACACAGATTTGTACTCAGTTTGTAGACTCGAGAAAATTTTTTGTGCCCGCGAAGCTTCTGGAAAGCACAGCCTTTCTGCATTTGCTTATAACAATACTGCTCTTCAAGAACCATGCTTGCATTATCTATTCAAATCGCCACGTTTCTATAACTTGAGGCAAGCTCATATAAAGAGTTTCAAATATCAACAGTTTCATGAAAGCCGGTAGAATTACTACATCTTCTCTGAAAAATATTCTGCTCTTTTCTTGAAATCAGTGAATAGCCAACTGACAATTGGAAAAGAAACCTTCAACTTTTGAGAAACCTTCAACTATTGAATTTCGAAAAAAAAAATAGATGGCCTTAAAGCTCTTCAAGTTTGTGGAACTTTGATTGATTTTTTAAAATAAAATTAACCAAATTTGATAAAACTGGATCAATAGGTTATACCTTTATTTCGCCGGGAAAACCGATAGTTAATTTCCGTTTTCGAAATTAGATGTCGATCACGTTTTTCGTGATCTTTACATTTTTGCAGTTCGATAATGGATTTTGCCTTCCTTTTAACAAAAGAATTGAAGTGAACTAAAACAAAAAATCAAAAGTCAAACCGCGAAAAAATAATTTAAAAAATCACGAAGTCCTATATAAGAATAATCACTACGTTCATTTCTCTTAATACGAAATGTTACGGTAACAAAAGGGAGATGAGTTCTTTAAGGCGTTCGTAATAGGATAGAAATTTTATACAACTAATAGACGCGTCGATCCTCTTTGTGTGCCAGTCGGTCATATTTGGAAGTTTGACCTTGAGGAATACGAACTACGTAATTTAATTTTTCAAAAATTCGAATTGAGCCTGTCATGCCCAACTTTCTCGCGAAAACTTAAAATCTCAGAAAAACAAGATCAGAACGACCGAATAACAATCGCGGGAAAGTGGTCAAATTAAGCAGCGGGAAATTGCTATTCGCAATTTCCGACATCTAAATAATACCAGAGTAGAGCTGTCCTATCTTGATACAGAAAACAAAGAACATCGAAATTCAGTTGCACCAGAGTGAACCTTCGGTGGAAAGGTGGACAACCGAGGTGTCCCAATGGTCCAGAACCAAAACTCCATTCTCGAGATAAAACTTGTTCGATTAGAACTTATTGAACCAAACTTAATTCCCCAATTATTCTCAAGTTGCTTACTAATTTAGTTACCTCTAATTCTCGAGTGTGCTGGTATGTGAGTTCCCAATTTAATTTTCTTGAGTGTGTTTTATGATTGTTATGTTGAGGTCAGGAGAGTTTTAGGTTCATCCATCTGAAATGGATCAACGTTCCACTGTCTAATAAAAAGTAAGCATACGGACTGTTCCGACCCTGTTTTTAACGGCGTTCGCCTATTTTGGGTATTTTGAGACCTGAGTATGGGGACGTTCTTATTTTCTAGAGTGGGGGGGGGGTGGTATTTTGGTAGAGGCCTTTAAGCTGTAGCGGGTTTTTAGTCTCATGTCGCAAGTGAACCGAATTGGCTCCGACCGTTCGAGGTAGAAAAACACAAGAGATAGTGTCCCTGACTCTTGAGCCAATAGTTATAGGGCCTAGTTTTCTTTAACCTCATATGTGACCGAAGTAAGCGACTGTTAAATAGTCTTTTTATGGCGCTCCTGGGTGTTTTTCAGATAGCTTGCAACTTAGCTGGACCACTAGAAGACTTAATTGGAAGAGGTGACCAGTCGACTGGGAAAGTGGTTCACAGGGACTTAGCTGGACCATTAGGAGACTTGACTGGAACAGGTGCTGGTGATCAGGTGCAGGACAAGTCAAGGAAACAACCAGCACGGAATCAGAGCAACAAGAGAGGACGGGGCTGTTCTCAAGTTGGTCAAATGGGTATCGTTAAAATCCACATTACATTATAGGAGATTAGGGTAAAATTGGATAAGCGGAACCCCACTGTTTTGAGGAACGTTTTTACTCAAGCAGGCCTGGCAACAGGTTCTACTGTTTTCTCTCAAGAGGTTTAGCACCCGTCGCTTAAGGTAATTTTCGGCTTAAGAGGGGGGCTAAAAAGGGGGAGGTTAGAAGGGGGGCTAGTTAGGTTAGAGGTTGGCGGTTGTAAATTATAAAAAGGGGGGACACATTAGAGTAACTAATTGATCGACATCGTCGATCTATTAACATTAGAATCTTGCACGCGTTGAATCTAAGAAGCGGATATCCAAATTGAACATCGAATTAAGGTAGGTATCCTGGTCGGATCGGATGGGGGGAACGGAAGTAGACAGTGTTTGTGATACCCCATAAGATCGCTAGCAGGAGGGAGGAAAACGCGTGGCAATCAGGTACCAGACGTTTGTTTTGTTCAAATAAAAGGTTGACACAAGTCACCTTTGAATTTTAGGTGGGTTTATTTCTCTGTTTTTATCATTTTTTTCTTTCCCTGTTTAAATTTTCAAGCTTTTTATAAAAAGTTTTAATCGGTTTTGAACAAACAGGTGATCACAAAACACGCCGAGCAAATTGGGTTTCAACTTGCATCAAAAAATTAAAAGGGAGATAAATACAGGGGGGTTGGTAATTCTAACTTTTGGCCAGTAAGATTGGGTTTTTTGGAGAAGTTTTTACTAGAGCTCAAGTGGTGGTGCCAGTTACACTGGTTCAAGAGTCCCGACAACGAAAGAGAAGAGTTCCCACTGTCCCAACACTCAGTGGAGAAGTCCTGGGACAGTACCGAAAAGTCTTGGGACAGTGGTCTTGGGACAGGCAGTCTTGGGACAGTGGTCTTGGGAAAGGCAGTCTTGGGACAGGCAGTCTTGGGACAGGCAGTCTTGGGACAGGCAGTCATGGGACAGTAGTCTTGGGACAGGCAGTCTTGGGACAGGCAGTCTTGGGACAGGCAGTCTTGGGACAGGCAGTCTTGGGACAGCAGTCTTGGGACAGGCAGTCTTGGGACAGGCAGTCTTGGGATAGTGGTCTTGGGACAGGCAGTCTTGGGAAAGGCAGTCTTGGGACAGCAGTCTTGGGACAGTGCAGTCTTGGGACAGGCAGTCTTAGGACAGGCAGTCTTGGGACAGGCAGTCTTGGGACAGCAGTCTTGGGACAGGCAGTCTTG
Organism: Symsagittifera roscoffensis; assembly: GCF_963678635.1. Taxonomy (NCBI): domain Eukaryota; kingdom Metazoa; phylum Xenacoelomorpha; order Acoela; family Convolutidae; genus Symsagittifera; species Symsagittifera roscoffensis. The sequence goes on from NC_087064.1 coordinate 16,447,819, forward strand.
GGACAGGCAGTCTTGGGACAGGCAGTCTTGGGACAGTGGTCTTGGGATAGGCAGTCCTGGGACAGCAGTCGTGGGACAGGCAGTCTTAGGACAGGCAGTCTTGGGACAGTGGTCTTGGGACAGGCAGTCTTGGGACAGGCAGTCTTGGGACAGCAGTCTTGGGACAGTGCAGTCTTGGGACAGTGGTCTTGGGACAGGCAGTCTTGGGACAGGCAGTCTTGGGACAGGCAGTCTTAGGACAGGCAGTCTTAGGACAGGCAGTCTTAGGACAGGCAGTCTTAGGACAAGCAGTCTTGGGACAGGCAGTCTTGGAACAGTGCAGTCTTGGGACAGGCAGTCTTGGGACAGTAGTCTTGGGACAGGCAGTCTTGGGACAGCAGTCTTGGGACAGTGGTCTTGGTACAGTGCGGTCTTGGGACAGGAAATCTTGGGACAGTGGTCTTGGGATAGTACCTAAGAGTCTTGGGACAGTACCAGGAAGTCTTGGTACGGTACAAAAAAGTTGTGTGACGGTACTAGAAGGTCTTGGGACAGTGCGAAAAAGCTCAACGCTCAATTAAAAGCAAAAGGACCGGTCCGAACAATTAAATCGCGAAAGATCCATTTTATTAAGATCACGAATTGGAGATTTAATTTACTCAAGAGAATTAGGAATCTTTTTAGAATTTTCATTCGTAGAATAGAAATTTGTGGATTTTAATATTGTAGATAGAAAAAATTGTAAATAAAAGTTAAGAGGCGAAGTAGGGTACCAATAGCAGAAAAAGAATTCTAGAGTCAAAGACAAAATATAACTCCTCGCAACAAAAATTGATGCCGTCGGACCAAAAAGTAACAAGAAAGAACTTTTTGGTGAGCATGGTCAACACAAAAAGCGCAAAGAAAAACAAGACGAGAGGAAGCGCTGAAGAGGGACGAACGGAAATTGACCAGGAGACACCAGATCAGAGTGTTGATGAGGTGGACAAGAAGAAAATGGAGTCGACACCGATGCCGAATGTAGAAGAACAAAAGCAAAAGTCGATGGAATTCTCACCGATAAACACTGTGGAGGTTACGACGGGCAATACGCCGGAAATCATAAAGAACGAGTCTCAAACGAAAAGAACGTCATTCACAGAGACGTTCGCCATGATGGTTGGAATGAAATCAAGAGACACAGTGGAGGACGAAACGAAGGCCGAGAAAGGCAAAACGTTTGGAACAGTTTCCACGATAACAACAGAAGCCAACCAAGGCGATGATCAGGTCAAACATGGAGCAACAGCTAGTCATGGGGCAACAGCTGACCATGAAACAACAACTCCTCTAGAGCTGGGCAATTTAATGGCAAAGCTAGATCAGATAGACAAAAAACTTAGTGCAGCGAGGAGGATTGAGAAGTGATAAAGAAGGAAATGAGATACATTAAAAACGAGTACCTGGACAACTATTTTAACTTGGCAAGGGCGACGGAAAAAAAGCTTCAGCAGATGTCAGACAAGGTAGTAGAAGCCACTGACAAAGACCGAGAGGAGAATATCAACAAAGACATGCAAGCAATGAAGCAACGGTATGACACCGTGAACAGCAAGTTAGGGAGTCTAGAGACGAGAATGGACACAATGAGCAAGGACCAGGCTGAGAGCTCATGTGCCATACAGGCCAAACTGGATGCCACCTTGAGAAACTCTACATCGCAAGACAGGCCTGTAACAGATCGAACGCAAGGTAACAGAATTGATTTCGTGGAACCACAACGGAACAAGCGGGAGTCAACACCATTACCGTTACCCCGGGATGCAGCGAGCATCGGTCCAGGGGGGGCAAGACAATTATTAAGAGTGGGACCTCAACTACTACAAACGGCCCGGGGGACTCCACGACAAGCAACAAAGTGGGACCTGATGCCATGACGTGGGCTAGCACCTGAGAGATGATGAATAGGACATTGGAGGCGTTCGCTACGAGAAAAACTGACTCGAGTGAAAGAGGAGGTAGCAAATCCAGGAAAACGTTCAAGAAGCCAAAAGAATTTAAGGACGACACAGACGGATGCATCGACACCTGGGTAGAAGTCATGAGACTACATTTGGAACAGGAAACTTGAACGACGAGAGACAAGCCTGCACA